>NW_026652281.1:34784274-35053401 GCF_009828535.3 Hylobates moloch
CATAGGTGGGAATTGAACAATGAGAACTCATGGACACAGGAAGGGGAACATCACACATTGAGGACTGTTGTGGGGTGGGGGGAGGGAGGAGGGACAGCATTAGGAGATATACCTAATGCTAAATGACGAGTTGATGGGTGCAGAAAACCAACATGGCATGTGGATAAATATGTAACAGACCTGCACATTGTGCACATGTATCCTAAAACCTAAAGTATAGTAATAAAATAAAATAAAAAATAAAATAAAAAAATAAAAATTTAAAGGAGATTGTTTTGATCAACAGGATAATGGGAATGGAGAGGTTAGTTAAGAAAGAAAAGGTACTAAGAATGAATCCCAGATATCTGTCAAGTGGATCCACTTGTCTGCTGTAATTGCTCTTTACAAATGGGAAGGTAGTTATTGCATTTAGAATATGTTCAGTTTTATTCATTTCTGGGCCCTTCCAGTGAAAAATGGAAGTTGTACACAAGCTTCTAATATCACGGGTTTAAGACTGTATATTTGGTAGTTATGAGGATATAGGTGTTAGTGGAAGATATGTGCACGGATCATACAAGAAGAATGTTTAGATGAGAAGAAAAAAGGCACATTTCTAACTTAAGCAACTGAAGAAGAACATAGAAGGAAGGGCAAATGTTTGGGCAAAAATGATGAGCTCTGTCCTAATTGAGTATGAAAAAAAATGTGCGAAATTGAGGAGGAGCTACCAGTCTACCAGATAGACTGGTCTGGATGTGGGCACACTGATCATAAACAAGTGAGGAGGCAGATGGGGTCCAGGAAAGAGATTGGTGACTTCTATGATCAACCTCGCCACTACCTAGTCCTATGCAAGAAAAGCCATTCAGGATCCCTGACCCTCCCTTTCCTCATATGACAAAGGAAGGTGCTAAATGAATGATCTTTACATTTCTATTCAGTTATATAATTCTAATACTCAAATTTAGTCTGCCATTCCTGACCCTGGTACCCCCAAATTGTGATACAACTTATCTCCTAGCTTTTGTTTATTATAATGTTTCTTGAACCTAAACTATGAAATACCAACCTCTTTCCTGTTTTGTATCAATTACAATATTTTTAGTTCCAAGTACAGAAATCCCAGTTTGAATGGGCCTAAATAGTTAGGTAAATTTATCTACTTATTTAATCAAAAGATGTTAAAGTATTTCAAGTTTCACGTATGGGTTAGATGAGTACTAAGGTTCATTTTTCTGCCTTTCTTTCTACTGTCTATCAGCTTTGTCTTTAGGCTTGCTTCCCAGTTAGGTGTAGCATCTATATCTTCCTGCTTTACAGCAGTACATTAGAGTAACTAGCATCTAAAGGTAATGCAGGATAAATGTCCTGAAATTCCAAAAAATGTCTGAGATTTATGCAAATTCAACTGATATCTGTGGTCCAGCAAAATGATTTAAGTCTGGATTACCTGAATTAATTAAAAAGGGAACAGGGTTACACTAAGTTGGCCCAATAAGAGCATATTGAGAGATCAAGGATAGGATCAATCCCCTTCAAACTCCATTGTTATCACCCGAAGAGAAAGTGTATGGGATGAATATAGAGGAGACAATCACAGCATTTCCTAAGTAGAAACAGATATCTCCAGTTATCAAAATCTTATGTGTGCTTCAGTCTTTCAGATGCCACCTCCTTTCATGGAGTCCTTTCTCACTCACGAAGATGTAATGTTTCCCACCTGTGTTCCATATTCTTCATGCTGCACATATCTTTAGAATCTATTTTATCTCTTAGACTAAGCTTCTGCAGGACAAAAAAAAATATGTCCTATTTACCTCTGAGTTTTTCATTTCTCCAGCACAGTCTAGCTTTAGCGTGGTTTAATAAATATTTATTGAACTAAATACAGGCAATATGTTTTGGATAGTTGAGGAATGCAGCCTCTTTTTTCTTCTGACAGTTCTTAGGAGACAGAAATCACTCCTAGCTTGTATAGAGAAATATCAGAGCTACAAAAAGAATAAAGTAGATCTTTGAGCAATACTTCTCAACATTTAAAATATTTTAACAACCCATTAGTTCTCCCCACCTTTTATGACTCCTTAAGGTAGTGAGTAAACAAATTTTGAATTTCAACCACTTTCATATGAGTACTTACTTTTTCCTTCCTTACTGGGAGCACTGAACCCAGGGAAAGAGGGCCTAAAACATAAGTGCTCTGTCCTTTCTGCCTCCAAGAAAGGGGGAAAGGAAATAGGTTTTCGGTTACTAATGATCTCAGCTCTAGTTTTAATGGAGCATGAAGGTCTACTCTAAAGAAAAGATAAAAGGTTTTCAGAGACAAAATAAAGAGGACTTTGGGGGAGGGTATTAGTGTGAACAGAAGGAATGGAGAATCCTGGGAAGACAGGGAAATAAGGCCAAGCATAGTTGTTGTCAGACCTGTGATGGTCAATTTTAGGTGTCAACTTGACTGCATAGAGGCATGCTTAGATGGCTAGTGAAGTATTGTTTCTTTGTGTGTCTGTGAGGGTGTTTTTAGAGGAGACTGTAGTGTGAGTCAGTGAACTGAGTGAGGAAGATCCACCTTCAAATGTGGGTGAACACCATTCAATGAGCTGGGGGCCCCGACAGAACAAAAAGGCAGAAGAAGAGCAAATTCCCTCTCTTTCTTTTTCTCTATCCCTATCTCTCTCTTCTTTCTTCTGGAGTGAGATGCCCTTCTCTTGTCCTTGGACATAAAACCTCCATGTTCTTCACCAGCCTTTGGACTTTAGGATTTGTACTAGTGGCCTCCCAGGGCTCTTGGCCTTCAGCCTTAAACTGAGAGCTACACCATGGAGTTCATGGAGTTCCTTGGTTCTCCAGACTTCTGACTTGGGCTGAGCTACACTATTGGCTTCTCTGGTTCTTAAGCTTGCAGATAGCCTGTTGTGGCACTTAGAATTCAGACTCCCTTATCTTGTGAGCCAATTCTTCTAATAAATCCTCTCTCATTCATACATATATGTAATCCCCTCTCATTCATATTATATATATATAAATTCCCTTCTCATTCATATATATATGTAATCCCTTCTCATTCACATATATAAATGTGCATATATATGTGTGTGTGTATATATATATACATCTGACAGGATCAATATACATCATATATGTACACACACATACACACACACACACATACACACACATCCAATTGATTCTGTCTCTCTGGAGAACCCTGATGAATACAAGGTCTTATACCTGTACCAACACCTCCCTGCCTGGTATTGAGCACAAGAGTGGGCACTGTCTAGGAAATGCTGGTGAGCAGCACCAAAAGCCATGTCCCATCCAATCCTGAGCAGTCAACCACGAAGCCTTCACACAAGCACCTTCTTAGAACCACCCACAGGCCCCAAGACAATTGGTTGTCCACTCTGCTCTTATACCCAACTGCATTAGTGCATCAGCAACTTACCACTTACAGGGAGCAATGTCTCACCCACCCACAAGTCCTAGGTCTGTTCTTCATCTACTAAATATCATGGCACATCCCTAAAATGCCCTCAAACAGCTATAAGACCAAAGAGAACATCCAAGAACAACAAACATCTGCTCTTAAGAGACTGAAGAAAACAAGTTGAAGACCCATCTGAAACTGGAGTTAGTTATCACTAACATAACACTAATTTTAAAACACCAAATTGAATGTTATCATATTTGTTTTCAGAATTTTTGAGAGACACATACTCTGAAAAAATTGGAGATCATCTGAAGTACTGTAAAACTAGAAATTGTGGGCTAGCCAACATCAGCCCAGAGAGGGGGAGTAATAGATAGTCCTGTAAATATAAAGCCATAACTTAGGATTATACTTTAAGATCAATAGAAACTAGGTAAGTCAAAGTAACTTACCTAAATATTTAGGAAAATTTGAAACTATGTTCTCTTGAGATCTTGTTGTGAGCTACACAAGGTCAGACATAAACTAGGTCCATGCACATTTGTGTCCTTTCACAAAGTCAGACTTTTACTTATGCTATTTCAATCATAACAGCCAAAAGCTACATGGAGTTCCCAAGATGGCAATTCTCCTTGCTACTGTCTATTCAGTTTGCAGTCAGAGCTGTGGGTACACAGGCTCAAACCACTCCATAGGTCAGTCAATACTGCAAACCATATATAGTAGTACACCTAAGCAACACACAAATATTTAGCTTAAACATTCCATATCAACGTAACATTTAACATCAAGAGGAAAAAGGATAGGAAAAGGGGCTAATAAATCAGTCCAAGGAGGGTGATGTGGACAAGGAGAGTCTCGGGCTAAGCCGGAAGGTCATCAGCATCTTGCAAGGAAGTGTCCTTGATTTGGGCAGAGCCTTTGGCAGCAGATGCCAGGTGCTAATCATGAGGGACAGCAAGATGGTCTCTATGGAGATGGCCATGTCCACCTGGTGAAGACCTGTTCACTTTATGCCCCTTGAATCCTCTGATAAGCAGTGATGGTAAGGGGCTACACTCTTACCAGGATATGTATTTTCCCTATTGATTAGGTGAACATCTGGACTCCGCTGGCTTGATGCCTTTGAAATCTAAGATGGAGTCTTTTCCTAAGATAGAGTCACTTATGTCAGGGGTGCTCTATACAGATCTATCTCTTCTTCTTCATTTAAAGACTGAGTGATAGCAGTGACCAGCCTAAATATAATGACACAGTGATGACAGGGAATCAGAGAATATCAGAGCAGGGCAGCTCCTCAAAAACTTGGCTCTTCAGCCTCCCAAGGCTGTTCAACTATTTGATGGCAGCATAAGAGCAGAACCCAGCTCTGCTGAGTCCTGGCCCTGTGAGCTTTCCCCCACATTGACTCTCTTCCCTCAGGGTAAAAATCTGTCTTCTGCTCCCCTTCTACTGTCCATTTCCTATTATGGGTCCTTACCCACTATAAACTCATTCCCCACTGTAAACTCCAAAGAAGCTCAGAAACTAATTGCACTACGGGGTAAATTAGCCATTCAAAAGTGGCACAGATCCCCAGGGTATCTGCATTATAAAAGTCAAGGCTTTGAGGCAATAATCTATCTCTCAGGGTGGATTTTAGGATTTTATGGCTCTAGGTTCAGGAATATTTTGTTTTTTTGGCTTGTGTTTCTTTCTAAATCCCCCAAATCACAAAAAGACAACTTAAACATTCAATCTAAAGCTGGGACCCAAAGACTGACTTCTTTCCCAGGGATGAGAGATTTTCACTAACATGTTCTTTGTAATCTTTCTACCACTCAGGGTCCAAAGGAGGTAATGCTTCTACTGCTGAGAGATAAGTTAGCTACCAGATGAAGTAGGGGTACAATGAGGAACTTTGGGATGTACGAAACTGACTGGCCTTTGAAGTTTCAACCAATAAAATGCAGTTTTAAACTATTGAAAAATTATCATATTCTTTTATTTTAATCAGTCCTCAAATGAAATCTTTTGCCAAATTTCGGAAAAGTAAGAAAGTTAACAAATAATGAAACTATTTCTTTTTCCTAGTCTTTCTTCTGCCATACAAGTGCTAATGAGCAACAAAATAAGCCCCCCCAAAGAAGAATTACAATAGCTTGCTTCCTCCACTGATTATATTCTATAGCCAAGCATTCATTTAGGTCCTTGATTTGTAGTGCTCATGTAATCCTCATGAAAATTCTCTAAGTTATATGCTATTATTATCCCCAAGTTAAGTGACTTAAGGTTTTTATAGTTAGTGAGGGGGAGGAGCTGTAAACTGGGGTACACAGCACCCTTACAAACTACACTGTTGCTCTTTATCAAAGAAAGTCCAAAGCCTTCTGATACCACATAGGAAAAGATCATTTGATTAAGTGACGAATGATATGAAAACTGACTGCAGTCTTACAGATTTCAAAGTATTTGTAACAGCAATATAATTTAATGGATAGAAATATAGAACAAACAAAAAAGATTACCTTAAGATAATCTTGATGGACTCAGTAAGCATATGATATATTATCTGAGTCCCTGTTAGATCATCTATATAATGGTGATAGTAGCTAATATCTTAGCTTTTATACAAGGCAATCTACATGAAAGTTCTCCATAAACTGTAAAACCTAATCCAAATGTCAGAATTATTTGTATACAGATGCATATTTGAGCTGCAAAACACAAACTGTGTAATTTTAGTAATTCTACATACAAGTTAAAGGCTATTTAAAACTGCATTGCACAACAAAAAGATAAATTGTAAAATGTATGCTAATAATTTAAAATTTCTTTTTTACTTATAATTCATATAAATATATATTTAGCATATATTTTATATATTACATTTATTATGCTGATACAAGAAACCTATGTAAGATTAGTTTGTTTTAAATCCAATTACAGTTTGTTCCTTTATTAGTGCTATATCTAGCACCTGGGTTCCACTCTATGAATTTTGATTAAATAATGACTGTAAAGACCAGGTCTTGTGTCCTGCCAAGCATCAACCTAGAAAATGCAACTTCAGCTGTCATAGAGTATACTGCTTTCCTCAAGGTCAGATATAAGTTAACTGTGAGTAATGTTAGCTATGAGAATAGATATACAAATAATAAAGAAGTCAGTCACCCAGAGTGCCATAGTGTTGATATTTTAAAATAGTTGTAAGAGTAGGTTTGGTTGTACCCTCTATAATTATTTCCATAATTATATGTGTTCTAAAGTGAAAAAAAATTTAAGAGAAATTGACCTCTGGGACTTGTAATTTTATTGAAGTGTTTAGGCAATGTTTGACTAATTTTATGGTCAGTATTCAAGGTCTAAGGCAATATGATTTATAAAGTTAGTGAGTGTACACCTATTCCAAAATTGACCACATAGGTGGAACTAAAGCACTCCTCAGCAAATGTAAAAGAACAGAAATTATAACAAACTGTCTCTCAGACCACAGTGCTATCAAACTAGAACTCAGGATTAAGAAACTCACTCAAAACCACTCAACTACATGGAAACTGAACAACCTGCTCCTGAATGACTACTGGGTACATAATGAAATGAAGGCAGAAATAAAGATGTTCTTTGAAACAAATGACAACAAAGACAAAACATACCAGAATCTCTGGGACACATTCAAAGCAGTGTGTAGAGGGAAATTTATAGCACTAAGTGCCCACAAGAGAAAGCAGGAAAGATCTAAAATTGACAACCTAACATCACAATTAAAAGAACTAGAGAAGCAAGAGCAAACACATACAAAAGCTAGCAGAAGGCAAGAAATAACTAAGATCAGAGCAGAACTGAAGGAAATAGAGACACAAAAAACCCTTCAAAAAAATCAATGAATCCAGGAGCTATTTTTTTGAAAAGATCAACAAAATTGATAGACCGCTAGCAAGACTAATAAAGAAGAGAAGAAAGAAGAATCAAATAGACGCAATAAAAAATGACAAAGAGGATATCATCACCAATCCCAAAGAAATACAAACTACCATCAGAGAATACTATAAACACCTCTATGCAAATAAACTAGAAAATCTAGAAGAAATGGATAAATTCCTTGACATATACACCCTCCCAAAACTAAACCAGGAAGAAGTTTAATCTCTGAATAGACCAATAACAGGCTCTGAAATTGAGGCAATAATTAATAGCTTACCAACCAAAAAAAGTACAGGACCAGATGGATTCACAGCCGAATTCTACCAGAGATACAAGGAGGAGCTGCTACCATTCCTTCTGAAACTATTCCAATCAGCAGAAAAAGAGGGAATCCTCCCTAACTCATTTTATGAGGCCAGCATCATCTTGATACCAAAGCCTGGCAGAGACACAACAAAAAAAGAGAATTTTAGACCAATATCCTTGATGAACATTGATGCAAAAATCGTCAATAAAATACTGGCAAACCGAATCCAGCAACACATCAAAAAGCTTATCCACCATGATCAAGTGGGCTTCATCCCTGGGATGCAAGGCTGGTTCAACACAGGAAAATCAATAAAAATAATCCAGCATATAAACAGAACCAAAGACAAAAACCACATGATTAACTCAATAGATACAGAAAAGGCCTTTGACAAAATTCAACAACGCTTCATGCTAAAAACTCTCAATAAATTAGGTATTGATGGGACGTATCTCAAAACAATAAGAGCTATCTATGACAAACCCACAGCCAATATCATACTGAATGGGCAAAAACTGGAAGCATTCCCTTTGAAAACTGACACAAGACAGGGGTGCCCTCTCTCACCACTCCTATTCAACATAGTGTTGGAAGTTCTGGCCAGGGAAATCAAGCAAGAGAAGGAAATAAAGGGCATTCACTTAGGAAAAGAGGAAGTCAAATTGTCCCTGTTTGCAGGTGACATGATTGTATATCTCGAAAACCCCATTGTCTCAGCCCAAAATCTCCTTAAGCTGATAAGCAACTTCAGCAAAGTCTCAGGATACAAAATCAATGTGAAAAACTCACAAGCATTCTTATACACCAATAACAGACAAATAGACAGCCAAATCACGAATTAACTCCCATTCACAATTGCTTCAAAGAGAATAAAATACCTAGGAATCCAACTTACAAGGGATGTGAAGGACCTTTTCAAGTAGAACTACAAACCACTGCTCAATGAAAAAAAAGAGGATACAAACAAATGGAAGAACATTCCATGCTCATGGGTAGAAAGAATCAGTATCACGAAAATGGCCATACTGCCCAAGGTAATTTATAGATTCAATGCCATCCCCATCAAGCTACCAATGACTTTCTTCACAGAATTGGAAAAAACTACTTTAAAGTTCATATGGAACCAAAAAAGAGCCTGCATTGCCAAGTCAATCCTAAGCCAAAAGAACAAAGCTGGAGGCATCACGCTACCTGACTTCAAACTATACTACAAGGCTACAATAACCAAAACAGCATGGTACTGGTACCATGGACTTCATGTCTAAAATGGACAAGGACTTCATGTCTAAAACACCAAAAGCAATGGCAACAAAAGCCAAAATTGACAAATGGGATCTAATTAAACTAAAGAGCTTCTGCACAGCAAAAGAAACCACCATCAGAGTGAACAGGCAACCTACAGAATGGGAGGAAAGTTTTGCCACCTACTCACCTGACAAAGAGCTAATATCCAGAATCTACAATGAACTCAAACAAATTTGTAAGAAAAAAACAATAATCCCATCAAAAAGTGGGTGAAGTTTATGAACAGACACTTCTCAAAACAAGACATTTATGCAGCCAAAAGACACATGAAAAAATGCTCATCATCACTGGCCATCAGTGAAATGCAAATCAAAACCACAATGAGATACCATCTCACACCAATTAGAATGGCTATTATTAAAAAGTCAGGAAACAACAGGTGCTGGAGAGGATGTGGAGAAATAGGAACACTTTTACACTGTAAACTAGTTCAACTGTAAACTAGTTCAACCATTGTGGAAGTCAGTGTGGCTATTCCTCAAGGTCTAGAACTAGAAATGCCATTTGACCCAGCCATCCCATTACTGGGTATATACCCAAGGATTATAAATCATGCTGCTATAAAGATACATGCACATCTATGTTTATTGTGGCACTATTCACAATAGCAAAGATTTAGAACCAACCCAAATGTCCAACAATGGTAGACTGGATTAAGAAAATGTGGCACATATACACCATGGAATACTATGCAGCCATAAAAAATGATGAGTTCATGTCCTTTGTAGGGACATGGATGAAGCTGGAAACTATCATTCTCAGGAAACTATTGCAAAGACAAAAAGCCAAACACCACATGTTCTCACTCATAGGTGGGAACTGAACAATGAGAACACATGGACACAGGAAGGGGAACATCACATACCGGGGACTGATGTGGGGGGTGGGGGGGGAGGGGGGAGGGATAGCATTAGGAGATATACCTAATGCTAAATGACCAGTTAATGGATGCAGCACACCAACATGGCACATGTATACATATGTAACAAACCTGCACATTGTGCACATGTACCCTAAAACTTAAAATATAATAATAAAAATAAAATAAAATAAAGTTAGTGAGTATAACTGGATTAGAGTTTAAATATTGTTTAAATATTAAGAAAAATATTTTTAATAAACTTAGTGATAGCAACTATTCCTGTCCATGCATAAAATTCTATCAGATGTTAAACATACTAATGGCTTATAAGGAAAAATTGAAAACTGAATAACTTTTGGGTTGTTATAATAATAAAGAATTGAATTTTTAATTTTTATAAAATATACACAATGTAACTGTGTTAATTTTATTCAACTCATTGTTTAAATATACCTTTGATTGTTGGGCACTGTGCTACAAAGTGCTGGCAAAAATATGAAAATGACAGACAAAATCCTTGCCCAAGAGAACTTAAATCTAGCAGGCAATAGACATGAAAAAATAACAGGGCATATGCGTTCAGTAGAGATGGAAAAACACTGGGAAGCATAATGCAACTGGTAATTATTTCTGTCTGGCAAAGGTAACTACAGAAGTAGAGTAGCTAGAAAATTGATTCTGGCAGATAACCAGTCCAAAATTACTCAGTACTAGGCAGATGACCTCCTCAAAAATACTTCTAAAAGCAGAGAACTCCTAGGAAATCAAAGTTTCCTATGTTCAGAGTGCCTAATTGTATTTTTATTCTCTCTTTGTGCATGGCTTATACCATAAAAGATATAAGAAAAAACTTCCGTAACTATCAAGGGCTGCTAGTTTTAAAAATCAGTCAAATAGCATTAGCCACTCCATTAAATTTTAATAGAAAACTGCCTTCTTTGTCTTCTCTCTCTCTCTTTCTTTCCCATCCCTTTGAATCACTCTAGTTTTACTACACCATACTTTCTCCTCTCAGATAGCTGCATTGAAAATAACCTCCTATACACCCTCTGCAGGAAAAGTTAGGCTAGTAGCACGTGGCACTCCTTTAGAAGGGCGTGCTTCAAAGGGTGGCTCTTGGCTGACATCAGGAAATGTGGGGTCTTTTCCCAGTGGACCTCTCCTGGTCATCTCTGACCCCTCCTCATAAATGATTTTTCACACACAATCTGTCCCATCATGTTCACATCCATCTCTTCCTCTATAACCACAATTAATTTTCCAGCTCAGGACAGGATGGTCGTAACTGAAATATTACATTGTCCCCTTTGAGCTACCTCTTTAAGCACTACACATTTTTACTCAGATTCAAATACTTCTTGCCCAGTGCAATGCCCGCACATCTCACTTCAAAGGCTATCATACCATCTTCTTAAAGTACAAAATATAATTGTTGAATTTTTGCTTTAAGATACTTCCTAATCACCCCTCACAGTTTCCTCACTTACATTGGCTTCTCCCACTTAACTTTTAATATTTCCACCGACACCCCACACATCCAGCTAGAACCCTCTCATTCTTTTTTTCTAGAATAACCCATTGCATGCTAATTGTGCACATGTTGCAGATATCTTGCTTATTACCTGAATTTATTTTTCTGCCTATAATTACCAGCTATTAGTTGTAAATGCTGTCACATATATTTGTTAGTTTTCTGTTAATATCTTTAAGTCTTAAAAAAAGTAAATGCACTTTTATTTGACCTCTTCCGTACAGTGTCAAACACATTACTATTAGGAATAGATTATTTCCTAAAGTTAATTTAATTCAACAATTGTAAAGGGTGAGAGCAGCAGGGTATCTTAGAAATCAAGTTCAAATTTTCCCAAAGTATTTTTTTTATTGAACACTATTTCTAGGAGTAGTTAAAAGTTGTTAGGGGTTTGCTTTTCTTTTAATAATAGCAAAATGGAGAGCTTTCAGTGGTCCAATAATTTTAGGCAATACTGGATAAAACAATGTTAGGCAGATTTCTTTACTGTAGCAATCCTCAATGCTAATGTGCTTTTTGAATCTCCAAAAAAGGAATGCTATTTGCTAAATTGTTCAGGGAACCATATTTGGAAGGAGGCAAATTAAATTTTAATAGAAAATTGCTCTCCTCCCAGGCATTCCAAGGAACACGCTTTAAAGAATGACGGTCCAGCCTAACACCCCACATACCTCAGTGGCTCCTTCCTCTACATCACACTGCTCCATTAGCTGGAATAGTCATGATCAAACAAGTTTCATTAACAAATGGAAAATCTAAGCATTTCAAAAAGCCCCGGTAAATTTTTTGACATTTTTTTTCTGACAACCAAGATGTGATCAAAACTCTAGTGTTGTTTTAAATTTTAGACCATTTGTCAGGGATCCACAAGACTACCCTCGACTCAGTGATTAGCTGTAAAGACAACAGGACTCAGAAATGCTGTTATACTCATGGTTTTGGGTTATTACAGCAAACAGATACAGATTGAAAATTAGCCAAGGGAAAGGAACAAGGAGCAATGTCCAGAAGAAACCAGGCACAATTTTCCATGTGTCCTCTTCCAGAAGGACAGCCTCAATTCTCCATAGAGCAATGTGTGACACACTCTCCTACACTCCTAGAGAGTTACATGAACACAATTCATTTTTTAATGTTTCTTTATTAAAAGACTAATCAAATGTCATTTTTTTTGAGCTCCTCTTTTTCTTTATTGTACTTTAAGTTCTGGGATACATGTGCAGAACATGCAGGTTTGTTACATATGTTTACACATGCCATGGTGGTTTGCTGCACCCATCAACCTGTCATCTATATTAGGTATTTCATGCTAGCCCTCCTCTAGCCCCCCACCCCCCGACAGTCCCCAGTGTGTGATGTTTCCCTCCCTGTGTGCATGTGTTTTCATTGTTCAACTCCCACTTATGAGTGAGAATATGTGGTGTTTGGTTTTCTGTTCCTGTGTTAGTTTGCTGAAAATAATGGTTTCCAGCTTCATCTATGTCCTGGCAAAGGACATAAACACATTCTTTTTTGTTTGTTTGTTTATTTGTTTGGTTGGTTGGTTGTTTTTGAGACGGACTCTCACTCTGTCACCCAGGCTGGAGTGCACTGATGCAACCTCAGCTCACTGCAACCCCTGCCTCCCAGGTTCAAGTGATTCTCCTGCCTCAGCCTACTGAGTAGTTGGTATTACAGGTGCGCACCACCACGCCCAGCTAATTTTTGTATTTTTAGTAGAGACAGGGTTTCATCTTGTTGGTCAGGCTGGTCTCAAACTCCTGACCTTGTGATCAGCCTGCCTTGGCATACCAGAGTGCTGGGATTACAGCCATGAGCCACTGCACCCAGCCCAAATTCATCCTTTTTTATGGCTGCATAGTATTCCATGGTGTATATGTGCCACATTTTCTTTATCCAGTCTATGATTGATGGACAATTGAATTGGTTCCAAGTCTTTGCTATTGTGAATAGTGACACAATAAACATACATGTGCATGTGTCTTTATAGTAGAATGATTATAAATCATTCTACTATATAATCCCAGTAATGGGATTGCTGGGTCAAATGGTATTTCTAGTTCTAGATCCTTGAGGAATCACCACACTGTCTTCCACAATGTTCGAACTAATTTACACTCCCACCAACAGTATAAAAGCATTCTTGCTTCTCCACATCCTCTCCAGCATCTGTTGTTTCCTGACTTTTTAATGATAACCATTCTAACTGGCGTGAGGTGGTATCTCATTGTGGTTTTGATTTCCATTTCTCTAATGATCAGTGATGATGAGCTTTTTTTTCATATGTTCGTTGGCTGCATAAATGTCTTCTTTTGAGAAGTGTCTGTTCATATCCTTAGTCTACTTTCTGATGGGGTTGTTTGATTTTTTCTTGTAAATTTGTTTAAGTTCTTTGTAGATTCTGGATATTAGCCCTTTGTCAGATCATAGATTGCAAAAATTTTCTCCCATTCTGTAGGTTCTCTGCTCACTCTGATGATCGTTTCTTTTGCTGTGCAGGAGCTCTTCAGTTAAATTAGATCCCATTTGCCAATTTTGGCCTCTGTTGCCATTGCTTTTGGTGTTTTAGTCATGAATTCTTTGCCCATGCCTATGTCCTGAGTGGTATTGCATAGGTTTTCTTCTAGGGTTTTTATGGTTTTAGGTTTAACATTTAAGTCTTTAATCCATCTTGAGTTAATTGTTGTATAAGGTGTAAGGAAGGGATGCAGCTTCAGCTTTCTGCATATGCTTACCAGTTTTCTCAACACCATTCATTTAATAGGGAATTGTAGAGAAAAGGTAGATACGGTCTTTTCACATAGTCCCATAATTCTTGGAGGCTTTGCTCATTCCTTTTCATTCATTTTTCTCTAATCTTTTCTTCGTGCTTTACTTCATTAAGTTGATCTTCAATCTTTGATATCCATTCTTCCACTTGACAGATTTGGCTATTGATACTTGCGTATGCTTCATGAAGTTCTCATGCTTTGTTTCTCAGCTCCATCAGGTCATTTATATTCTTCTCTAAACTGGTTATTCTAGTTAGCAATTCGTCTAATCTTTTTTCAACGTTCTTAGCTTCCTTGCATTGGATTAGAACATGCTCCTTTAGCTTGGAGGAATTTGTTATTACCCACCTTCTGAAGACTACTCCTGTCAGTTTATCAAACTCATTCTCCTTCCAGTTTTGTTGCCTAGCTGGTGAGGAGTTGTAATCCTTTGGAGGAGAAGAGGCTTCCTGGTTTTTGGAATTTTCAGCCTTTTTGCACTGGTTTTTCCTCATCTTTGTTGATTTATCTGCCTTTAGTCTTTGACGTTGGTGACCTTTGGATTGGGTGTTTGTGTGGCCATTTTTTGTTGTTGATGTTAATGCTATTCCTTTATGTTCGTTAGTTTTCCTTCTAACAGTCAGGCCCCTCTGCTGCAGGTGTGCTGGAATTTGCTGGAAGTCCGGTCCAGGCCCTGTTTGCCTGGGTATCACTAGCAGAGGCTGCAGAACAGCAAAGATTGCTGTGTGTTCCTTCCTCTGGAAGCTTCAAACCAGAGGGGCTCCCACCAGATGCCAGCTGTATGAGGTGTCTGTCGACCCCTGTTTCGAGTTATCTCCCAGTCAGGAGGCACGGGAGTCAGGGCCTCACTTGAGGAGGCAGTCTGTCCCTTAGCAAAGTTAGAGCACTGTGCTGGGAGATTTGCTGCTCTCTGCAGAGCTGGCAGGCAAGAAAGTTTAAGTCTGCTGAAGCTACACTCACAGCTGCCCCTTCCCCCAGGTGCTCAGTCCCAGGGAGATGGGAATTTTATCTATAAGCTCCTTACTGGGGCTGCTGTCTTTCCTTCAGAGATACTCTGCCCAGAGAGGAGGAATTTAGAGAGGTAGTCTGGCTACAGTGGCTTTGCAGAGCTGTGGTGGGCTCTGCCCAGTTCGAACTTCCCAGTGGCTTTGTTTACACTGTGAGGGTAAAACCACCTACTCAAGCCCCAGTAATGGCAGACACTCCTCCCCCAACCAAGCTCAAGCATCCTAGGTTGACTTCAGACTGCTGTGCTGGCAGTGAGAATTTCAAGTCAATTGATCTTAGCTTGCTGGGCTCCATGGGGGTGGAATTCACTGAGCTAGACCATTTGACCTCCTGGCTTCAGCCCCCTTTCCAGAGGAGTGAATGGTTCTGTCTCACTGGCATTCCAGGCACCACTGGGGTATGAGAAAAAACTCATGCAGCTAGCTTGGTGTCTGTCCAAATGGCTGCCCAGTTTTGTGATTGAAACCTAGGGCCCTGGTGGTGTAGGTGCCCGAGGGAATCTCCTGGTCTGTGGATTGTGAAGATTTTGGGAAGAGCATAGTTTCTGGGCCAGAATGCACCATTCCTCAAGGCACGGTCCCTCATGGCTTCCGTTGGCTAGGGGAGGGAGTTCCCTGACCCCTTGCACTTCCTGGGTAAGGCGATGCCCCACCCTGCTTTGGCTCGCCCTCCGTGGGCTGCACCCACTGTCTAATCAGTCCCAATGAGATGAGCTGTGTACCTCAGTTGGAAATGCAGAAATCACCCTCCTTCTGCGTTGATCTAGCCGGGAGCTGCAGATCAGAGCTCTTCCTATTCAGCCATCTTGCCAGCTACCTCCCAAGCACCAACATGAACACAATTCTTTGAGCAACAATGTGTATAATGAGGATCACACTATGCCACCTCAAAATATGCCATTTAGCCATATTGATTATTTTGAAGAAGCTAAACAATTTCCTTCAGGAAGGATTCTATGGCCTCACCCTTTATACCTGAAAGCAGTGCATAAATTTTCCATGAGAAATGTGTCCTCCTTATCACCAGAGATGGGGAATCAATACATTATGAATGTATACAAACAAACCTACTAAAATAACCCTCAACTTCCATTAGTTTTCCCCATAACTTCCATTAGTTTTCCTGGCCACCTTCCCACAATTTATCACCTCTTGCTCAACCTCATTTACACATCTCCACAATTTATTGCTCTTTGATAAAATGGCATATAAGCCCCCAGGCCTATCTGCTTCTTTGAATTTTCATTTCTTTTATATGAAGGCCTCTATGTTCACATAAAAATATTAACATCAAAAAAATTGTAAGCGTCTCTTGTTAATGTGTCTTTAATAAGTTTAATTCTCAGACCCAGAAACAGACCCTAATAGGGTATAATGAAAGTCTTTCCTCCCTTACCTGTGACAACCCTTGTGAAGTGTTATCAACCACGAAATCTTACCAAAGCTGTGGTGACCATGTTTTTTACTGGGAGTGAGTTATATAGACGTGCAGCACCTGCATGACTGACCTCAGCTATTCTGACTCAAGCCTCTCAGAGCAAAAATAATCATTAATCATGTTGTGAGCATAAATTACCTG
The DNA here is from genome assembly GCF_009828535.3 of Hylobates moloch. Lineage (NCBI taxonomy): Eukaryota > Metazoa > Chordata > Mammalia > Primates > Hylobatidae > Hylobates > Hylobates moloch. The sequence goes on from NW_026652281.1 coordinate 34,800,958, forward strand.
ATCAAACTGGTATCACATGACCCAGGACTCAGCACACAGAAACATGCTTATCAGGCAGAATATTCCAAGGGCTTAAAGGTCATATCCCAGATACTGGCCAAGAGCCAGTCCTAATGATATGCATTCCTTTGGATTGTGCAGATTTTGGGCAACCCAGACGTGCTGAGTTAGGCCTTTCCTGCATAGAGCTCTTCCCAGCATTTCACCTCTCACAATTACACAACAATTATATTTGGAAGGAGGGCATGTGTCTTCTTTATTAGAAATACCCAAGTAAACAGAGTTATTTACCCAGTGCCTTTAGGAGTATTTACAGTTTAAGATCACTTCATCTAGTATATTTTTCATTTCTCTCATAGATATTATATGGGAAAATCAAGCAGAGTTTTAAAAGCCAAATGTGGCCGGGCACGGTGGCTCACGCCTGTAATCCCAGCACTTTGGGAGGCCAAGGCGGGTGGATCACCTAAGGTCAGGAGTTTGAGACTAGCCTGGCCAACATGGTAAAACCCTCTCTCTACTAAAAGTACAAAAATTAGCCGGGCGTGGTGGCAGATGCCCGCAATCCCAGCTACTCAGAAAGCTGAGGCAGGAGAATCCCTTGAACCTGGGAGGCAGAGGTTGCAGTTAGCTGAGATCGCACCTAGCCTGGGCGACAAGAGTGAGACTCCGTATAAAAGAAAAAAAAAAAGAAGAAGCCAAAAAAGCCAAATGTGCATTTGTGGGGGCTAGTTTGTGACAATTTAAAACAGAATCAGTAGAGTTACCAACAACCAATCAATCTTAGGCCGGCCGCATCAAGACCAGCCTGGCCAACATGGTAAAACCTTATCTCTACAAAAATACAAAAATTAGCCAGGCATGGTGGCGCTTGCCTATAATCCCAGCTACTCTGGAGGCTGAGGTGGGAGAATTGCTTGAACCCGGGAGGTGGAGGTTGTAGTTAGCTGAGATCACATCATTGCACTCCAGGCTGGGTGAAAGAGCAAGACTCTGTCTCAAAAAAAAAAAAAAAAGAATCAATCAATCTTATGTTCTTTCAGCCTATTCAATCCATTATTGAAGAAGGCATTATGACTTTCTAGTATTCTATGGTCAACACTGAAAAGCTTTACTATGTGTACTAAAGACCCATGATCATCTTAAACAGAAAGGCCTTATTTCAGGGAAGAATTCTTAACTCTGCAATAAAAGATAAAGAGAGAGATTCCCATTAAATATTTATATTGAAATGTTGTAAAAGCTCCTCGGCAAAATTGAGTTTTAAAGTTTGAAACAAAATATATCCTGATATGTTTTAGAGTTTAATTGGTTGTAAAGTCTGTTATAGATCCTAACTGTTATATAGGAAGAAACTAAACAAACTGTGCAATAAAAACATTTTTCCTTCCTCATCTCTCACACAACCTCAATACTTCACTTCTGACACCAAATGTGTGAGGGTGTTTTCCCCCACCAAGTTTTCTCCAACACAAGTTGGGATCCTACAATTCAGTTCAATTCTGACACTAACAAGAGTTAGCACAGACTCCACAGATTAAGAGCTTAATCCTACAAGACTGCCCCTTGCTTCAGACTCCAATCATAGTAAGTTCCCACATTACCCACAACTTCTGTGTGACTTGCCTACAAATTGGAGGTTCCCATGAGCCCCTTCTCATATTCATTAATTTGCTAGAGTGGCTCACAGAACTGAGGATACAAACTAACAGCCAGATGGAGAGATAATTGGGGCAAGAGTGGGAAGGATTCTGGATGCAGGAGCTTCTGTCCCTATGGATTTGAGACAGACCATTTTTCTAGCATGTAGGTAGGGTTTTATTCATGAACCTAGAAGCTCTGTGAACCCCATCACCTTCTATGGTGTTGCCAAATGTTCTCAGGAAGTTTCATTCTCAGAGTCCTTTAATGAAACTTCTCATGAAGTTTCATTCTCAGAGTCCTTAAATAGCCCAGTAATATTGACAAGTTCTCTTGATTTGCCTCACATCTGCTTCCCTCAATAACTTATTGATCAACTAATGAGCAGAAATGTGTATACCTGGTAAGGTTAGGGTACTTATAATCTCAGGATATAGCCAGTATGATTTTTCCGAAGTTAAAAATTTCTTTTACTTTGCAGATTTTTTACCTAGGTTTACCCCCCCAGAAAGTAAGATGAACTTACCAAAGATGCTGTAAAATGAAGCCCTTTATATGCAGCTGCAGCGGCACACCTGCTTTGACCTACATGGTTGCCCTTGTCTTTAGCAATCCACTGGGTTTTTCACTTTAGCTAAAGGTGACTATATGTGAGCAAACCTCGCTCTTTGTAAATCACTTCTGCAGGAAAATTCTCCAAGTGACCTTAGTCAAATCCAGCTCTCCCACTGGACCTCGCATTTGCAGTTCTCAAGAACTATAGAATGTGCTGGGAATGTAGCATCTTGAGATGGTGGGGACTAGCTGGAACAGCCTGTGCTCTGTTCCATTCCCTCCTAGAACGAACAGGCTATCCTTTAACAGTTTAGCACAATGTGTCACATCACCCTGGGCTATGAAATGCAGAGGGAGCTGCTTTCTGGGTCCTTCATCTGTGGTGCAAGTGAGGCATGCACAGTTGGAACTCCATCCACTCCAGGCAGCTTTCCTGAGCCTTCGGAGACCTGCTTGCAATAAATCCTAGGATTCCATTATCCCTTGCTGCCTATCTGTAAGCAATAAACCTATTTCATGCAATTCGTTGTGTGCATGGGTATTTTCTGTCTCACTGGGCTTAGACAAGTTGGTAACCAGTGCACAGTGATCCTGCTTCACAGTGTCCTTCTTTTCTTTCTTTTCTACTCCTCCTAACCGTTTCATCAGCATAGTTTAACTAAAAGCCCAGTGACATAGTTATTCCTTATAAGTATAACCATTACTCTGAAAGCATCCTTACAATTGACTTCTGCATTATTGTTAACTATTGCTATGACAATAATCACTGTTAAGTTTACTCCCAAAGCCTCACAGTGAAAGATCATGACTCAAGTTGTCAGGAAAGAAATGCCATGAGATTAATGAGTGAGGATTCCTTCACATTACTGAAGATCTTTGACCTATTTCTGCAGGACAACGTGTGAGAATATCAAAACCGCCTGTTCCTGGTGTATATCTAAGACGCTTTAAAAAATGCTCATTAAACCAATCTGAAGGGTTTAATGAGCATTTTTAAAAGCGTCTTAGATATACACTGATTAAAAAGACATGACCTCTGGCCCTGAGGACGTGGAGTTAAGTGAGAACAACAGAAATATGAAGAAGCATTTTGAAGACAGTGTGATAAGTGCTAACCAGAGGCAAATTTAACCATGAAGCTAAGGGAGCTTATGTTCTCACTTCCACCAGCCCTTCTGAGAGTGAAGGCCCTTTGTAATATGTTCTTATGATTATATGCTCTTATAAATTATAAAATTAAGGTATTTCTGCACACATTTGCTTAAAAATGGGACCCAACCTTTATAAACTCCAGAGCCCACACTATTATAGATTTGCCTTCATGCTGCCCTAGTTGTATTTAAAGGGTAAAATGGGTTTTAACTGGTAAGGACTTGAAAATTCACTCACCCTCATCCAAACTAACCACAATATAGAGATCTTGCAACACAAATAATAAGGCCACATCATGAAAATGCTGCTAGTATCAGCAAAGAGTTAAACAACAAGATAATTTTTTCAATGTGAAATCAAGGCAGAATACAATTAAATACATAGTCAAAGAGCAAACATCCATCACTGAAGCTACCATAGGGACTGGCCATCTTCCATCTTCTGAACATCACTAGCAAGCAGTTTTTGTACACAGAAGTGTGTAAAATTCTAGCTTTTAGAAATGGAAATTTGTTATGAAAAATTAGACAAAACAATTTATAGTAATAACTTGGGTGTTATGGAACTAGAAATCAATAAGCCTTAGGAACTCCTGGTATATAAAGTAGGTATAGAGAGTTAAATATACAGAGATTTTAGATGTATTTTGCACACATGTATGCACATATGTGTGGGTTTAATTGTGTCAATCCAAATTCCAAGTGGAAAGGTGACTCTACGTGCTACAACATGGTCTTTGCCTACCTCTTCCAGAACTTATGGCAGAGAGCTGAAGACTCAACTTCATTCTCTCTTTATCACCATTCTTAAAATCTTTTGAAATATAGGAGATTGAGAACAAAATTATGTATAATTAAGTGGATACTTGTTACTTGAATGGAAAAAGAAAGTAGTAATGGCTATTGTAGAGTAAGTTGTGAAAATCTACAGTTTCCATTTCCCAAACAGCCTGGCCTTTTCTCAAAGGCTACAGCCAAGCTTTAAAGTAACTTAAGGAAACACTGAGGCTTCCACCTACTGTTCACAGAAAATTAGGCCATTCAGAAAGCAACTGAGATATTTTCTTCAGAAAGCAAATAAGCATTAACTATCTTTTCTGTTATCTTTGTTGCTTCTAAAACTGCAGTCAATTGCTGTTTATCTCCATTGCCCTACCCTGCCATTCTATCTCCCTTTCTCCTTCCTTTTTTAAATTCTTTTTCCTTTCCTTCTTTTTTTAGAATCACTCATTTTTTTTTTTTTTTTTTTAGTTTTAAGAAAACTGGTTTGTATAGCTTTTGGCATTCTTTCATTTATCCAGAAAAATAAGAATCTTACACTAGTTTTTACAGCTTTTGCCACTTCGTTTTTCTCATCAAAAAATATTTAAAATTCTCTTTTTGCTAAATACTGGTGAGAGATTGATAGAGTTTGGCTTTGTGTCCCCACCAAATCTCCTGCTGAATTATAATTCTCAATGTTGGGGGAGGGACCTGGCAGAAGGTGATTGTATCATGAGGGGAGATTTCCCCCATGCTGTTCTCATGTTAGTGAGTTCTCATGAGATCTGATGGTATGAAAGTGTATGACACTTCCGGCCGGGCACCGTGGCTCACGCCTGTAATCCCAGTACTTTGGGAGGCCGAGGCGGATGGATCACGAGGTCAGGAGTTCAAGACCAGCCTGGCCAAGATGGCGAAACTCCATCTCTACTAAAAATACAAAAAATTAGCCAAGGGTGGTGGTGGGCACCTGTAATCCCAGCTACTCAGGAGGCTGAGGCAGAGAACTGCTTGAACCCAGAAGGTGGAGGTTGCAGTGAGCCAAGATCATGCTCCCCAGCCTGGGTGACAGAGCGAGACTCCATCAAAAAAAAAAAATTTTTTTTGACACTTCCCTGCTCACTCTTTCTCTTTCTCCTACTGCCATATGAAGAACATGCTCACCTCTCCTTCACCTTTTGCCATGATTGTAAGTTTCCTGAGGCCTCCCAGCTATGTTTCCTGTAGAAACCAGTGGAACTGTGATTCAATTAAACCTCTTTTCTTCATAAATTACCTACTCTCAGTTAGTTCCTTATAGCAGTACGAAAACAGACTAATACAAAGATACAAAGTTGAGTAAGACCCTTCTTTGGACTCCCATTGCATCTGTCTCAGTCCCCTACACAGTCCTGTCTACATTGTAAAATGGATCTTGTGTGCTTGTCCATTCTCTGCTGTGCAGGCTGCAATCTCTTCCAAAGTGAAGTCAGTGTCTGACTATATCCTCCAAAGTCCTTTGCAGGCATAGAGCTTTTCACATAAGAAGCATGCTCAGAAACTATACAGGAGGGGCTGGGCACAGTGGCTCACACCTGCACTTTGGGAGGCAGGGGTGGGCACGTCACTTGAGGTCAGGAGTTTGGGACCAGCCTTGGGAACATGGTGAAACCCCATCTCTACTGAAAAAAAATACAAAAATTAGCTGGGTATAGTGGTGTGAGCCTGTAATCCCAGCAACGCTGGAGGCTAAGGCAGAAGAATCACTTGAACCCAGGAGGCAGAGGTTGCAGTGAGCCGACATTGGGCCACTGCACTCCAGCCTGGGTGACAGAGCGAGACTCCGTCTCAAAATAAACAAACAAATAACAAACCAAGAAATTATATGGGAGGGAACTAATTTCATGTGCTTTCACTGTAGTAAAGAATATTCAACAAGACTATTCCTTTTTGGGAGACAATCACAGTCTACTAGTTGTTATGTTCAAGTTCAGAAAAATCACCTAGTGAGTCAGAAAATCAATACTAGGCTCGGCTACTAACTAGCTATGTGATCGTAGACAAGTTAACCTCTCTGAAGATCAGTTTTCTCATATGTAAAATGAAGACAACATTTGTACCTCATAGAAAGTTATAAAAAAAATCAGAATGGGAGATAATTTACGCAAAATATAGCATCCTTCACCTAATAAGTATTCAAACAATGCTGCTATGGCTATTATCAAATAAAATGCCAAGTATGATGCCTGGTATAATTATCAGTAATATTATTAGCTATATTTATTGTTTGGCATGTAAGTGTCACTGTTTGACCAATAATTCAGGACAGAGTCTTGATTAAAGGTTTATCTCTTTTTTTACTGTGGACCTTTCAGAAAGCTTCAGCATTCCAGAAGGTGGACTTTACTGAAAACTTTTTGGTTTAAAGAACATTTCCAGGAACTTGAACACTATATGAAGAGGAAATATTACACCTAATTTATACCCAGTTTTTTTTTTCTCTTTTCAAAGGAAGGCTCAACAGAGGATTCTATAGTGAAGTTGAATTATTGACAGGGAAGTTAAGTAAATGAAGTGTTATAAGACTATTGCCTAAAGGTATCACTCACTTCGTCCTTTTAGACAGGTAGCACTGGCATCAAGCGTGTACTTGGCAGTAAGACAGATCAAGTTCCAAGTCTGACCTTTAGCATCTTTTATTTCTGTGACCCAACACAGCCTAATTGAACCACCCAAACTGAAGTTTCCATATATCAAAGATGAAAATAATAATTACCCTGACCCCCAGTAGGGCCATTGTGATGATTAAATTTAAAAATCTATGTGGAACATAGGTGCACAGTAAATAGCAGGATTCCTTTTGGTAAGAGCAGCAGAACATAAAGATTTACTAGTAAACAGATGCCATATCAAGGATAGATTTCATATCCATTCATGTTTCTGATAGTTAATCAAATTCTACCAAGACACAAATTATGTCTTGGTTACACAAATGTAACCAAGAAGCTTCGAAATAAGGATCATCAGTTTTTCAACCAATTTTCTCAGAATTATACAATATAAAAGAAAAAATTAGCCTGTCTCAATTCTTTCATTCTCATTCTATCTAAATTTGGAAACTACGTTAATTCTGTTTATGTTGACTGCTTCACTAATGAGTTTAGCAACTGATGTACAATGTTGGCTGTAAATAGTTCACCTGATTCATTTACTAGGTTTATTAGTTGAATTTATCATGTGTTTGTTTACTAGTTGTATTTGTTCAATACCTATTATGTATCTGAAAAGGACACAGAGATATGAGTGAACCAGGCTATAAGTCCCATAAGGACAGAAAAAATATCTCACAAAGTCCATGGAATATGAACAACTACACTTGAGCCATGTAGGAAGCAAAGATAACATTATTTTCTGATTGGTTGATCTGAAGAAGCTACGTATTAAAATCATTGAATACTAGGGATGTTTTCATGTGCTCTTACCAATGTTGTAACATGTAGACACACACAGAGGAATTGAATTTCATTAGAAACTATTATCTATGTGCTATGAATTGCTCCTAGTCCTGGAACACATGTTACTTTGCAAAGAGGATTTCATTGTTCAATAAAAGATTATAAGTCATTTCTATTGAGTTCATGTGTGTGTGTGGGGACATATGTGTTGGTATGTGTTGCAATGTTGGGTAAGTTTACACAAAAAATATCCTTAGCCTTAGGTGATCTTAGCATTAATTGTTAGTAAATGACCTAGAGAAATAAACATCTATTCACCTTTTTCACCATGTTTCCACTTTCTGAGGCTGAGAAGTGAAAACCTCAGGTTTCCCTCCAAGTTGTCCATCCTAGACTCACAGACTAGCTTCTGAAATTTAAAATTTTTAAGTTATATATTTTTGTTCTCAGAAGGTTGGAATTGAGAAGAAAGAGAATCAAATATGAAGCAAGTCACAGATCTGCTTTAGTATGCATAGACTAGAAGATACTATGAAGATAAACATGGAACAGGAGAAACCTGAGCTAATAGAAAATAAAAAGAGAAATACTGTGCTTAAAAGGGGCTTTCTTATACCTTGTTAGTTCCAGTAATGATATAGGTAGCAGCGGAGGGAAAATCTGCTATAGGATGATGGGAGTCACTGTGGCACAATGAGAAGAACCATGAAGTAAGGTTCAGAAGGCTTGGGTACCAGTCCCAGCCATGTCAGCAGTGGACTGTGTGACCACAGTCTCAATGGGGATCACATTCTCTTCTATCAAATATAAGATCTGGGCCAAAGAATGCTTACGTAGTCTTGGAGAAGACTCCTAATGTCTTTTCTATGTGCATATGTGTCTGTATCTATAAATCCATATTTTATGCTCCAATAAGAAGACTGAACCAAGTTAAAGGCTAATTAGAAACGTGGACCTGGGTAGGGGTTTCCAGGGCCGACATGGGTGGAATGGGAGGACTGCAGGGTGATATCCAGTATCATTCTCTGAGCATGATAAGGTGGTGGAACAGTGTAGAAGTACATGCAATCCAAAGAAAAACACAGCTACCACTGCAATCCAAAGGTTATTCCAAAAGCAGCCAAAGGGAAGTCAAAGGCCACAGAAAATGCAGACCAGAGAGGTGAGAATGAAGGAAGGGTGAGAAAATAGTTCCAAGGCAAGGATGAGCAGCCAAAAAAAGTCAATGTTCAGGGTAGTTAGGTGAGGCACTGTTAGAGTAAGGAGACCTTGGAAGGATGTGTCCAGTCCAATGATTTAACCACAAATATCTATTTTAGAAGGAGAAGAGAGTGTAGCAAACGAAAAGCAGCAGAAAGCATCAGAGATACCAGTCTACCTTGCAATCCCAGTATATCATTTTGTGGCCCTTAAAAATAGGAGAGAGATTCAGTTATAACAGCAGGCTGTCGGTATTGCCACAATTTCAATTGGCAAGTGCTAAATGCTCCCTATTGCCCTAAGAACCAAATACTTGCAAAAACAGATAGTGGAGGAGTAGAGGAGGCAAAGCCATCACCATCCTAAGGCTTAGGCAAGAGGGACTCCACACTCTGGTCAAGTCCCTCTCCTTTCAACTAAGACACTGTGGGCCAAGGGGAGGTACCGCAGGCCTGAGCCCCCCTTCCTTCTAGACCACATTCCTCTTGTACTAGATCCAGAAATACTTCTCCCCCACCCTGCTTCCAGGGACTACATAGACTTCTTCCTCAGGTCTGTCCCTTTAAGGAGAAACCATGACTTCAGATGCACTGCCCTAGGTCCAAGTGGCAGTTCAATGGTGGCTCTTTCTAGGGGTTTAGAAAACAGAGCTTAGATACACAGGCTGGGTGTTCACATGTGTGTGAGAGGACCCTCCTGAGGTAAGATAGAGCTGGGGATGAGATAGCAAGGTGCATGTGCCACAGGCTGAGTGGCAAGGTGAGGGATGCTGGAGCCAGAGAGACAGGGCCCAGGGATTAGGGTCCTATGGTGCTATATTCTGACATGGAACTCCTAAAAGCGTGAGAATTCTAACTCTGAACCTAACTCCTACCTGCATAGCAAGGTAGAATAAAAAAACATATTTTATACTTTTAAAATTAGCTTAATTTATAAATTCCATATAGTTTGTGTTTACATGTTTAAATAGAATTAACCCCATCTCCTTTCTTTGTTTTCTCTTTTTAGTCTATTCAGGTTTCCAGTGAGTACCCTTGAAGAATAATCTCTTCTTCCCTGTATGTCTGTGAGTACAGGTGTGTGTGTGTGTATGTGTGTGTGTGTGTGTGTGTGCGTGCATTAGACTGGGGAGAGGAGGGTTGTTAGAGAGGGATGGTTCTTTGGTGTTTCTAATTCTGTGATCATATTTGGCATTCAGCAGTACTTCTTTGGTGACAATCATAATGCTAGCTAGTCTACTTCCAAATGTGCAAATGTTATGCTTCTTGTGCTTTATATGTTGCAAAGAACAAGATGCTTACCCTATTAGTCAGGGTTCTCTAGAGGAACAGAACTAATAGGATAGGTAGATATATACATAGGGGAGTTTATTAAGTATTACCTTACATGATCACAGAGACCCAAAATAGGCTGTCTGCATGCCTGAGGAGCAAGGAAAGCCAGTCTGAGTCTAAAAACTGAAGAACTTGGAGTCCAATGTTTGAGGGCAGGAAGCATCCAGCAGGGGAGAAAGATGTAGGCTGGGAGACTAGGCCTGTCTAGCTCCTTCATGCTTATTCTGCCTGCTTTACGTTTGCTGGCAGCTGATTAGATTGTCCCCACCAGATTAACTGTGGGTCTGCCTTCCCCAGCACACTTACTCAAATGTTAATCTCCTTTGGCAACAACCTCACAGACACACCCAGGGGATCAATACTTTGCATCCTTCAATCCAATCAAGCTGTACCTCAGTATTAATCATCACACTCTCTTACTTATATCTACACCTGCTGGAATTAACTAACCTGTGTATTTTTCCACTATCTTTGTACTTACGGTTCTATTTTCAGTGCAAGTCTAATTTATCTAGATGATTGTTTATTTCTAAAACACTATTTTGACTTCAGCATCCTAATAAGTTGATAGTTACTTTCGCAACTCATTTTTAATGTTCCCCAACCATATACTAAATTATCACCATTCCTCTACCAGTGTCTCCAATCTATTTTGGCTTCCAAAACCACTTACACGTGCGCTCAGCTAAGACTATGGTAAAAACTACGGTCGCAGTCAGGACCTGGATTCTAGTCCTGGTTCTTTCACCAGTCTACACACTGAATGTTCTTGACCAAGTCACTCCATCTCTCTGAGTTTGACTTCCATTGTCTATCAAATGATGAGGTTAGAATCTTGCAGTTTCAGGTGGGGAAAAACTCAAATTGAAATGGCTTAACAAAGCAATACTGTGTGTGTGTGTGTGTGTGTGCTGGGGAGGGAAGGAGGACAGTTGTTTCTTGTCTTGCGAAACTAAAAAGTCCAGGAGTACAACTGGCAGAGTTTGATCTATCACCAGGACCTGGTCTCTTCCCATTTCTTGGCTCAGCTCTACTCTACACTGGCTTCATTGGCAGGCTCAAACTTGTGGCAAGACGGCTGCTAGCAGCTTCAACGCTATATTCTCTCAGGTTCACACTCAGGTATGAGAAGAAATTTCTCTCTTAATTAGAGCAAGAATCTTGCAGCTATCTTTGAGCTAACTGGTGAGGCCAGGGAGAAAGAACACACTCACTGGCCTTTTCTGAGCTCTCTCTCCACCTCTGCAGCCAAGGACAGAGTCAACTCCACCTAAACTGCCTGAATTGAGAATAGGGGAGAGATGGGTCCCAAAATGAAAATTCAGGTGCTTTTACCAAAAAGGGTAAGAAATATGCCATAAAGACTATGATTGCTAATGTTACTTGTGTTTTCACAGACTCCAGAAAAGATTATTTAAAAAACATTTAGAAATAAATGCAAAATATTTTTATTTGATACTCCTGAACCTTATTGAAGTTAATTCAGATACTTAATAAGGGGAAAATCATTTAAAAGTGATGTCTATGAATGGTGAGTAGATATAAGCCATGAAGTAATGGTTATCCAGCAGCCTGACTCCAGGTAAACTCATGGCATAAATGTATCAGGCCATATATATAATACTACACAAAACTTTTTTTTTTGAGATGTTGTCTCGCTTTGTTGCCCAGGCTGGAGTGCAGTGGCATGATCTCAGCTCACTGCAAGCTCCACCTCCCGGGTTCATGCCATTCCCCTGCCTCACCCTCCCGAGTAGCTGGGACTATAGGCACCCACCACCATGCCCGGCTAATTTTTGTTTATTTTTAGTAGAGACGGGGTTTCACTGTGTTAGCCAGGATGGTCTCCATCTCCTGATCCTCCCATCTCGGCCTCCCAAAGTGCCGGGATTACAGGCGTGAGCCACCGCGCCCAGCCTAGACAAAACTATTACCAGCTCCTGGTATTCTGATAGAGAGAGGCAAACTCCATGTCACAACAAAGATACAAGGGAACATTTCCCCCTAACTATTGTGAAACAACTGCAGGAAAGCAAAAATTACAGGAAACTCTCCAGCAGAAAATTGCCAAAGGCGATTAGGTGCTGAGCATTTATTGAAGAAGAAATTAGCGTAATTAAAAGGAGATTGAGGCTAGTATTAAAGGAAAGAGACTAGTTTTTTTTTTTTAATGTTCAAAACTGAAAAAAGGCCCATGAATTTTTTTTTTTTTTTGATACTGTGCAAATACCAAAAGGCTTTGCTCTGAGGAAATCCAGTAAAATAAGAATTTGCTTCTTTCAGGCTGTCTGCACCTGCACCTCTGTCAGATACTGATCCACAGGGGCCTCCCAGGGCTCAGGGACACAGAAGGGCTACAGATTGGGCCTTGGTGCGTGATGAGTGTCCTTTGCAAAAGTCATGGCTGCAGATGTGATGAGAAACATACGGACTACGGTGACTATCCATCACGTGTTATGCAGTCTCCCTTCCCTGAGTGTACTCAGACAGCATTTTCTCACAGCAACTCCTTAAACGGTTGATAGGTGTCCTGTCAGCTGACACAAGTGCAGGAAAATGGGAGGAAAGTATCAGGACAAAAAGGCAGACAGTGCTTTAAATGAATCAGTATAAGTGTAATTCTTTCCACAGTTTACAAAAAAGTTCTGTGCAAGTTCAGAGTATTATGCTCACAAATGTCATACAGACAATGGCCTCACACATGTGTATGCCCTGCTGTGACAAAGCCCTGGCTTGAGAAGACAGGGCGGAAGACCAGGAGGCTCCTATCCTGGGTCAGGCTCTGCCATCAACTCCTGAAAAGACCCCCAGATCCCTTGGCTGCAGGGGTGTGGTTCTCTCTGTTTTATCTAGAGACAGTGGAACACACTAAGAGGGGTAGCTGAGCAAGGTGGGGCCTTAGGCCATGGATGGAAAATAACAGGCTCTGACAATGCTACAGAAACTTCAGATATTGTCTTTAAAAAGTGTGTTTAAGGTTGTTTTAGTCCCACAAGGCTTCATCCACGTGAGAGATTTTTCAGATTGCAAAGACACAAAAGGGGCTGCTTCTTGTTGAAGTGGGCAGGGGGTGCAGAACCCACCAGCATGGCCTTCACCACACTCACATCTCTGCAGCTCCTGAGGGGGCCCTGAAGAGGCAAAGATTTAGAATTGCTTGAAAGCCACTCTTTTATTCTTTCTTTTTTTTTTTTTTTTTTTTTGGTGAGATGGAGTCTTTCTCTGTCACCCAGGCTGGAGTGCAGTGATGCAATCTTGGCTCACTGCAACCTCTGCCTCCCAGGTTCAACTCAGCCTCCCAAGTAGCTGGGATTACAGGCATGTGCCACCATGTCTGGCTAATTTTTGTATTTTTAGTAGAGACAGGATTTCGCCATGTTGGCCAGGCTAGTCTCGAACTCCTGACCTCAGGTGATTTGCTCCCCTTTGGCCTCCCAAAGTGCTAGGATTACAGGCATGAGCCACTGTGCCTGGCCAAAAGCCACTCTTTTATAGATGAGAGCCCTGAAGCTGAGAAGAAGTAATTAATTAGTTTTCAGATAGTTAATGAAAAGTTGTGACAAAAACCTGGGACTCTTGATCTCTGGTCTAGCAGTCACGGTTAAACACCAGCTGATACATTTAATGAAGATTGGCAGAGTCCAGAAGGCACAATGTGGCTGTTTGAAATATGTCTGAGTCTTAGGTTTCCACAATATGTTTTCCAGCTAACCGGAAAACCTTCTAGCTACAAACAGTTAGAAATGTTGCGTAGAATATATCAAATATGGTTTTAAATATAAAATGGACCTCACAAGAAAAAAAATGTGGCTGTATTAGTTTGCTAGAGCTGTTACAACAAAATACCACCAACCAAGTGGCTTAAACAACAGAAATTTACTCTGTCAGAGTTCTGGAGTCTAGAAGTCCAAGATCTAGGTGTCAGCAGGGATGGTTTCTTCTGAGGTCTCTCCTTATCTTGTAGATGGCCATCTTCTCCCTGTCTTCACATCATCTTCCCTCTAAACATGTCTGTGTCCAAACTTCCTGTTTTTTGTTTGTTTGTTTTTGTTTTTGAGACAGAGTCTCACTCTGTCGCCAGGCTGGAGTACAGTGGTGCGATCTTTGCTCACTGCAACCTCCACCTCTCAGGTTCAAGCGATTCTCCTGCCTCAGCCTCCCGAGTAGCTGAGATTACAGGTGTGCACCATCACGACTGGCTAATTTTTTGTATTTTTAGGAGAGATGGGGTTTCACCATGTTGGCCAAGATGGTCTCGATCTGACCTCGTGACCTGCCCGCCTCGGCCTCCCAAAGTGTTGGGATTACAGGCGTGAGCCACCGTGCCCAGCCCAAACTTCCTGTTCTTATAAAGACACCAGCCACATTGAATCAGGGCCCACCCTAATGACCTCACTTTTGTATAGTTATCTCTTTAAAGACATTGTCTCCAAATACAATCCCATTCTGAGGTAATGGGGATTAGGACTTCACCATATGTACGGCAGAGTTTGGGGAGGCACAATTCAACTCATGGTGGTGATTTCCTAGTTTCCAAAACTAAAGAGAGAATATATGTTTGAGGTGATGTAGCAGATGCTCTGAGTGAGGTGAAAAGTGAGTATCTCAGAAACAAGAGAAGAGAGAGACAAGACATAAGCGTTGAGCCTAAGCAAGGTGGAGTGTTAGAATTCACCTCTTGAAAGGCCTGTAATCCCAGTGAAAAGACGGACTAGAAAGAAATCTACTTGCCCTCACAGGGCAGTGACAATAAGTCTATCTCAACCTGAATTTTGCTAGGGCACACAAGGGGAAGGCTCCATAAGAAGTTGAAGTCCTGAGCCTGTGCCCCACATAGGCTTGGAGTTGATTTGATACAAGCAATACTGTCCAAGAAGCTTTGAGCTTACAATTTAATAAACTTAAAAAGGACATTTGGACAATGATACCCTCAGCTTACCAACCTCTAGATGATAATGCTTTATATAAGACTGTTTCTGGGGCCAGGTGCGGTGGCTGACTCCTGTAATCCCAGCACTTTGGGAGGCCAAGGCAGGAGGATCATGAGGTCAGGAGATCGACACCATCCTGGCTAACACAGTGAAACCTTGTCTCTATTTTAAAAAATACAAAAAATCAGTCAGGCGCGGTGGGGTGTGCCTGTAATCCCAGCTATTTGGGAGGCTGAGGCAGGAGAGTCGCTTGAACCTGGGATACTGAGGTTGCAGTGAGCCGAGATCAAGATCATGCCACTGCACTCCAGCCTGGGTGACAGAGTGAGACTCTGTCTGATAAAAAAAAAAAAAAAAAAAAATTGTTCTGAAACTTGGGAGATCTTGCTCATAAAATTACCTGGTCCTAGTGTATGTATGTAATGTTGAGTAGATTTTTAACTACAGTTTCAATTTTGTTATGATTTTATACCTACTAGATATTAGATATTCTATTTATTCTTTAGTCAAAACTAATACTTTCAGTAACCTTCACTTTCTTAGTAAAATGTCTATTTTATCCAAGTTTTAAAATTTGATTGGGATACGATCGTTTATATTCTATTTTCGTATCCCTGGACTGTAGGATTAATTATGTTCCATTTTCCATTTTTAGTGATGTTACTTTTTCCCCAATTTTTGTGTTTGATCTTGCTAGGGGTTAATTTTTTTAATTAATATTTTCAAGCAGTAGCATTTGACTCTGTTACTTTTCTCTATTTTTTCTTTCTTTGGCATTTTATCAACTTTGGCTTTCAACATCATTTAGCTTTATTTGGCTTTCAACTTTGAAAGCCAAACTTTCAAGAATAAATAGAATATATAACAGATATAAAACCATAAAAAATTGAAACTGCAGTTAAAAATCTACTCAACACACATACATACACTAGGACCAGATAATTTTATAAGCAAGATCTACTAAGTTTCAGAAACAGTTGAAAGCTGTTGAAAGTTGAAGCCAACTTTATTATTGTGTTCCTTCTACTTATTTGGGGTTTACTCCATTTTTTTGTGTTTTCACATATAAGACATACAATTGTTCAAGCAATTCTGTGTGGTAGCACAAACGAAGCCATAGACAGTATACAGACAAATGGGTATTACTGTCCTCCAACAAAATTTTATTTGCAAAAAGAGTCAATACACCAGATTTGGTGAGCTGGCCATAATTTGCCAACCCCTGTTCTAGACAATAGAATAAGAGGATGATCTCTGTAACTCATTTAATGAGACTACTATTACATTAATACAGAAATCAGGCAAGAACAATAGAGAAAAAGAAAGGCAATGTTATTTGTGAAGACACAAGTAAAAATTCTACATAAAACATTAGTGAATTGAATACAGCAATATCTAAAAATAATAATACAACGTGATGAAACAGAGATTGTTCCAAGAATTTAAGGGTCACCTAAAATTAGGAAATCTATTAACATATTCAATATGATTTCAATCAAAATCACAATAAAGTTTTTAAGGAGACTTGACAAATAGATCCTCAAACTCACTCAGTAGGCCAAGAATGCCCAGACTATTTTTAAGAAAAAGAATAAAGGAGGATTTTTTTATAGATATCAACTTACTATGAGACTATATACTAATTTAAGCAATGTGGTATTGGCTCAGAGAGCCCACATACATATGGGAGATGGTACATGAGAGAGGAGGTATTTATAAATCAAATGGCAAAAAAATACACTATTCAATAAATGTTGCTGAAGATTTTGGCAATCCATATAGCAAAAGACAAAAGTAGATCTCCAGCTTATGCATAAAAATTAACTCCACATAATGTTCTAAACATAAAAAGCTAATCTTTAAGATTCTGGAGAATATATTTATGACTTCAGGGTAAAAATTAATTTCTTAAATAAAAGACAAGTCAAAACTATAAGAGAAAATTATTAATTTGACAACATTAAAATTTAAAACGTTAATACAATAAACAAAGCAAAAAGGCAAGTCACAGAATGTAAGAAGGCATTAATAATAAATACGATCCAAGAGAAAACAATCCAAGAGAAAAACGTATAATGGATAAGAACTCAGAAATCACAGAAGACAAAATCCAAAAGGCTAGTGAATGTATTAAAAGAGAATAACCTCAATAATAGAGAAATTCTATGCATTAAAAGTTCTATGCAACTATTAAAATGAATGAAAATAGCAAAATGAAATACAATTTACATCCAACAGAGTAGTAAAATATTGAAATGTCTAGCAAACCCAGTGATTGATATTTAAAAAGTAGGAAATTTTTAAAGATCATCCCCAGAATGTTTTGGGCACTTTAAAAGTAGAAAACGAGAATTCCCCAAAAACTGGCGACTGCTAACAAATCTGGCCAATTTCACCATTGTACCTGGATTAGTACAAACTACACCATAACCAGATTCACAACAAGAATGCTTTTATTCTGTGGATGGAGTGTAAATTGGTGAAACCCCTTGAAGAGGAATTGGAGAATATCTAGCAAAGTCGAATGTAGGTATAATGATCCACAATAACCAGAAATTCTACTTCTATTGTCTATATTAGGAAAATTTTCACAAATATTCACAAAGAAAGAGGCTCTTTAGGTTCGTCACCCTACTGTTTATAAGAGAGAAAACTGAAAAAATCTAAACATCTGTCAACCAGAGAACAAAGGAACTAATTCAGGTATACATTGAAACTCTATAAGATATAGCTATAAAAATTTTAAAGCCAGATGCAGGAGTTAACGTGAATAGACTTCAAAAACATGATATGAGATACAGAAAGCAAGCAAGCAACCAAAGGATAGTATTCATGAATACATACATGTATGATAAAATTATTAACACATGCCAGAGAAAGAAAAAAATAAATTTCTAGAGTAAGAGAAGAAAGGGAAGTAAGATTAGGTTTTCAATCCATCTGTAATGCTTTATTTCCAAAAAAGTAAAAATAAAAGAGAGAAACTTGAAGTAAACACGGAAACAGTTTGACATCTGTTTAATCTTAGTGATGGATATATGGTATGTACTTTTTTTGACTTTTCAGTATGTCTGAAATATTCCATAATTAAAAATTAACTTTTAAAGGAGACTGGAACCAATATATAGTGTTTTTGTTTCAAAATTCCTTACTGAATTTTTAAATTATTTCTTTAGTAATAAACAGTGTTTTTTCTCAAAGAAAATTGGCAAAAGAACAAAAATAAAATGTAGAGAAAAGGTTTCTAGAAAGGTTGATTATTTCATCTCACTGACATCTATATTTAACTTGAAAAAAAACAGCAATAATAAAAGAGAGACAAAGAAAGAAAAAGAGAATGCAAAGCGCAGTTTCGGTGGTTCTTAAATGATCAGTTAGAGACTTACAAATGGTGATTCTCCATGCCCATAGGAATGTGGTAGAGGAGTGGGTGTGCTCCTCAGAGAATTCTGTGGTGAGCACCTCTCCTTCTTGGGTGGCTAGCTTTCATCCCCTCCCTGAGGCACATTTTGACTTACAAAGTAATGGCCAAGAAGCTGCCAGTCCCAGCTTTCATAGTTCCTCCCAGGTGGAGTTCTTGACCTCTCTCTTCTCCCTGTTCATCTTCTCTGCACAATGTCCTCACTGTCTTTGCAGTTGATATTTCCTCAGGTTTATGAATAATTTATGCTTAGTATTTGAGCTAAGGTTTTTGTCCTAAACAATTTATAGGAGTAAATTTATGTAGACGTATGAATGGATGAAGGGATGTCTGGATACATGGAGAGCTGACAGATAGGTTACTAAATATAATAGACACATATAGAATGGAAGTAATGAAAGTAATAAAAAGATATTAGATGCCACAAATGATGACAAAGCCACACAATTTCTGGTTCCTATGAGGTAACGCCAATTAATCTAGGGAAGAAGGAGTTAGGGGACCTGGCCTATTCTCTATTTCTCTCCCAGTCACCAAAGGGAAAGAGGACAAGTGGCTCAGACTAATCTGCTTAGAATCATGTTGATGACCATCTCCCCGGTAGACAGACTAATAATATTTGCTAGGAGTAAATGAGTCCTTATCTATGGAATGCTCTTAGCAGGAAGCCTCTGGATTAAGGTTGTGAAAGGCAGAATAATGTTCCCCCCAAAGATGTCCATATCTAATCCCCCAAAAGTGTGAAGATCAACTCTATACTGCCAGAAAAGCATTCCACAATCCCTTTCTTAGTTCAAGGCTATATTTACTCTCCCATTCTCCTCCAAAGTATAGTCCTTAAATAATTCAATCATCCTGACAGCCATCCATGGCAATACATCATGCTGGCTTACTATATGGACAACATCATGCTAATTGGACTTGACAGCAGAAAGTAACAAGTACCCAAGATGCTCTTCTAAGACAGATGCCTGCCAGAGAAGTGGCAACAAACCCTACATCAGAGAACAGTCACATCAGCAAAGTTTTCAGGGTTCCGTGGCCTGGGGAATTCTCTACAAAGTAAAATACAAATTATCATACCTTATGCCTCCTACCATTAAAAAAAAAAAAGGCATGGCACTGAGGCTCAGGGTTTGGGAGGTAATATATGCTGAACTTGGAAAAACTGCTCCCACTTACTGATCAGGTGACTGTAGGCTATCAGTTTCTTATAGAGTCCAAATCGAAAGAACATTCTGCAACAGATCTAAGCTGTGACACGGCAGCTCTATTCTCTTGGGCTGTATAATCCAACAGAAATGAATGTCTTAGAGACATGGTTTGATGGAGTTACTATATACTCTCTGGTAAGCCCCAGTAGTATAGTTGCAGTACAAACCCTTGGGACTGTAGATCACAGACATGCCCTTACAGCAGAGATCTATTCATCATTCAAAAAAAGAGCATCTGAAAAGCTAACAGACCCCAACAGAAACTCTGTGCCAGAGCAGTGGACACCATTAGCTGTACAACTTGAGCTTCCCACTGTAAGCTTCATATTATCTGAGGTACTGAGTCATAAGGTCAGCAGCATTCCATGGTACAAGTAACACAATTAATTGTGAGCCAGCATGAGCAGGTCCAGAAGGCAAGAATAAATTACATGATCAAGTGGCTCAGACTTTTAGGCAACCTATTTCAGTTGCAATACCTTCAACTCAGTCCACCCCTATGGCCTCAGAGGTGCTTCCCTTTGGATTTGTCTTCCTCTTGTGCAAGGGCTACAAAGAATAGTACAAAAGCAACAGCAGGTATTGGAGAAAAAGTTAAGAGGTCAATCTTCTCCTAGAGTCTTTTGTCTGGACTAATAAAATAGACTACTATTTGACCCCTGACTTCTACTTTTTTTCCCAAAATAGTCTATTCACACAACATATGGAGTAATCCCTTTAAAATTTAAATCATCTGATGTTGCTTCACTGCTCATAAGCCTCAACAACTGACCCTCATTACCTTCAGAATAAAACCCCAAGTCTTCACCACCAAACAGTGAGCCCTCTATCATCTGGACCATGACTAGTTCCTGACCTCCTCTCCCTCCTCTCCTTTTGAGCCACCCAGCCTTCTTGCTAGTCTTTGAACATGTTGTTCCCTTTGCCTGCAACCTCATTTCCCTAGTCTTTCATGGCTGGGTCTTTTGCTTGATTAAAATATCTAATGAAATTTTGCCTTTTCAGTGACATCAGCACTGACCAACATTCCCCGTCCCTGTCCCTATACCCTGCTTTAGTTTTCTTCATTGCTACTACTTACTACCAGCCAGTATTATTTCTTTAATATCTGTCTCATCTACAAAAGAAAGCAGAGACTTTGCACTTTCTGCTGCCATACCAGCACCTAGAACAAGGCCAGAACAGTACCTGGACATGAGAGTGACTCAGTTAATAGACGCTGAATGAATGAAGGAATGAATGAACGAACACTGGTCTTGGAGTGACTTAGGTGGCAAGATTACACAATTTCTTTAAGAAGCCTTCCTTTCACTTATGTTTTGCACTGAACACAAGAGATTGAAACCTCTATAATTGTATACTGTTAAAACCTTTTTCACAATATAAAATTACAGAATTAATGTGTTCTTCATGACTATTAACACAATTCAAAAAACTTTAATTACCCCTCTCCCATCACATCCTTACTTCCCACCCAAAGATGGCAAATGTTAACAACTGGCATGTTTCATTCCATGTCTTTTTCATGAACATACTAAGTATTGTTTTTAACTTTCATAATCTCCGTTTTTTATTAAAATGGGTTCAAACTGTATATCACTATATTTTTCCCACATAGGGAAAACAAAATGAAACAAAGCCTTAGGGCAATATTTATATGAAGAACATGCAAATATTAATATTTCTGTAAATTCATTACAAGATCTGTCAGTGGCTTCCATCTAGGGAATAAGTACTCTCCACATAATGCATTATATGCTAGAAATGTTTGCAAATTGAAGCCTCAGACACCATCTGTGCAGAAAGCAGAGCATGTAAGCTGAGACTGAATCACCGAAGCCAAGGTGAGTGGTGGCCACAATAAGCCCAGAGGCACACCACACTGTGGGAACCTGTTCTCCATAATTCAGCCTCCAGGCTTCAGCTTTGCCAGGTGAGAACAACTCCCGGTCCTGACTAGTGACTGATGATGAGGCTCTGGCCAGGTTTCTGCTACAGCTGCCACTGACACCATCGGACTGCGTATTTCAAAGCCAACTCACCCCTGCCTCATGCAGTCACAGCCCCTAGACTCTCTGACTCAAAGCACAGATTGAGATTGACGAAATGCATCCACTTGTGAATTTCATGCTCTCTCTATTTAGATTTTGCAAAGGCCAATGTCTGGGCTCCCTTCCCAGACATTGGATTTAATTGGTCTATGGTGAGGTATAGGTGGTTTGGATGCACTGTAGAGGTTGTAAATTCTTGATTTTGAGGGATGTCCATGATGTATTGATAATAAATATAGAGATTTTGCCCTTTCTCTTCTCAAATTCAGAGCACTGTGCCTATTTCCTCCTTAAGCTCACTTATATAATCAATTCCTCAATTTAAGCCTGTGTATACCTGGTCTCCAAGTGATTATTCTAAAACACTTAGACCATACATAAGCTTCATCTCTTATTGTTTCATTCCTCTCATATCCTTTTAGTGGGGGAATGAAGAAAATTTGTAGGAATAAAGCACATAGGAACCTGAGGTTTTATGGGTTTGAGCACATCAAGTTTTCAGTCTCATGAGGCTTAGACCATATCGCTCAGTAAGTACAAGTCATGCCATGTTCCCTGTCTAGTCTAGCATTTAATAAACACCTTCTGGAGAGTATATCTCATATTCTATCCACCCTCATCTCTACCTCAAAGTTACCCCTAGAGAAGCACTCTCCCTAGATGGATAGGGAAAAGCCCAAGCCGTGTTCACACAGATTAATGAATCTGAGATCATGTTGAAAAAGTCATACTGTGTTGGTTTTATTTTAAACAATTCAATGAAGACCATTCTATCATTTTCATCATGCCTGCCTTATTAATCTACAGCCAGACTAGCACAATGTTTACCAGTCAGGGAACAATTAATTGCAGTAATGTGATTATTAACAGTTGCATTAGTAATTAATTAGGTTGCTACAGACATGAAGGAATTCTTTATAACAACTTTTAAATGTGACAGTGATCAGTAGTTATTGTTACTACTAAGATGTCTATGACTTTACAATAAGTGAAAAAACAAAAATATTACAGAACTGTAAGTATAGAGTATAATTTTATTTTTGTAAAATTTTATTCCTGTATCTATGTGTATGTGTTATGTGCGTATATATACATAGAAAGGCATCTAGAAGGATATCCAAAAACCTCATTCATTCATTCAACAAATACTTTCTAAGCCAGACATTGTTCTTAGTGCTTGGGATAACAGCAGAAGACAAAGCAAATCGCTATCTTCATAAAGTTAAATTCCATAAAAAAATTTTTTTAAAAAGAAACTAAATGTATAATATTTCAGGTAGTGAGAAGTGCTTTGGTGAAAAACAGAGTCAAGTATATTGGATTGTGCTTTGTTGTCACCTTGACTAAGGCCAGGAACTACATTTCCCAGAATTCCTCTCCCATGGGCTTTGGGTTAGAGTTGGTCAAAAAAGGAACTTGTGTGATAATTAGGAAGCAGCAATTCAGCAGTGAGCAGTACTTTCTGAAGGTCATATCTGTCAGACAGAGTGACAGACAGGTATATATGTACTTGGGAGGCTTCAGTTTCCATCCATCTCTCCACCATTGGTCCCACTGACCAACAGCAACCACAAGCCAATCCCCCAGTGCCTGACTACCATTCCCTCAGAGATATTGTACTACATTTCCCTGAGCTGTTTATTCTCTATCCTCTTAGATAACCATTTTACACCATTTCCTCTTTTCTCAGACCTTTACCTCTCCTGCCTCTCTACTCCTTGCTTCCCATTTATATAAGAAATAAAGGGAACTTCCACATCTTCCCACAACTATATCTACTAATGAAAGATTATTTGCGTCCACGTGTTCTGCCTTCCTTCCTGTGACAGAAGCTGGCTAAAGACGATTAATTATCTCTTTCCTTTCTGAGCACCCAGGAAAACTGCATTTGTCAGCCTTTCTTGTCGTTGGGTTAGGGCATTAAAATTAACCAAAGGAAGGTGAGGGAAAGTAACATAAGGTGTTTTTACAACTGGCCCCTAAAATCTCCCTTGAAATTCTTGAGTCTCTCTATCCCTTCCCTTGCTTGGAACTCAAAGATTCCAGGATGGAAGCTGAACACCATGGAAGAAGCCCTAGTTCTGGAATCACCACTTGGAGGGGTGCTGCCCAGGAGAGCTGCCTGAAGACCACTGGGCTGTGAAATGGGCAAAACATAAACTACTGATTATTTTACAGCATCTAATAAGCATGACCCTGACTAGTACACTTCCTGCCTCTACAGATGAACTGGCCATACTCCTATCTCAAGCAAGCTCTTCCAGCTATACACTAGATCACATCCTACTCAAGGGCAAAGTTCTAAAGATTGCCCCTCTCTTGAATCATCAATTTCGTCTCCTCTACTGGATCAGTCCCAGCATATAAACATGCTTTAATATCTCCCACCTTTTAAAATGATAAACAGTGCTTTTATCTGGATAAGACTTTTAAAAGAGATTTTTTTTAAAAAAAGTTTTCCTTTCTCTTCTCTGGATTGTTTAAAATTTTTATTTCTTTTTTTTTAATTTTTAGAGGTGGACTCTTGCTATGTCACCAAGTCAGGTCTCAAATTCCTGGATTCAAGCTATCTTCCCACCTCAGCCTCCCGAGCAGCTAGCTAGGATTACAGGTGCAAGCCAGTGTGCCTGGCTGTATTGTTTAAACAAACCCATTTTACAAAAAGAAAATTGAAAAAAAAAAAAAACTATTGCTCACTCCAAAGAAGTTCTGCTGGAGACATGATGTTGCCAATGATTTTTCTTTTCTTTCTCTTGTGGGGCCTCTCCTGGGGCGCCTCTGATCCTCCATCAACCTGCCAAGAACCTCTCAGAGCCTTCTTGCTGCATAGTCTCTCCACCCAAAATTTACGAAGAACACCAAGAAATGGAAGAGACACAGGCTAGTCACCTCCCATGTGATGGATAGCACAGTCATCCCTCAGTATCTGCCAGGGGTTAGTTCCAGGACACGCTCTCCCCTCTGCAGATACCACAACCCATGCATATTCAAGTCCTGGCAGTCAGCCCTAAAGAAACTGTGAATACAAAAAGTTGGCCCACCATATACACAGGATTTGCACACCAGAAATACTGTATTTTCAATACATGTTTGTTGCAGATGTAAAATCTGCCCGTATTCCACATCATTCAACTGTATTTATTGAAAACGATCCATGTATAAGTGCACCCATGCCATTCAAACCTATGTTGCTTGAGGGTCAAATGAATTCCCAGGCCGCGGCGTAAGGCAGGTGACGTTAATCACCAGCTGCTCCTCCCTTAACCAGTGGCATACTCCCTTCACCTGGTGCCTTCTTTATCCATCCCTCCTCCATCAAAACCATATATATGAGTATTCATATCTATGATTCATATAATAATTTCATAGATGATTTTAAGTAATTTATAACTTCTATTTAATTCCCTCCAAATCAATGAATTATCTTTCCTTGGGTTTATAACCTAACCCTCTAATTCAATCTAGTGCTTGAAAAAATAAGTATACCTTTCATTTCCCAGCTTAATTTTAAAAATCTAAAGACGAGATTTTCTAAACAGAAACAAATTGATTTCTTCACATTTCCATTTCGGTAGTGGACGTTGGCTACTGTTGTATACACAATTCACAAAAGCAACTTCTTTGGAGCAGAATCTTTAAACTGCCTGCCTGCCCTAAAATCAAGCTTTTCTGATACATTTGGACCAGGATCTGGGCTTCTGCAGTCTTAAATGTTTTTCTCCAGGTTGAATAGGGCCCAAGGCACAGCAGCTTGACTGGTTACTGTAGAAATTCCGAAGAATGTCAGCCTGTCACCTGCCCCCACTTGTTATTCAGCTAGAAGTATATTTGCTGTCAGTCTTTGAGGGGCATAGGATAGCTTGTGGACAAAACAAGTCAGACAATACCCTGCTGCCTGGAGGATCCTGCTGACAGCAATGATTCTGAGCCACACCAAATGTCACCCCGAAGGAAACAAACAAGAATCTGAAGAGCAGAGGTGGCAAACACGTCTGCTTCAGTGACATTCTTTTTCATAAGATCATTGGCTAAAACTTCACATTAAAAACAACAAAAAAAGCTCGTAAGGTATTAACTCCTCAATGCTTGTCACTACCTTGCATTTAATTCTCTTTAATTTAAACTTAAGAAACAGAGTTTAATTAGAACCATGGAACCTTACCCAGTGTACATTCAGGAGCAAGAAACTGTATCCTCACCACATGCCTCAGAATTTGTGTCCAGCAGCGATGATTACTCCAAATGCAGGGGGCGGGCACATTTTCATGTAAAACACCAGAGGAAAATGCCTGCCGGTATCCAGGTTCTGTATTAAAGAGAGTTAATCAATTTCAATTCAGTCAATCAACAGGTATGAATTGAACACCTGCCATGTGCCTACCATGAGGATTTGGAAAAAACAAAGCTTGGAGTTGGATTTGGATCAGAAGCAGCCAGGGGCATCTTTATTTCAATACTAGCAGCTGCAGGAGAGAAGAACAAACAGAACTAATTTCTCTCCTCCCAGATTTTCATGGAACATATTTATATATTAGGAGAATAAAGAAAGGAAAGAGAAAAAAAACTAGTGACGTAGCTCATTTGCCGCTTAAGTGTAATATGACATCTATGTTTTATGAAATGATATCAGTCCTTCTAATGAACATACTTTATTATTTCAAGTAAATCTGTATAATATGTTCTACAAACTTTTGGGTTTAAGACAACCTTTGGGGTTAAGGGGCTACAATTCTCTAGTTAAGAGAGTGCTGTTGCTGTAATAAAAGTTTGACCTTAAGAGTGTTCTTTGTGTTGAATGTCAGGAAAACACCACAGAGAAAGTCTCGAACTTCTGATAAGTGACAAATTTAATCTTATCTAGGACCTCTTCAGCCTAATTAATCAGTTAATATAATTCAAGTTGAGCTCACCAAGTCAAAAACACCCTTTAACCTTCGCCATTCTTATCAGAGTACATGAAGATAACTTAAAGCACAGTACCTGAATACACAGTGATTTTAGCTCAAGGTGATTGCTTTTCTTGCAAACCTCAATATCCGTAATTGGCTTCCACTTGGAGCTAAATAAGAAAAGACTGATATGATTTCACTTCACAGTTCTCTTCTCAAAGGAAAGATATACACTGCCTGATTCCACAGATTCTGATTTTGTATCCTGAACATTACAGAAGTTCAGAACAGGTTTCCTAATTTCAAGATGCTCCAGAGAAAAATTTGTATATTAAAAACAATGAGAAGTCAATTAAGGGCTTAACTGTAAGCCTGAGTGAACTAGGAATTGAAATAAGGGGATTCCAGTGTAGCTGGAAGAGTTGGAGGAAACGGGATTTGAGCTCTTACTTGCTTTATTTGTTTTTCTGGCTTCCTTCTGTATGTCCAGATGCACTTTTTCACTGACCAGTTCTCTTTTTAGCAATATCTTCCCCCCCAAATCGAGACTTTGATTCTCCTAAATGCTGCTTAAGAACCTATGTGGAAAAGCCAAATTATTTTTATTTTATAAAGCCCATCTCTTTGATGGAGGTTCCCTTCCTTCTGCTACTGCCTCTGAATTCCTACTGTTTGTGGCAGAATAACTTTAGATTATATTAGAAATTATATAATGAAGCATGCATGTTAATAACTTAGAGGTAACTACTTTCAAGCCAGCAAAGGAAAAAAAGGGGAATGGGAATGGGGATACAGAATGCTTGATTAATTCAGCCAAAGAATGGAAAAGAAAATAAATATGTAGCAAAGAAAAAGAATGATTGAACAACAAGAGACTAAATTGTCATTTACAAACAATATGATTGGCTATGTAGAAAATTTAAGAGAATCTGGATATAAGAAAATCATGTATTCCGTTAGAATTAATCTATTGGAACTAAGAATGGGGCTTAGCAAAGGTACTGAATTCAAGATCAACCGAATTTATGCAATGCATTCTTACATACTAGCACATCAATACAAAAAGATAAAGGAAAAAGTAATAATCACAATAGAAGAAAAAAGTCTTAGGCACTTAAAAGTAAACCCAACAAAGCATGTACAAACCACTATTAAGAAATGTACAAGTGTCTTGAAGCACACAAAAGAAAACCTGAATAAAAGAAGTATACAGTGAACTAACAGCCCCTTAGCACCCTCCAACCAGCACGCTGTCTTTCCAGAGTTATTCCCTACCTATACAAGAGTAGATATTTAAATATTTCTTGAAAGTGTACCCAATCATTTTAAACAGGCCTGCTGAATTCTGTAATGTACCATAATTTATTAAGTTCCTCCTGATGGACATTTAGATTATTTCTAGATTTTTCCTACTGCAAGTAACTCTGCCATAAATATCCTTGTGAAATCGGCCACATCTGTAAGTTCGAGTGCATTCGTAAACCAAATTCTTCAAAATCAAATCACCGGCTCAGAGAAGATGGGGTAGAAAGGTGGAGATGAGGAGGTGGGTTTCAATCTGGAGACCATCAGCTGGAGTTTTCCCAGAGATGATTCCCCCTAGTGTTCTCACCTAACAAGATGATCAGGACTTTTCCAGGGACTGTGTAGAATGCAGAAGAATGGGAAGCTGACTTTGGAGGACTTTAGGCAAGAAGAAAATAGAAAGACAATACAGCTAAAAACACAAAGATCCTTTGTAGACTCTTTTAATTAGGAAATATAGGAAGACAGAAAACCAGATGCAACCCTAGATCCTTTAAATTTTGCTGAAAACAAAATATTGTAGTTTGTGAGATTCATTGTAACTGGTAATTTCCCCACTGTTTGTTATTTTAGCTAACTCTATCTGTTTCTACATAGTTACTGGCAGCAAAAATTATTTGAAAGCCTGTGTGCTGACTTGAGACAGAGGTGAGACAGGCTGAAGACTCAAAAAGCATGCATCTTACTTCAAAGAGGAAAGGCTGGTGAGCAGAAAACCCAGGACATGGACTTGGTGAAGGGATGTCACTGGAGGAGTGGGAGCTGAGCTCCACACCTGTGGAGCAAAAACTGGCCACGGGCAAGCTGCCCGGGCCTAAGGAGGCCAGTCATTCAACTCCTTCAACTAGTATTTGTTAAGAACTTACTACACGCCCAACTCCAGGTGTTGAGGACATAGCAATGAACAAAGCAGAGAAAACATCCCTTTACAGAACTAATATTCTGTGTTTTAGAACTTAGGATGGAGAAAAAACATTAATGAGCACATTACATAATCTGTTAAATAATCATAAGAGCTTAGGAAACAAGTAAAGCAGGGAAGAAGGATAGGAGGTAATGGGAGAGAGAATGGCAATTTTAGATGGAGTGTCCCAGGATGGCCTCACTGAAAAAGCGTTGAGTAAAGACCAGAAGGAAGCGAGTGGGTGAGCCATGTGATTATCCAGGGAAATGACATCAAGGCAGAGAAAATATAAAATGCAAAGGCATAGCTGGGACACTGAGAAACAGCAAAGCAGTCAGTGTGGCTGGGACAGATTAGAAAAGGAGAGAACTGGGAAGGGAGCATACCTGACACCACCTTGCTTCCTGAATTCAAGCCGTTTTGCACCCATACACACACTGCAGAGAATTTTGCTGCCAGTTCAGTTTCAGCTTAGTTGGCCCAGGTTGTTAGCATGATTTCTACTAGTGATGCATCTATTTTAATAGAACAAATGAAATGCATTGTGGAGTTCACTACAGAGATACTTTATCTGTGTCAAGGGCCAGCTTCTTAAAATACGTGACTTTTGATGTGTCTTCACTGTTTGGAACTAACCCAGAAAATTACTGGGTCCTCCTAGCAACCTGGCACTTTCTCCCTCTCATTGGCCTGTCACCTCAACCCCAAAGGCTGGTGGAATTGGAACCAGAACCCTAGGCCTGTGTTGCCTTACTTTTATCAACTCAAATACAGGTGTGAGGGTCTCTTTACTCGGTAAATCTTGCTGATTCTTCTTTAAGCTTAACAAGCTGCCAGGGCCTGATCTCTGATGATTTATGTGCTGACAACTTATTAAATGTTCCCTAGCATTTCTGTTCTTTCAACCAGAAGCTCTCCATAGACTGTTTCCACATGCAAATATAATCGGCTGTTAGAATCAAAGTAACAAGGATAAAGTGGTAGAAAGGTCATTTAAAGCAAGGCCAAGTTCCTCCAGGATGCTCCTGAAAGAAAAAAAAAGAAACCACACTTATTTAAATTATCTCTTTCTTTTTCCTCAGTTATCAAATTAGGAAAAAGGGCTTTTACTATTAGTAAAAATGCTACCAAAGTCTGGGTGATTTTCAGTGTTAAAAAATAGACATTATAGCAGAGAATACTCTTATTTGCTTGTCATGGAGAAACGGAAATTTTCCCATTACCATACCAAGGAAGGGAAGCTGTTTTTATCAAATTCCAAACTAGTTGGTTGCTACAAGTTTTAATTCATTTATCCAACAATTATTTATTGAAGCTCACTCTACCAAAATGGTTCAAAACTAAACTCAAGTTCCTAAATGTAAAGTTTTCAATCCACAGTGAAATTCTGGCTGTCCTTCCTAAATTGCTTGGGGCCAATTATTCCAAGCTCTCCTAGAATCTAAGCTTTTTTAGAAGACTATTAAGAGGGAGGCATTGATCAGGAAACATCATGGAAGCCTTCTGTTTCCCCTCCCCCAACTCTCAGTTATTCTAGCTTGTCAATTAATTGGAAAAGTAGAAATATATAGAAACATAAAAGTTTCAAAAGTGTATATACACTAAATAATAACATAATAGATAATATATAACAAAATAATATGTGAATATAGTACATATAAATTATATCATAGCGCATATTTTATTATATAATAACAATACGATAGATACCATAAGATAATATATCAGTACCAGTAAATGATATTGGACATTCATAGGAGGGAGAACTCTTTGTGGCTTGGTACAGTCAGGGAAGGTATCATAGTAGAGGTGCAGGAAGAATGGATGATTGTGAAAAGGCAGGCAAAGCATCAGGATAAATTGTTCTTAAAGCGGAAGGTAATGACCTCTCCAGGGGCCTAAGGGAATGCTTAAGGGAATCTGGAGTTATCGCTGTGAATGGGTAAGCACCCTTGACTTTTTGTGGGTGAAGGTCAGGGATGCGAAATCTCCTACCATACCCAGGAAGTCCCATGTTAGGGAGAATTATCCATCCCAAAACTCCAACAGCGCCCCCTAACCCTGTTGAGAAATGTTACAGGATCAAGGGGAGATGTTCTGGGACTAAGAGTTGACATGTCAGACAATAACAAAACATTAAATGTTTTTGAGCAAGTAGGTAACTCTTTCCCACGAACCTCCCAAAAAAGTATAAATCATCCCCAAACAGCTTGTGGAAAACTATGAGATTTTCTTCTATGCTAGACCAGTGCTTGATGACTATTTCAAAATCCTAAGTTTCAGTAAAACAAATGTCATCTCAAAGTAGTAGTCTCCAACTATCCCTTAGCTTGTACCCTTAATATAAAAAATTCAGAAATTTTAAAAATTAAAGATAAGAAGTAAATAGAAATTTCTTTCTCTTGACAATTCAACGGACACTCTCACCCACCCAACCTTGGTAATCATTGACCAAAACCATAATTCAGCTCTGGTCTATGTCAGTTGTCTGCTACTTTAGTTCCATTTGTCATTCCATTTTAATTTAATTTTAGTGTGGGAACTGCTAAAGTGAAAAAAAGAGAGGAAGAAAGGAAGCCCAAGGCAACTTTTATTTTCGTTTTCAAACCAGTAAGTGAGAAAAGTAACCCTCTGGGCCAATGACCTGAGGCCCCGACACTTTGCAGAAATGAGATATACAAGTTGACTTTGTATTTTAGGCAAGGATGGCAAAGCCATCCTAGAGCCCTCGAGAAAGAGCTAGTTGATTGGCCAGCAGGGTACAATCCTGCCCATTTCCCTTATGACTTTACCCAGGGTGTAGAGAAGGATCAAGGGCACAGGAGTCCTCAGACGTGTGTAATAGCAAGAAACTGTAGTTATCATCCCTGGCTGGTAGGCTGAAGCCATAAGAATTCAATGACTTCATGAAGATGCTCATCCACAAAATATGTTCTTTTCCATATTTCAAGTGCTGAAAGTAGAATTAATCATGCCTATAGTCTATTGCATATTATCATAAATCCATATGAGGTTTCTCTATTGTTCTTGTTTTTATAAAACATAAATTGTTTTTATAAAGAGATTTTATTTACATAAGCAATATTAATGTAGTTGCAATTGTTGTTATGCATCAACATGCTTTTATACAACCATACATGTTGGTATATGTATACCTATTCTATGAATTTTTTTTTTTTTTTGAGACAGAGTCTCTGTCACCCAGGCTGGAGTGCAGTGGCACAATGTCAGCTCACTGCAAACTCTGCCTCCTGGGTTCAAGTGATTCTCCTGCTTCAGCCTCCCAAGTAGCTAGGATTATAGGCATGCACCACACCCAGCTAATTTTTGTATTTTTTTAGTAGAGATGGGGTTTCTCTATGTTGGCCAGGCGGGTCTCCAACGCTGACCTCAGGTGATCCACCTACCTCGGCCTCCCAAAGTGCTGGGATTACGGGTGTGAGCCACCACATCCAGCCTATTCTATGACTTTTAAGTAATGCATAGCATCCCCTGGTGTGTACCCATCACAATTTGGCTGTCGACTCTGCCAGCAAGAGACTTTCAAACTGCTTCCACCTCCCCACCATTGCACACAACACAGCAATTAGCACCTGCTACATGTCTCGCTCTGCATTGCAATTAGATTGAATTCCTGGGGCATAGGTAAAATAGCATTTATCTCAGCTACAGGTAGACATGGAGAGTAAAGTAAAGTGATATTTTAATGATTATTATGAACATGCTATGAAACATTATCAATTGTTTTAGAAATTCCACATTGGCAAGGCCAAAAGGAAGAGAATATGTAGCCAGCCATCTGTCGTGTATAAAAAAGTAGGGAAAGTAATGACAAGGGGACATGGAGAAAGGAAAAAACACTGCTAAGGTAAAACAAAGAGGAAAAAGACAACTGGGGGCAATGAAAAGGAAACTGGAGTAACAGGGAAAGGGTAGTGCACAAAATTTTACCTTAAAACTAGCATTCCTCTAAGACCTGGGAACAAAACTCTGCAGGTTCTCATAAGTGGGAGCTGAGCAATGTGAACATATGGACACAGGGAGGGGAACAGCACTCAGTGGGGCCTGTCCAGGAGGGTGGTGGAGGCAGGGGCAGGGAGAACATTAGGGAAAAGAGCTAATGCATGCTGGACTTAATACCTAGGTGATGGGTTGATAGGTGCAACAAACCACCATGGCACATATTTACCTATGTAACAAACCTGCACATCCTGTACATGTACCCTGGAACTTTAAAAAAGGAAGAGAAGAGAAGAGAAGAGAAGAGGAGGGGAGGGGAGGGGAGGGAAAGGCAGGGGAGGGGAGGGGAGGGGAAGGGAGGGGAGGGAAAGAGAGGGGAGGGGAGGAGAAGGGAGGAGAGAGGAGGAGAATGGAGGAGAGAGGAGAGAAAAGAGAAGAGAAAAGAAGCTCCCCTGTGCTTGCCCCTATGCTTTAGAGGGCCACTCATCTTCCTCAACCACATGCCTTCCCACAGAGACAGGAGCCAAGGGGAGTCTGTTCTTCCCCTTCTATATAATGCCTGTGGGTACAGGGTCCCTGAAACTCCTGCTCAAATGATCCTAATTCCAATTCCAGGTCCTGCTTGGACCTTTCCTTCGATCCAGCTTTCTGTGAGACCACCACTCTGTATACTCTTTGGCCTAAGGAACAGGCAAGGGCAGCTGTTGCAACATGTGTGAATAAAGCTGGGACCTACATGCTGGAGTGTCTGCATGCTTTCACACGAGACTCTGCCTTAGGACAGAGAAAATATGGAAAGATAAGGAGGACAGGCTATAGACAAGAGATTGGAAGGGATGTGAAAGCCTGGCCTTCCAGCTTCAGGTTTCTTTGAGGAACTTAAAAGATTAATATCAGTGGGAGTAGCAATGGTGATGGCAATTTATGGTAAGAGGTAACTTGAGTAGCACTGGGAAGATGAAAAAAAAAATCCTGAAGCTGCAACAGGGACCTTCACAAGGTAGTCGGATGGTGGAGCAAAGGAGGATAGATGAGCATGCAGTCAATCCTTGAGAGGGTTAAAGGGGTCTGTACCCCATAAAGAGGAAGAGAAAGCCAGGAGGGTCTGGGAGTAAGCATGGGCTAGCCTACAAGCAAGGAGAAATTCCTTCCCCTCCTTTCCTCCTATCCAAGCCCAGTGGCCATGATCAATGAGCCTTCCCGGAAAAAATCATGGTATTTGGCAAATGAGAAATTAATTTGAATTTGTACTATCCATAGTTATTTCTTATGAACTGCTGTTTTGCACATAGCTTTTAACTTTTCACTATGAAAGTATATTTGCCAACCCAAGATTTATTTAACAGTTTATTAGCTCTGTTTATAACTTTTCTGGACCTTGCAAATGTAGAGTGATGCTTTAGATTACACATAATATAGTCTAACTAGATTTTTTTAAAGGGAATTCATTGGTTCATATAACTGAAAAGTTGCTTCAGGTAAAGTTTGATTCAGCAGCTCACTGATGTCACCTTGGACCTGATCTCTTCCCATCTTGCTGCTCTGCCTTTGGTTTGGTTTTCTTCACCTAGGGCTGGCCCATTTTGTGGTCCTGAGAAAGATGGCTTTTTCCTCCCCATCTTGTAGGAAAGGAAATAAAATTTTCCCTGTATTCCTACAAATTCAATTCAATTATACTAGATTAGGTTACCTGCCCACATCTGAACTAAGGTGAGAAGAAAAAAATTCACTGATTGTCTGATTGCAGTCTCAGGATCTTGCTCTGAAGCCAGGGATAGAACCAGCTTTCCAGAAAATATATAAATTCCCACATGGAAATCTGGAGTTGTAGGGAAGAAGTAAAGGAACAATAATTGTTGGTAACAAATGTCCACTACAGTCTGTACAAGTGATAATTTTCTGAAGACAGGAGAATCCTCACAACCTTAGGACCTTCACAACTATACCTGCGGGTGTTTAAAAATCTCTCTACCCTCCCCCGCAAAAAGATGCCCTCTCAAAACTCTTATCCCTCTCCTTACAAAAAGGAGCCACAGTATTCTTTCTTTAACAAAGTGGAATTTAAAATCTATTCTAGAAAAAATGGATGATGATAAAGGAGCTGTTTCAGGAGTTGACCTAAAAGTAATGATTAATTCTATTTTTGCAGGCAGAACTGTCCAAAGTGCTAGGGGGCATCATCTTTCTTCCAGCTTCTAAAGAGGTCAAGAAATTCTTTGCCCGTGGCAGTGAGATATGAATGGAAGGTTCATCACTTGGTCCTTCCGCAGAAGTAATAATTCACTGGCTCTCAGGCGAGCTCTCCAAAGGAGCACATTGAGGGACTGGAGGACACCCATTCACCCAGATAAAATGGGCAGACTCTTAGAAGTCATTTTCATGGAAGACTGCTTTTACCTGAAGAGTTCAGGTTGGCTACCCATTGAAACTAAATCTACCTAGTAAATACATCACATGGGCTATCATGATCTAAAAAACGACTGAGGCTTATAATTTTAAAGGGATAGTGAGACATAAATTTTCTTTGTCATATAATTTTTGATTAAGACATGAACTTCAGTTAAAATTCTAATCATCCTTGAGGTAAATCATTATAGTAAACACCCCAGTGAATCATGTTTTCCTGCATTCATGACCATTGGGTAGCTGCTGCTCCCCCTAACCACATACATATAGACTATGAGCTTGACCATGTGACTCACTTTGGCCAGTGTAACATTAGCAAATGTGATGCAACAGAGGCTTGAAATGTGCTTGACCAGTCGGGCTTACATTTTCTTGCTGCTGGGAACTTTCCCACTACTATGGGAAAAAGTTCAGATGGCTTCGTGAAGAACACAAGAGCATGTAGTGTAAGGTCTCTGCCGTTCCAGCCATCCGAGACAGCCCATCTGAAGTCCAAATTCGTATGTGAGTCCAGCCATCACAATGTAGAGCAGGAATTAACTGTCCCAAGTTGGAACAATTTACATATTATATATCTTGACAATTTACAAGATTACATATCTTGCCAACTCACAGAATTAGGAGTAGATAGACATTATTTTGAGCCATGAAATGTCAGGTTGTATTGGTACACACAAACTACAAGTGGCACAGCCTTCAAACATTACAGTGCTTACATACCTTAGAGTATAGAGTAGGCAACAAATAAATGTCTACTGAATTAACAAATTAATCTAGTAATAATCATCTGTTTGACTTGCAATAAACATATTTGTAAAAAAGATATTCTCCTAGAATGTCAGAAAACACAGAAAATTTTATGGAAAAATTAATTTTGGTTCCCCATTTTATTCAAAAGAAGACATAGCATGCTGTCTTCCACTTGGTCTAGCAAAACTATAAAATAGGAGTTCAATAGAAAATGAAGTAATGCACTCAAAATGCTTAGCTCAGTTTCTTGTCCTTGATATATGTTATTGCTGATAACATTCAGGAAGATTGTGAATATGATAACGATGAATCTGAACTACCCAAGTATAGGGTCTGTTTTAGTTCATATTTTATTCATAGTACATTACTTATAATACCAGGGATATGTTAGAAATATGAGGTTTGTGATAAAGAGGATAATACTATATAACAAGTAGGGAGTGGTTTTTCGGATTTTTAAATTCTATGTGGAATACATTGGGATGCTTCTTTAATCTGCAAACCCACATCTATCTTCATTTACAACAAATTATTACTTCTTCAAATATTACCTCTTCTCCGTTCTCTTTATGGCATATGTTATACTGTTTATTGTAACACTTTTATCTATTAACTGATCTTTAATCTTTCCATCTTATCTGTCAGATACCCTAGGAATTTTCCTTAAATCAATAATTTAGTTCAACAAATTCTCTCTTCTTCTCTACCTAGTCATCTACTTAACCCATCTCTTATGCCGTTAATTTGAAGTACTGCATTTTTCATTCCTAGACTATTTGGTTCTTTTTTCTAATCTGCTCTGCTCTTTTTCACATTATTTTGTTGTTACATTTTATTTTCTACTTATTATTTTATCTCTATAATAATTTTAAATATTCTCATATTACAGATTCTAATTTAAAATGTTTGGTTTCAGGAGAGTATTCTAGGAAAATGGTAGGATAGAATGCGCCAGGGATCTGTCTTCCCACCGAAACAACAATTTCACTGTCAGAATCTGTCTAGTGTAACCATCTTGGAATCTGGAGTCTACTGAAGGCTTGAAACTTTCAGGGGAAGGCTTAGACAGTAAAGTAATTTTTTTTTCTTTGAGAAGGAGTTTCACTCTTGTTTCCCAGGCTGGAGTGCAATGGCGCCATCTCGGCTCACTGCAACCTCCGTCTCCCGTTTTCAAGTGATTGCCCTGCCTCAGCCTCCTGAGTATCCGGGATTACAGTGGTGTGCCACCATGTCAACTAATTTTTTTGTTTTTAGTAGAGATGGGGTTTCACCACGTTGGTCAGGCTAGTCTCGAATTCCTGACCTCAAATATCTGCCAACCTCAGCCTCCCAAAATGCTGGGATTACAGGTGTGAGTCACCGTGCCCAGCCAAAGTAAATTTTTAAAATCAATTACAGCTCTTTACACAGTAGCAACTACCCATTCTCCACCCCTAGTTCCTTAGCAGGCAGCTGTGCACATGCTCTTGGAGCAGCTTGCACACAGCCTATGGGAGCCAGGGTGGGCAAAAAGCATCCTGTCCTATAAGTAACAGGAATCTGTGTTCTCATCACTGATTGCTACTTCTGACCAGAGGAAAAAAAAGAAAGAAGTAGGCAGCCATTGTTGCTGCTTCTTCCCTTTCACATTGTTGTAAGCCCCTCCCCCTCGGGCTGAAGTGACTTCCAGGAGGTACAAAGGGCCAGTACCCTTTTCCTTCTTCCTTTTCTTTTTCTCTTTTCCCGCTTTTCATAGCCAGACATTAAAGACTAGAACATTCAAAAACACTTGCATTTATAGACTAAAAAACTGTATGTGCTCAGGGAAAGATGAAAACTCATTAAAGACCGAAGAAGACCTTAATTTATACCTCATGCTGATTTTTGGCATATGGATAGCCTACGATAACAAAAAATAAACAAAAGCTATAGTGAGAAAAGTAATCCTTACAGGAGGGGAAAATATGACTTTATATTATTAAACTGCTCAGTTTCAACAAACATTACAAGGCACAGAAAAAAACAGGAAAGTACAGCACATTTAAGGGAAAAAACAAATTGATAGAAATTGTCCCTGAAAAAGAAATGATAGTAGATCTACTAGACAAAGATTTTAAAATAACTGTCTTAAAGATGCTCCAATAACTAAAGATAGATGCAGGGAAAGCCAAGAAAATTATGTATAAACAAAATGGAAATATCAACAAAGAGATAAAAATCTGAAAAGAAACGAAAAAGAAATTCTAAGATGAAAAGTACAATAACAAATAAAAATTTTACTAGAGGGATTCAAAGGCAGATGTGAGCAGTCAGAAGAAGTAATCAGCAAACCTGAAGATAGGACAATGGAAGTGAAAAAAGCCTAAAGAACATGTGGGAAACCATCAAGCCAACCAGCATATGCATTTTGGGTATTCCAGAAGGAGATCAGAGAAATGGGAAAATGGGGAAAAAAAATAATATTTCTTATTATTTGAAGAAATAATGGCTGAAAACTTTCCAAGTTTGATGGAAGGTATGCATATAAACATTTAAGAAGCTTAACAAACTCTAAATAAGATGAATGCAAAGAGAGCCATACTGAGATATATTATAATCAAACTTTTGAAAGACAAAGACAAAGAGAGAGTCCTGAAAGCAGCTAGAGAGAAGAGACTCATCACATACAATGGATCCTTAACAAGATAATTAGCAGATTTCTTACCAGAAACTTGGGAGACCAGAAGGCAGTGAGCCAATATATTCGTAGTGCTAAAAGGAAAAAAAAACAAAAACAAACAAAAACCTGTCACCCAAAAATCCTATATCCAGCAACACTGCCCTTCAAAAGTGAGGGAGAAATTAAAACTTCCCCAGAAAAACAAAAGCTGAAGGAGTTCATTACCACTAGACCTGCTCTGCAATAAATGCCCAATGGTATTTTGCAGGGCAAAATGAAAGGACACTAGACAGCAATTCAAAGCCATATGAAGAAATAAAGATAAATACATCAACAACTATAAAAGTGAATATTATTATAACAATGGTTTGTAACTCTATTTTTTGTTTTCTCCATAATTTAAGAGACTAATATATTTTTTAAAAATAGTTATTAGTCTAAAAGCTAGTGTTATTTTAATTTTGGCTTGTAATGCACGTTTTGTTTTCCATGTAATTTAAGAGACTAATGCTCTTAAAAATTATTAGTTTATGCCTTTGGATATATATGTATAAGGATTTAATTTTGTAACATCAACAACTAAAAGGGGTAGAAACATAGCTATTAAGAAGTAGAGTCTTTGTATGTTATTGAAGTTAAACTGGTAAATTTAAATTGGAGTGTTATAACTTTAGGATGTTAAATGTAATATCCATGGTAACTGCAAAGAAAGATGGTGAGAGATTATGTGAAAAGGGAAATAAGAAAGAATTTAAACATTTTAATACAAAAACAAAATCAACAACACAAAAGAAGATAGCAATGCAGGAAATTAAGGACAGAAACTATAAAGCATATTAAAAACAACAGAATGACAGAAGTAAGTCTTTTATCAGTAATTATTTAGAATGTAAATGGCTTAACCTCTGCAACCAAAAGATAAATAAAAGACAAATAGCAGAATGGATAAAAATAGAGGATCCAACTACATGCTGGCTACAAAAGATTCACTTTATATCCAAAGATGCAAATAAGCTGAAAATTGAAAGATTAAAAAAAATCCCATGCAAATAATATTTAAAGGAAAGCAAGGCTGGGCATGGTTGCTCACACCTGTAATCCCAGCACTTTGGGAGGCCAAGGTGGCTGGCCTACTTGAGGCCAGGAGTTTGAGACCAGCCTGGGCAAACCCCATCTCTACCAAAAATACAAAAATTAGCCAGGTATGTTGGCACTTGCTTGTCATTCCAGCTACCTGAGAGGCTGAGACATGAGAATTGCTTGAATGCAAGAAACAGAGGTTGCAGTGAGACAAGATTATGCCACTGCACCTCAGCCTGGGTGACAGAGCAAGACTTTTGTTGAAAGAAAGAAAGACAGACAGACAGAAAGAAAGAAAGAAAGAAAGAAAGAGAGAGAGAGAGAGAGAGAGAGAAAGAAAGAAAGAAAGAAAGAAAGAAAGAAAGAAAGAAAGAAAGAGAAAGAAAGCAAGCAAGAAAGCAAGCAAGCAAGCAAGCAAGCAGGGTAGCTATACTAATATCAGACAAAATAGACTTTAAATTTAAAAAGATTACAAGAAACAAAGAAGGACATTCATTGTCCATGTCACTATCAGCACTTTGGACAAAACCATTTCAACAAGTCTCTAGGAAGCTCCAAACTTTCCCACATCTTCTTGTCTTCTTCCGAGCCCTCCAAACTATTCCAGCCTCTGCCCATTACCCAGTTCCAAAGCTGCTTCCACATTTTCAATTATCTTTATACTATAGCCCCACTCCTGGTACCAATTTACTG
Source organism: Hylobates moloch (assembly GCF_009828535.3). Classification (NCBI taxonomy): domain Eukaryota; kingdom Metazoa; phylum Chordata; class Mammalia; order Primates; family Hylobatidae; genus Hylobates; species Hylobates moloch. The sequence goes on from NW_026652281.1 coordinate 34,841,277, forward strand.
TATTAGTCCATTTTCATACTGCTATGAAGAAATACCCAAGACAGGATTATTTACATAGGAAAGAGTTTTGTTTAATTGACTCACAGTTCCACATGGCTGGGGAGGCCTCAGGAAAATTCCAATCATGGTGGAAGATGAAGGGGAAGCAAGCACCTTCATAGGGCAGCAGGAGAGAGAGACAATAGGAGGAAGAGATAGACTTCCAAACACTTATAAAACCATCATATCTCATGAGAACTCGCTCACTATTACTAGAACAGCATGGTGGAAACTGCCCCTGTGATTCAATCACCTCCCTCCCACAACATATGCGGATTACAGGTCCCTCCCTCAACACATGGGGATTATAATTTGAGATGAGATTTGGGTGGGGACACAGAGCCAAACCATATCACCCCATTCTTAATAGATAACCAGACAGAAGATAAGGACATATTGGACTTAAATAACATTACAAACTAACTAGATCTGATAGACATATACAGAACACCCTATTCAACAATGACAGAATACACACTTTTCTCAAGTATACATGGGACATGTCCCAGGATGGATCATGTGTCAGGCCACAAATTTAGTCTCAATAGATTTGAAAAGATAGATATCATACAAAGTATATTCTTCAGCCACAACAGGATGAAGTTCAAAATCAATGACAGAAAGAAAAATGGAAAATTTACAAATTTGTGGCTATTAAACAAAACACTCTTAAAGAACCAATGGATCAAATAGGATATCACAATGGAAGTTAGAAAGTAGTTACAGACAAATGAAAACGAAAACACAACATATCAAATATGAAACATAGTAAAAGTAGTGCTAAGGGGGAAATTTATAGCTATGAACACTTATAAAATGAGAACAATCTCAAATCAATAATTGTATTAGTCTATTGTCATACTGCTATAAAGAACTGCCTGAGACTGGGTAATTTATAAATAAAAGAGGTTTAATTGACTCAGTTCAGCAGGGCTGAGGAGGCATCAGGAAACTTACAATCATGGCAGAAGGGGAAGTAAACACATCCTTCTTCATATGGTGGCAGGAAGAAGTGCTGAGCAAAGGGGGTAAAGCCCCTTTTATAATAACACCATCAGATGTCATCACAACTCACACACTAACACAAGAACAGCATGAGGGTAACCAACCCAGTGATGAAATTACCTCCCACTGGGTCCGTCACACAATATGTGGGGATTATGGGAACCACAATTCGAGATGAGATTTGCATGGGGACACAGCCAAACCATACCATTCTGCCCCTGTCCCCTCACAAATCTCATGTCCTAACATTTCAAAACACAATCATGCCCTTCCAACAGTCCCCCAGAGTCTTAACTCATTCCAGCATTAACTCAAAAGTTCAAGTTCAAAGACTCATCTGGGACAAGGCAAGTCCTTTCCACCTATCAGCCTGTAAAATCAAAAGCCAGTTAGTTATTTCCTAGATACAATGGGGGCTCAGGCATTGGGTAAATACACCAATTCCAAATAGGAGAAATTGGCCAAAACAAGAGGGACCTGTAGGTCCCATGCAAGTCCAAAATCCAATGAGGCAGTGTTTGAATCTAAAAGCTCCAAAGTAATCTCTTTTGACTCCATGTCTCACATACAGGTCATGCTGATGCAAGAGGTGGGATCCCATGGCCTTGGGCAGCTTCATCTCTGTGGCTTCACAGGGTGCGGCCTCACTGCTGGCTGATTTCTTGGACTGGCATTGAGTGTCTGTGGATTTCCAGGTTCACAATGCAAGCTGTCAGTGGATCTACCATTATGGGGTCCAAAGGATGGTGGCATTCTTCTCACAGCTCTACCAGGCAGTGTCTCAGTGAGGACTCCGTGTGGGGGCTCTGACCATATTTTCCTTCTGCACTGTCCTAGAAGAGGTTTTCCATGAGGGCTCTACCCCTGCAGCAAACTTCTGCCTAGATATCCAGGTGTTTTTGTACATCCTCTATAATCTAGATGGGGGCTCCCAAACCTCAATTCTTAACTTCTGGGCATCCACAAGTTCAACATCAGGTGCAAGCTACCAAGGCTTGCACACTCTGAAGCAACAGCCTGAGCTGTATGTTGGCCCCTTTTAGCCACGCTGGAGCTGAAGCAGCCGGAATGCAGGGCCCCATGTCCCAAGGCTGCATAGAGCAAGGGAGTTCTCGGCCTGGCACAAGAAACCACTTTTCACCCCCTAGGCTTCCTGGTCTGTGATGAAAGTGGCTGCTGTGAAGGTCTCTGACATGCACTGGAGACATTTCCTCATTGTCTTGGTGATTAACATTTGGCTCCTCGTTACGTATGAAAATTTCTGTAGCCAGTTTGAATTTCTCCCCAGAAAATGGGGTTTTCTTTTCTATCATTGTCAGGCTGAAAATTTTCAAAACTTTTATGCTCTGCTTACTGTTGAACGCTTTGCTGCTTAGAAATTTCTTCCACCAGATACCCTAAATCATCTCTCTCAAGTTCAAAGTTCCACAGACTGCTAGGGCAGAGGTAAAATGCTGCCAGTCCCTTTGTATAGCAAGAGTAACCTTTACTCCAGTTTCCAACAAGTTCCTCATCTCCATCTGAGACTATCTCAACCTGGACTTTGTTGTCCATATCACTATCAGCATTTTGGTCAAAGCCATTTAACAAGTCTTTAGGAAGTTGCAAACTTACCCACATTTTCCTGCTTCTTCTGAGCCCTCGAAATGGCTCCAACCTCTGCCTGTTACCCGGTTCCAAAGTCACTTCCACATTTCTGGGCCTCTGCAGCAATGCCCCACTCTCTGTGGTACCAATTTATTGGGTAATTAATATAGGAAAGAGATTTAATTGGTTCACAGTTCCACAGGACTGGGGAAGCCTCGGGAGACCTACCATCATGGAGGAAGGGGAAGCAAACATCTCCTTCTTCACGTGGCAGCAGGAAGGAGAAGTGCTGAGCAAAAGGGGGAAAACCCCTTATATAATAAAACCATCAGATCTCATGAGAACTCATTATCATGAGAACAGCATGAGAGTAACCACCCCCATGGTTACATTACCTCCTACTGTGTCACTCCAATGACAAATGAGGATTATGGAAACTAAAATTCACAATGAGATTTGTGTGGGGACACAGCCATACCATATCAATAATCTTACTTTAGAACTGAAGAAACTAGAAAAAGAAGAGCAAAACAAATTTAAATAATCATAATAATAATAAAGATTTAGACAAAAGACAAATGAAACAGGGAATTAAAAAAACACAGAAAAATCCATCAAAAGCTGGTTTTGTATAAAGATTAACAAAATTGACAAATTTTTAGCTAGTTTAACCAAGAAAAAAGAGAAAAGACTCAAATTACTAAAATTAGAAAATGAAAATGGGGAAATGGAAACATTACTACTAAGTCTACAGAAATATAAAGGATTTACAAAGAGTACTATAAATAATTGTACACCAACAAATTGTATAACCTAAATAAAATGGGTAAATTTCTAGAAACACAAAACCTACCAAGACTAAATCATGAAAATAGAAAATCTGAATAGACCTATAACTAGTAAGGTGATTGATTCAGTAATCACAAATCTCCCAACAAAGAAAAGCCCTGAATTAGATGGCTTCACTGGTGAATTCTATCAAACATTTAAAAAAAGAACAATAGCAACCCATTCAAAAATGGGCAAAGGACTCGAATAGACACTTCTTTAAAGAAGGTGTACACATGGCCAATTAGCACATGAAAAGTTGCTCAACATCACTAACCATCAGGAGAATACAAATCAAAATTACAAAGAGATACCACCTGACACCTATTAGGATGGCTACTATCAAGAAAACAGAAAATAACAAGTGTTGGCAAGGATGTGGAGAAATTGAATCCCATGCGCACTCTTGGTGGGAATGTAAAATGGTACACCTGCTGTAGAAAACAGTATGGCAGTTCCTCAAAAAATTAAAAACAGAGTTACCACATAATCCAGTAGTTCCTCTTCTGAGTATATATTCCCCATATTTAAAACAGACTCTCAAAGGAATATGTGTACAAACATGTTTAAGTACCATTATTCACAATACTAAAGTGTGGAAACAACATAAGTGTCCATTAACGGCTGTACGGATAAGCAAAATACGGTATCTACACACAGTGGAATTTTATTTAGTCTTAAAAAGGAAGGAAATTCTTACATATGCTACAACATGGATGTGCCTTAAGGACATTGTGCCAAGTGAAATAGGTCAGTCACAGAAAACAAATACTGTATGATTCCACTTATATGAGGTACTTACAGTAATCAAAATCATAGCAAAAATCAGTAGAAAGATGGTGGCCAGAGGCTGGGGCAAGGAGGAAATGGGGAGTTACTGTTTAAAGGGTAATATAGTGTTTCATTTTATGAGATGGAAAGTTATAGAGATGGATGGTATTGATGGTTACACAACAAACATTATAAATGTATTTAATACCACTGAACTGTACACTTAAATATAGTTAAGATGTAAATTTTATGTTATGTGTATGTTAACACAACAAAAAAATTGGAAAAATGTTTAGATCTTAAAATACTAATTATTCCATTTGTTGCATCTGCTAGATCTCACTTATGTAATTTGTAATTTTTAAACATGAGCTCATCTTCAAGGATGAATATTTATTTTTGGGGAGTTCTATGTGCTTTAGTTTATAAAATTATTAGAATAGAGTGTGTTCAGCCCTTGCTTATGTTTGGAAAATGAAGAGTTTCAATGACTCTGGACCATTTTTAACACCCATGTACCTGACAGGATGCCAGGTTCCACTGGAACTGCATGCTTCAGGAGTTATCTAACATAGGCAAACTAATTTCTCCCCTTTCTCAGATCACACACCCTACGCTTGCTGCAAATTCCTGATTTGTCCTAAGCACACAGCCTGAATCAGTTTCCACAAATAATCATCCTACCTCCTGTTCTCCATTCAGTCCTCCCTTCTCTTCTTTCTTAACCTTTTATCTTCATTTCCCTCTTTTTGGTGGCAGGTTTACCCAGCCTGATCTTCAGCTCTACCTTTATAGCCTATTGTTCAAGTTATTCCTACTTCAAAATCAATAAATACATCCATTTATTCATTTAGCAATGTTTATTGAGATCTTTCTGCACTATCATAAACTTAGTAAAATTATGTTTTAGAATTTAAAGTAAAAATATGATCAAATGACTCTGATCTCACATAGGAGTACACACAGATCGCACGTAGAATTTGAGAGGGCTGTGATTTCATTACAAGATTCATTTATAAATATAAGACTATTTTCTTAAGAATAAAAATGAATGAAAATTGGCATTCTGAATATTAGCCTTAAATCTATCTCATGGAGAGATTGCCAAAAAACAATGATGGCCACACTATATTTAAAATTTTAAGCGTAAAAGAGTAATATTAGCTCCAGAAAAACTAAAGACAGTTCATTGTTCTAGCAAGACTCTTGTGAAAAAAATAAATAAATAAAGGGTCATGAAAAAGGGGCCTAATTCTTTGAAACTGAGGGCAGTTACATTTCCCATTAAGAAAACTCACCAAAGATATAATACACATAGTTTATACTATCTGAGCAGTGGGAAAAAAATTTTCTTACTGAGCTTCTGAACTTAAAAATAAGAAAATGATGTGCACACAGCCCCAGGTCTGGAAGACAGCCTTGACATTTCTCTTCACTTTGTAAGTCCTGGGAGAAGAAACCAGTAAGGAGATGGAAGGAACAAAGCAGAGGTCTCCATGCTTATCACCGAATGCATCTAGGAGGAAGTGAAATTGTGAGTTTATGCCCCCGACACATGCTATAGGCACTGGGAAACATCCAGGGAGAAAAAGTCCAGAGGTTGTCCGAGATGTATCTGTTTATTCATTCAGCAACGTTTACTGTGAACTTTCTGCGTGAAAAGCACCACCATGCTAGGCAAGACAGGAGATGAAAGATATTTCAAATGATGACTCTACTTTCTATAATTTTCTTACCTGGCAACCTGGCATAAAACAAAAGTACGATAAAACAGCAAGTATCGTAAGTTCCACATGAGTGACACACATAGAGTTTAAAACATTTAGTGCAAAGAGAAAGAAAAAAATATCCTGGCCATGTTTATGTTTAAAGAAATAAAGAAAGCACCAATTTATGACAAGTACTCCACGATCCCAGCTCAGAAATTCCCAGAAGAAAGTCAAGTTTTCTCAAAGATTTAGTTACAGAGAGAGAGAGAGCGCGCGCAATGGCCCCGCATCCTTATACCTCCATTTTTATTTTTAGCACAAACAGCATTCTTATCCTTGGAAGCCACAAGACCTAGCCATTCTGCATCTTTCTGTGGGCATCTACAGTATGTAGGTGACTTGTCAAGAAAGCAGCTCCTTGGTCTGCTTCAGGGACTCATCACAACTGGCCATCTGAGAAATGTCATTGTCATTTTTAGGTTGGCAAGTGCCTTCCCTTCTCATGCTGCTCACGTGGTGACAACATTCAAATAATCTAATTTCAGTAAAACGTGGAGCTACTAGAGCAGTTTTAAATAGGAATTCACTACCGATTTGCTGTGCTTTGCTTTTTCCTGGATGTTATAGCCCCTGCTCTGACCTCTGTGACTTGGGAAAATGAGTATCATTTCTCCCCCTTAATCATCACACAGTCTCCAAATAAAAATGGTGGCTCCTCAGAGGAGACAACATGCAATTAGAAGTCTGCAGTTTTGCATATTCCGAGCAAGCAATTTAAAATGTCAAATAGTGAGCAGTTTCTTTGTGCTTCATAAAAAGACTGCCCCTGATTCCCCCAGACAACCCATTTGCAGAATTGCTAGTAAATCAACATAATTTGTTTTCCCTGAGACTACGTTTTGCCAGGGAAACCTCCTTCAAAACTGCTGAAGCTGCTGCAATTATATAAAATTATCGCATCTCACAATAAGGAACTTCCCTGTAATTGGTCATGCAAGTGAGGAACAATAATACATATATAATTTAGACACAGAAGACTAACCTTGAAAAGGAGCCTGACTATTATTCTCAAGTTAGTTTAATTTCATCAGTGTTCCTTTTGCTTTATAAAACCCCTGAATTTTACAATTCAGAAGATATTAGTTATCCCAGGGACACACACTTTGCTTCGGTGAATTCAAATATTTAGTACATAGTGCATGTCCAATATTTGAATGCAAATACACCATCATTGTGAAGTCTGTGGCTGCAGAAAGAAGAATAATTAGCTCTCATTTTTAAACAATTAACAGCCAGACTTCATTCAAAAGCTTTAACAGAGAACCAACAAGCAAGTAATAATATCTAATTCTACATACCTGGGCACCACCAAAGAAAATGGATCAGAGCCCGAGGCACAGACATTTGTGAAGTGCTTTCCCTAAAAGAGAGAGCTGCCCAAAGAAAACAGCAGACTCACCCTCACGCTCTGTTGGTATACAGATATGGATCTAACCTTGGTCAAAGAATGCAGCTAAGATTTAAAAAGACGGTTAATTCTAGTGGCAAAAAGAAGATTATGAAAGCCAGGAAAGCTGAGCAAAAAGCACAGTGTTTTCACTGACCACTGGTATGATTGCTGCCACATCAATTTGCTTCTTTAAAACCCCATTTTCTTAATACCAAATGAAGGATTTGAGTTACCTGAGCTCTATGTGATTCTTTTACTATAAAATATTATTAATCTACCTATGATGAATACTTGCTATTGCACAAAGAGTTGCTATGGAGTTATGGCAAGAGTGTGGCCTTGAAATTGACAGGACTGGGGCTGACTCCAGTTTTAAGGTATTAACTATGTAAATCTATACAAAGTACTAGTTTGTTCTCAGAGCCAGAGCTCCTTCAACCATAAAATAGATTTGGGAGAAAATTAAATGTTTACCTAGTGTACAGTTAGCATTTTAAAACTTAGCTCATTCCCCAGAATAATTAAAGCAACTCTAGGTAAAGCTGTGAAGTAAGCGGAGACTGCCTAGATACCCTTCTTCCTGCATTTTTTATTTTTCTTTAAACTTACACTCCTGCCTTCCTGCTGTTTCATCCTTCTAAACATGAGAATCAAGCCACACTAAGATGAAGGAGATACAATGTATTATCAGTATTTATGTGCAACGGTAGTACAGAGGCTAAGAGTCAGTATCTAGAGTCAGACAGATCTGAGTTCAAATCCTGACTCCTTCCTTTACATGAAATCCTGGGCAAGTTAATTAATTTCTCCAAGACTCAATTTCTCCAATTACAAAATGAAGATAATTAAATCTACCCATATAGAGTTGATATAAAAACTAAATAAGATGGTCATGACACATTTAGTATTAAATTAGGTACAAGTGAGTGTCTAATAAACAATGGTGCTGATTATTATTTATTCCCTCATCCTGCCAATGGCTAAAATTAGCTTGTAAATAAATAAAAACCTTCTATCCTTACACAGGAACTTAAGTCACACTTCCCCTTCTCTGCCTAACTGATCTGTAAAAATCCATTACAGGCTTTGTATTTTACCTTTTTCAATCTTATCATGTTCTTTTCACTCTACACTTACTTTCCTTTCTCTCTTCCAGCTTTCTACTGAGGAAAAGGCAATTCCTCTGGTCCTGCCTGCCTAGGATTCTACCTTCACATTTCCAGCATCACTAGTTCCTTCTCATTTATTCCTCCATCCATCCAGTCATGCAACAAACTTTGGAGGAGTACCTTCTATTTATCAGTCTTTGTTAGGAGCTAGGAATACAAAACTAGCACATACTGACTTTAAGCAGGTAACTGCAGAACAGATAGACATTAAGGAGGCAACATTAACAGGACTTAAGGATTGATGGATGTTGCAGATTGGGAGTGAAGTTCACTCCCTTTAACCTCTTCCCAAGTTCTTCTAGAAATTCTTTCTATGAATTTGCTTCTGTCTGCATATTCTCCTCTGCTAAGTACCACCATAAGGTAAATTATGCAATATCGAGAAGATCAATGTAAAGGGGATAGACTTCATTTAAACTCTGGGAGTTCACACACACATATATTTTCTTAGAAACAAATTTTCCACTATCTGAAATTGGCAGCAACAGACTCTGGGAAAGGAAAGTTCAAGTACTTTGACCATGCATATGCTTAATAATTTTGTTTGGGACCTTAGAAGCCTGTAAGAATGATTTATCATCTCAAAATTATAAGGTCATTTTAAAGGCCAGGGCCCTACTGATGAAAAATATGAAACAAAGAACTTGAATGTGCTTCGACTCTGCAAAGAAAATTGTTTGCCATTGTGCAAAGAAAGCAAATGCTATGAATTGAGCCAAGTCAACAAGTTCCTGAACTTAAATTACTCTGCAAAAATAATGTGAAAAGTTTATTGGTTCTTCATAAAAGTGGTGAGGAAAAGGGTTGGGGCCCTGACTCAGGAAAGTGGAAATGAGAAAGGGGATTCTGGGAAGATCAATGACCTCCAGCAATATGGTGGCAGGCCAGAGCCAAGAAGGAAAGAGTCAGTAGGAGGCCCATATGTTGTGCATGTATAGACTCCAGAAGCGATGTTTATAATAAGGTTTGTTTCCCTTTTCTGCCATGTAAGTCACCTCTCCCACTCCTCCTTGCTGCACTAAAACTTAGTAAAGTCTGCTTAAAATACTTTGTGTCCATTGAGTGGGTAACATTTAAAGGAAGGTCTGTAACCGTACATAGCGTGAAGGGGAGCAGGGAAGCAACTCGATAACATGAAGGTGGTTTCTGGAGGCAGCCAAAGAAATGGCAAGAGGAGCCCCATTCAGCACAGTGGTTCAAAGGGAGGTGCAACCAGCAAAGCACGAAGACTTGTGAGCATTCCCTGGGATCTTCAGAAATCATTGGAACAGGAGTAGATTTCCCAGGCTCACATGAGCTGCAGGCTCAAATTACTGTTATTTGCATAGTAAAGGGAAGTGGTCACTCAAAAGTGCTTGAAAAGTTGAAGATACTAAGGAGGGTAGGTGTATTAGCAGGGTATACTAGGGAGGTTCTTACAGAAGGAAATATGTTGGTTTTTAAGATAAGGTCCTAATACAATTCAGTGTATCTTAAAACTAACTTCACTAAATAGGACATAAGCAAAGCCTCAAAAGCAGCCAAATCCCAGACCTCCCAAAGGTTTTAGAGTAGACCAGGAAGTCTTTCTGGTTCTTTAAACATCATAAGGGCATGGCTGAGGAATACTATGAGGAAAAGGTGGGGAACACTTAGCTGCCCTTTTCAGGGGCCTTGCTGGCTTATTTCCCTTATCAGCGAGGTCCCTGAAAGATGTGTGAGGGCTTTCCATTCCCAGAAAACCCCATTAAGAATGACAGAATCCCAAATGACTGCCAACTCTTTGCTACATATGTTGTAAGATAGGAAATCTCCCACTTCTCTTCATAACCTTCTACAGCTTTTTAATCATTTACATTCAAAAGGCTCTTATTATCAAACCAATGATCTCTTACAGAAATTCTAGTCCAATTCTTTTCCCTTTGGCCCTCCACGATATGAAGAGCCACTAGTCAGCATTATCTCTATACCTCCTTATAGTCCTGACTAAAAGATTATGGGGTGTTCCTTCTGATTTTCTCTCACAGGCTAGACAGCATCATTAATTTTCCCTCATAGAACCATTTCTCTAGTTCATACCCTTGATAATTTCTACAGCTCTAGCCTCTTTGGTTTTCTGCACTTCCTAATTTTGAATAAAAAGCAAACTGGAAATAATAGTTTAGCACCAATGAAAAGCATACTAAGAAGATACACAGTTTCACTTTTATATCACAGTTGTTCCAATGGCATACTGATCTTTAAACTTTAAAAAGAAAATGTTGTTCACCAAATTCAACTTTGAAAGCCTGTATCAGTTGTACCAGCCTGTGTGCTGAAACAGTTAAATTTCCATTCTGTTAGTCAGTGTTCTGCTCTATAGAAAACTTTTTAAAACATTTAGTTTTGTTTTTTTTAACCAAATCCGGTTGTTAGAGAAGTTACTCAGAGAAATTAAACCAAACACAGCTGAAAGTTAACTTCACAGTTGATAACAGTTGTCTACCAAAGTTATTCTTGTTCTGTTCAAGTCACTGAGAACCTTCATGGGCCTGATCTAATGACATTTTCTGCCCTCATCTTACTTGATGCCTCATCAACCTTCACCAAAAAAATCCTTATTCGAAGCATAAGGGAAGACCCTTTTCCTACACAACCTTACACTCTTTGGGTTTTCCTTTTCCCTCTCTAGTTATTTCTCCCACTCTTTTGCTCACTTCTCCAACTCTTTCTAACCTCTCCCTCTTTTTCTCAGGATTTGTGTTGAGCTGTCTTTTCTTCTACTTGAGGCACTCCCAGTTCCTTCTATGGTTTTAATTACTATCTATAAATCAAGGAGTTACAATGTATCATTCCAGTCCAGGTTTTATTTGAAGCTCCATAAAATATATCTAACTCACTCATCAACATCTCCATTTAGATATCGAACAAGCAACCCCAGTTCCTGCTCTAAGACTAAATACATGATTGCTCACTCCCCCACTGCTCACCCCTATGCTGAACAAACCTACTTGTTGTGCTTCCTATTTCCTAGCTCAGGAGTTGCTCTTACAGGAAAAATCGTGTTATCAATACCCTGTCTCCTACACCCTTCATATCCAATCCCTCCCTTGTCTGTTAGTTCTATTTCCTAAATTATTCAAACATATCTATTTCTCTCCACTTTCATCGTTCCTTTGTTTATCCCAGTTACCGTTAGTTACCTCTCTCCTGGATTTCCAAAAACCTCCTAACTGGTCTCCCAGACCTATTTATATCTTCTCCAATAAGTTCTTCACTTTACAGTCAGAGTAATCATTTAAAACACAAAGGGCTCAATGTCATGCCCTTGCTTAAAATTTCTAAATGAATTTCTACACATTTAGTATAGACAACCAAAAATCTTTAACATTCCCTCCCTGACCTGGTCCTCAACAATCTGGCTTCTGCCCATATTCTAACCTGAGTTTTCCCCATCCATTAAGCCACAATGGTCATCTTGCAATCCCTCAAATGTGCCAGGCTCTCTCCCCTCACAGTATCCTCATGCAGTTCCCTCTGCCTGAAATGCTTTTCCACATGTTCCTTACTCAGCTAGCCTCACTCTTACTTAATGCCTTAGCTTAAAATAAATACCTCTTTCTCAGAAAAGTAGCTCCTGATCCCTGCACTGGATGTGGGCTAGACAGTGGTGCCACCCCATGTCTCCTCCACATTTTTCCAGCCTCTCTTGCTGAAGGATAGGGCTTTGTGACTAGCTTTGCTCTGCTGGCTGGCAGCGATGACATCACCCTTGTCTGAAGTAGTGACATCTAGGTAGGAATTCTCCATGGTCTCTCTCTTGTTCTTGTGGCTGAAAGCAAATGATTTTATGATTATGATGGTGGAGTTGTAAGACTACAGCGTGAATGAGAAGTCAACCCTTGTTGCATTAAGTCACTGAAACTTTGGGATTTTTATTTTTCACCAGAACACAATTTAGTTCATCTTGACTAATAGTCTGTCAGATTCCCCTTGCTATTCAGCCTCCCGTCCCCTTGTACTATTATATCCTTGGCACCTACCACAGTGTTGGACATCTAATAAGCACTCAAAAAATATTTGTTGAAAAAGTAAATAGGTAAAATACCACAGTGTACAAATTTACAATAATATCATTTCAAAAAGATAAAAAAGATTTCAGACAACAAAGTAAACTTCTTTGATATGACTCTTAGAAGATTATGGATTTGGGTGGGTGCGGTGGCTCACGCCTGTAATTCCAGCACTATGGGAGGCTGAGATGGGTGGATCATGAGGTCAGGAGATCGAGACCATCCTGGCTAACATGGTGAAACCCCGTCTCTACTAAAAATACAAAAAAAATTAGCCAGGCGTGGTGGCGGGTGCCTGTAGTTCCAGCTACTCAGGAGGCTGAGGCAGGAGAATGGCGTGAACCCAGGCGGCAGAGCTTGCAGTGAGCCAAGATCGTGCCACTGCACTCCAGCCTGGGCGACTAAGTGAGATTCTGTCTCAAAAAAATAAATAAATAAATATAGAAAGAAAGAAAGAAAGAAAGAAAGAAAGAAAGAAAGAAAGAAAGAAAGAAAGAAAGAAAGAAAGAAAGAAAGACGGCTATGGATTTAATTATTATTATCTATATACTAAAAAAAACCAACTCTATATCCAGTTAGCAAATAGATCGTTATTAAATCCATGGAGTGGATAGCAAAATCTACAAGTTAAACTGAGGAACAAATAGGTCCAATGACAAAGCCCTGAGAATAAGCAGCCATTAAGAAGTGAGCAGAGGAAAAGGAACCTGCAGAAGAAATGGGAATAGGAAGAGAGAGGAATAAAGGAAGCAAGAAAGGGAGAGGCCAAAGGAAGAAAGTATGTTGAGAACCAGGGAGTTGGTTCTTCACCAGAGAGCGTGTGTGACTCTTTTCTATGATGATTTACAAGTGTCTTCACAAATACTGATCCCTAACTGGAGTGTTCTTTACACATCTGTACATCTCTCTTCTTCAATCTTCCACAGTACTCCTATTTGTCTTTGAAGACACACCTGAAAATTTGCTTCCTCTGGAGAAGGTTAGGACTTTCTGCTATATATTCAGTAGCACTCTGATCTTTTCTTCAAAGAACCATCAGAATTGCAGAAGGTTAGAAATATGACCTGCAATATGACCTTGGCCACTTTATTTATCTTCCTAGGGTAGAGAGGATGAAATACAAAAAAAAATAATGAAGTTAAAATTCACTGGGGGATTCTCTTTTTAGAAGTTAGAGAAGGAGGGCATCACAGGAATGACTTTTTTATGTCATCTTTGCACAGAGACCTGGTTGGATTAATACAATGCTGAGAGAGATTCCATGGGTAAGAAAGAAACCTATTAGCTTTATTTTTCAACTACAGACACAAAAATATAAAAGACTTTGAATTAAAGAAATTATCTTTTTAAATATTTTACTTACTAAGATATTATCTTAATAAAGTATATCTTGAAAATAAAATATTTTTTAAACAAAAATCTTTTTGAGGCTTGAAGATGGTACAAAGTATAAATAATTGTATCACAGAATTTAGTTTTTATAAAGTTCTTATATTTCTTTTCTCTAATTTGGTCTTGAGGTTTCTCTACAAGAAACTTGATTATACTGGCAGACACCCTGAGGCTCTTATTTGATCTGTGTCTAGTTTACTTCTACTAAGATAGCCATCCTCTAGGAGAGCCCTGACGGGGAAAGAAGTTGGGTTTGGTGTCTCAGTCAGCTGAGACACAGAGGAAGAAATTCAACAAAACACATGAAATAGCAGGAGCAGTTTATTACTTACAGATCCCAGAGAGAAGAGCCAGCAGAGAGTGGAAGCTATCTGGGACATGCACGCTCCACCAGTGGGTGGAGAGTCAGAGAGACAGAATAAGAGAAGTCTGTGGACCAAAGTCTGTATTGAGGTTCAGAGTGCTGCCCAAGCAGGTTTCCCAAGGGGAGCACTAATTGGTGGGTTTAAAGCAAGCAGGCACAAGTTCTGTGAGGTCTCACTGTGTCTCAGAGATGCCCACTGTGGCATACCTGCGCAGTCCATATGCGTTACAGGGGTTAGTGGAGCGAGTCAAGTAGGTTGCAGCTAGCTGTCCCATGGAGGGTGGTCACAAGGAGGCAGTTGTCTAAAACAGACATCTGGAGAAACTGGGAGAAGGTGGTGAAATGGAAACTGTCAAAAGTCACTAGGCCCTGCTTCAGGTATGAAGTTCAACTTATATTCAAAGTGGATGCTGATGCAATATAAAATTATAAGAATTTACTACAAAAGTGTCACTCTAAAAATATCTCAGTTTGTTTAAAGTTGGGTTTGTTTGAACTTTAGAGATTTTATTTTTGAAAGAACCATTTCTAAGTATGAGGATACAGAGAAGCCACCTCCACTACATTCAGGAGGCCACCCACTAAATCTTAGGGTGAGCAGAGCCTGGCTGTGCACCTACATTATCAGGGCTCCATCCAGCCCTCTGGAGTAGCATCAGAAAATTGCAAAAGCAGCTTCCTGAAAGACAAAATCTGAAAAATTAAGATGACAAAATTATAGCAAATGTCATAGTCAGGACTTGGAAAACACAATTAAGAGAATTACTATGAGGAAAAATGTGGCAAGTATAAGCCACATCAGACTGAAAGGATACCACATCAAAGGCTGCCATGCCCACATTAACCACCCACATAGAGTGCCACAACTTCAAGAAAGCAGGGGATCTATGTGCCCTTGAAGTCCATGAGCAAATAGCATGGGCAGCTGTCCTGCCTCAGCACCATAAGTATATTCTGGAGGAAACAGCCTGTGCACACAGAATATTTGCAATTTAAGGAAAAAAAAGTCCAGGCTATGATACCTACCAGGAGAAGATGGAAAGAACATGAGACTAAGAGTGAAGAGAACTGGCCTTGGCAGTAGAGTGGCCACTAGCTCCCTGGGTGACTGTGGACAATACACTTCTGCTCACCAGGTCTTGGTTTCCCTGGGTACATGAATAGAGCCTTTAAAAAAGACAAGCTATTCCAAAACTGTGCCACCAGAGCTCTAGCCCATGAGTTCAAGAGTTCTTGGAGGCCTCCATATTCCCCTTCCCCTTCATTCCACAGACACTTCATCCAGAGCAGCTGCACCTTCACATGTGAAGACCTGAAGCTTGAGGTGAGATTTCATCTGAACAAAGGGTTTTCGCATAACAATGATGTTAACTGTTTTTTCTTCAAAAAGGTTGACTTGGTTTCATCCCCTTTGGCCCCAAAAGGGTCAGCACATTGACCATCTCTCTTCACCAGCTGAGTTGAGTCAGAATTGTTCCAGCCTTCCAAAAGAAGCTCTAAAAAGGCGACCCAAGGAGATTTCTTGGGTCTTTGATTTCAATCTGTCTGCTTGAGCACTTTCTTTCAAGTAAACTGCCTGAGGTGGCAAGCAAAAATGTAAAGACTATCTAAGCAATACTCCAGAGGTCCAGTTTTGCACTGTATATCTTTTGTTTGCCCCTTCATATCCTTTCTCCACCCTTCTCCATCCCATTTTCTGCTCTAGAAGGCTGCGTTAATTGTCTCCCTTACCCTTTGCTCCTAGTCAGGTTTGGTTTAGAGAGTCCCAGCAGAAGATAATATACAAGGAGGAAGGTGAGGTTGGGATAATCATTTTTGTTCTTCTCTGTGGGATAGAACTGAAAGTCATAACTCTTCTCGAGGTAGACCTGTCTCTGTGAGCCTCTTTTTGTGATTCCAGCGGCAACTCCTTTCTCTTGTTCTTTTAGTCATAGAGATGGGAACTAGCTTTAGAGTATTGCAAATCCCTTGTGATTTACCTACCCTTGGCCATATCTTGTAAATATACCTCTTTTTAAAACCGTGCTTAATTATGCTAATATTAACATACCATCTATTCCAACTTGAAACCCTTACTGATAACCCAATGAACATCTTTTTCCCAATTGACAAAAGGTAAGGGGTTTCTTGCAAAATGGTCTACTTGAGAGTCCAATACTTAAGGATATTCAGCTATTGTAAGAACTCAGGAAGACTTGACAAGTTTTAGACAAAATATCCATTGATTCTGTTAGTTTCACAGACGACTTGCTTTGTAGATGGTCTGCTTGTATTTCTGTAGGCATGTGTGCAGGAACAGCAACCTCATAAGTCAACTACTTCTTCTTTGGTGCCAAGAACTGCCATATCCTTGCCTCTGTTGAAGCCTCTATTTTCTCCCTCTGCAGATTTGGAATACTGATGAAGAAAGTCAAAAAATTACTCTACTCAGTCCATCACCAATTCAAGTTATCAAAAGGCTTGACTGCTTCTCAGTAACATTTGTCCAATATGCTCTTTAGAGGCGTCTTTTCTTCGAAGGTCACTCTGAAAACACCCTGCATTATATCCCCATGAATCTTGTATCTCTCTCCCATCACCTATATTGTTTTACTGCTGATTAGTTGACAGCTTCCCAGCTGCCACACAGAAAAGTCCCTCGTCCAAGCTTTAAACACTCAATATTATTTACTTTCCCCATTTTCCTATCTGAAGAAGCTAGCACAGAGTAGGCTCAAAATAAAAATTTCAAAGACTGGACTAATTAAAAATTAACTCTTGGCAGTTTAGGAGAAAGCTTAAGAGCAGAGTAACAGGAGTTAGATAGCTGCACCTAAATTGCTAACCATATGACCTTTTACTACATCTCTATACCTCAGTTAGAGGAACTGGTAGAACCCAGAGTTCTCCTGCTGGTTGACCCAGTAGCTGTTTGATGATAGTTCTACCCATAGTATTAGTGCTAACTTAGGAAGTTGGGCTTTCTTGCCATTCATTGAACTGAGTGTTGTGACTCTGAGGATAAGGCCAACAATAGTAAAGTAGAGCTGATATGGATTTTGTTGGTGTTATAGAAAGATGGCACTTTAGGAAAGAACAATTGATTTAAAGCTATTGTTTTTCTGGTAAAGGAAGAAAGGATGGCAGGGCAGGAAAAAATGATTAACAAGCAATATTTACAAGCGCCTGTTAAATGTAGGTGGTAATAGTTCCTGCCAGGTCTGGAAGACACTTCATCAAATTCTCTTTCTAGGACTAAAGCCCATTTCTACGGCTTCCATTCTCTTTTGGAAAAATAAGAAATCTAAAGTTTTCAACAATGAGATATTGTTCTTAAGTCACCTCCAAGACCTAGGTACAACTTTCTTAACAGATAAATTCCACATTATTGAAACAAAAAGAACATGTAATTATACAAAGTTTCAATGAGAAACATGTGTGCCAAATCTGTACTATATCCTTATTTCACATAGTTTCTAAAGAACAAAGAGTGACCAGCCCATTGAATCTAGCTCAAATAAGAAAATATTAATAATTGAACGAACAACTGTCAATTATTTTTGCTTTAAAAGACATTATAAAGTGGGGTCAGAACATTTCCCCTTTTAAATCACAATACCTAATTTCCAGTAAAAGCTTCTGTGTTCAACCTCCCAAAACCTGAATAGTGTTCATCTCTTCAGAAATAGAGATAAAAAATAAGACATTTTACAAACAGAGGGATGAAACTGATGTGATAACATTTAATGCGGTGTGATAGGACAATTCTTAAATTTATCCCTAGGATGTGATGTCCTGCAACTTCCATTTCATTGCTAATTTTATAAGAATGAAAAGGTAGTCATGGCACAAAGAAAGGGGTTATCCCTGATTTGAGCCAGCCTTAAAAAAAAACTACTTCATAAGGATAGTTTGAAGCTTCAAAATATTAATTATACAATAATATAAAGCACTTCATACTTTATCTACCACATAAATATATAAAACATGTTGCTACAAAGAATAAGAAAATGAGTAAACAAATGGATGGATGGATGGATGGATGGATGGATGGATGGATGGATAGACAGATGAATAAAGGAACCTACTTGATCCCCAAATTCCACACTTATACATTCTTTGTTAGTGGATTACTTGTTTCTTTCGTGATGGAAAATGAAAGAATATCAACATTATCTGATATGACTATCTTTACATTTAGACTTCTTCCTTTTCCTAATTCTCATACTTTGTTCTCCTCCTTTCATCCTCAAAAGAAAATATATGCCTCTTTATTTTCAAGGATAACTCTTTCACCCCCTTATTCCCTAAAAGAGCCAAAAAAATTGTTTTATCAAATATTTGCCTACACCTTAGTTGTATTTTCAGTCTTTCCCTCTTAATTAAATCTGGAATAATATCAACAAAATAATATTATTATTATAGCAGCCAAAGAGAGTAAAACAGTTACTATTTTTCAGACATTCTGCTGTCATATCCATTTTAATCCATAAATCTCACTGTAGGAAGTTGGTTTTTCTTACATATGTGATAAAGAAGGTTTGGAAAGATTAAATAATGTGCTTATTCGTGGTTAGAAAGCGGCAAGGCTGATTCGGGCCCAGGTTCATCTTAATCAAGCCCAAATTTATAACTGCTGTACTATGGTGCTCCTAGAAACATTTTAAATGAAGAGGGATAAGAATAAACTAATAACAAATGCAGCACAAATCTATGCAAGAATATTCATAAATGTAATGAATGATATGTAATGAAAAATGCAAAAATGCAGAGATATATAGTCCTCCTCTACCTTAGAAGAATTATTCATTTCTGAAAAATCTCTCATAGGCAGATTCTCATAAACCAATAGGTATAATTAACACTGAAATTAACTGCACAAAACTATTTCAGTAGTTACCAAACCATACATAAGATACTCAATGCTTACCTTTTGTACTTTCCTGCCACCTTCAAGCATAAAAATAAAAACAGAAGAGATCAATAAAAAAAAATGCACATGGTGAAAATAAGCCACCAGCACCTTGGGAGAAAAAGTTAACGCAACAGGTACCAATAATACATCTGTGAAGATCACCAGAGGGAAGCTCCCACTTAGGGAAGATAAGCACTTTCTATATGCACAAAATCCAAATTATTCTTTATAAATGTGAAGAAACATCTCACAAGCAAAAATTGGGTTATTACATTAAAATACCTCATAAAGTTGAATTCTCATAACCTAAATAGACATGTTTCTAAGCATGCCTGAACCAGATTGCTAAGTAACAAAATTCATTATTGTAAAAATTAAAAATTCCCAAAATTATATATAAAAACTCAATGAAGTCTGCAATCAAAATCTTCCTTCCAGTACATATATATTGGCGATAATATAGGGAAGTTATTTTAAAAGGTCAACTGGCAAAGCAAGTATGCAAGAAATGTTAGAAGATTTTTGAAAAGAAAAGCGATGAGAACAGGGCGTGACTTCTTCTACCAAATATCGACCTATACTATTAGTCTATAGTCATTGAAATTGTGATGTTGGCCTAGCAACAAAGATAACAATAAAACAAATAGAGAATATAGATAAGAACAAAATATGCAAAATAGGTGGCACATCAAATCAGTAGGAAAAGCACTAATATACAATGTTGAGGCAGTTTGATATTTTTTGGGAGAAAAAGATGCTTTGGACATTTGCTTCAGCATGTAATTATTGTGTAATATCAACATTTGCAAGAGTATTATTCTTTTTTATGTGTCTTAATAGCTGATAAAAAAGTATTTTATCATGAACAAAAAATAGAATAAACATTCATATACCCACCACCCAAATTCTAGTAATGGGACAAAAGTGCTAGGGATTTTTAAAGCTTTTTTTAAAAACTGGCTGGAAAAAAAAGCCATATCTAAAGCCTATTAACCCTCCCTTATCCTATTCCATTTCTTCTCTTTCTAAAATTAATCACTATACCGAAGTTTGTATGTATCCTTCCAGTCCATGTTTCTATATTCTTGCTTTATATGTATATCCATAAATATGTAGTAGTATTTATATACCCTTTATAGGTGGGTTTTTTAGCTTTAAGTAAATAGTACACTAATATAATTCTCCCATAACTTGCTTTTTATATTGTACTACATTTTTAGAGTTTTACCCATGTCGATACAAGTAGCTGTGGTTTGTTTATTTCAGTGCTCCACTCTTGTAATATATGACCATTTATTTATCCTACTGACAAACATTTAAGTAGTTTCTAATTCTTTTGCTGTTACAAATAATATCGCAATAAACATTCTTACAATATCCAGTAGTTACGTGTACCCATCTTTCTTGAGGCATTTAGTTAAACATAGAATTGCTGCATTACAGGATATATAGATATTAACTTCATTGGATTTCAACAAATTCCCCATCAAAAGAAATTTAACAATTTACATTTCCACCAGCAGTGTCAACAAATTATTTCTTCACACCATCACTCACAGTAGGTTTTTGTCATGATTTTCAAATTTTTTGCCAACACAATATGTGTGAAATTACATTTGTTAGTTGTTTTAATTTCTATTCCCTAGAGTAGTGTAGTGAGGTTAAGCATTTTTGAGAGGTTTATCATTTATTGAGTCAGGCTTTTGGGGATTTGCTCTTTCTTATACTGCCCTTTCGCTATCGAATTGTCTTTTTTCTTCATTTAAAATAGTTATTTACATATTGTGGATGATAAGCCTTAGCAAATAATTTAAATTTTCACTTTGTGATTTTCTTTGTTGTAAGAAATTTGACTCTTAGTACAGCCAAAAATATTAATCTTTTTCTTCATAATTTATGATATTAGCATCTTGTTAAAAAGTAATTGACTTGATATAAAAAATATCCTCCTATATATTCTTACAAATGTGTATTGTTTTCTTTTACTCGTTTAGGCTTCAATCTGTCTGAAATATATCTATTTATTGGTAGCATATAAGATAAAGATATAGGTCTTTTCTTCCCATAAGTAGCCAATTGTCTGAATATTATCTCTTGAATAGTTCAGCAATGCCATATAGACTACCAAGGTTTCATATTTGCATATAGCGGTTTCTATGCTCTATATTCTTTTCAGTGTCGTATTTATCTTATTACACTGCTTTAATCACTGTGTTCTACTTTCAGTGTTGACAAATGGTAGGTCAAGCTCTCCACCTTGTTTTAAAAATTGTTTCTGTTTCCAAAGTGGTGGCGAAGAGACAAGCTGGCTTCCTTCCTCTCCCCCAACCCCAGAAAACCAGAAACAAATATACAGCACCAAGATTACCACCAGCAATATCCTGAAACTCAAATATGAGGATGAGACAGTTCCTGGTGGGCACAGAAAAATGAAAAAAACTCTGAAAAGCTACTAAAATAATTGGACTTCCATATATGTGACACCCCTCCCCCCAATCTTCCCAGGACCAAACACACAGAAAATTTCCCTCAACTCATGGTTTCTACACTACAAAAAATAAGGTCGAGGTGGACGACCAGCTTTCTTACCATCTAGGGTTCCCTAGCAGGAGACCTGTCCCTGCATCAACCCACTGGAAGCACCATGAGTACCTGAAAGGAGAAATATCTCTGAGAACAGCCAGAGACAATGAGGAGATGCTGGAATATCATTCCCCTGCCCTGGAAACTCTGTACTGTAGCTCAACCAAAGGAGTTGCCAAATCAAAGTACCTGTTCAGTACCACCGTGCTATAGGAGGTATGTCCCACAGGTCCCTTGGGCACAAACCCCTAGCCAGCCTTCCCACACTGCCCAGATATCCCCTTTGGGACCTCCCTTATTTGGGACAGGTAGCACCCTGATCTTTTAATAGCGTCAAGGCAAACCTGGGCATAAAGCACCATCTAGTGCCCAAAAGGAAGCAGCAGGGGCTGGGTACAGTAGCTCATGCTGGTAATCCCAGCACTCTGGGGGGCCGAGGTGGGTGGATTACCCAAGGCCAGGAGTTCAAGACCAGCCTGGCCAAAATGGTGAAACCCCATCTCTACTAAAAATACAAAAAATTAGCCAGGTGTGGTGGCGGGTGCCTGTAATCCCAGCCATTTGTGAGGCTGAGGCAGGAGAATTGCTTGAATCTGGGAGGTGGACGTTGCAGTGATCCAAGATCACACCATTGCACTCCAGCCTGGGCAACAGAGGGAGACCTTGTCAAAAAAAAAGAAAAAAAAAAAAAAAAAGCAGCAGAGGGAAAGAAAGAAATTCAACAGATAAACCACAAAGAATCTGTAAGTGAAGATACTTAACGAAAACCAAAAGAAGCCAGAAGCAAAAGACTGAAATAATCTTTCAAAATAAAGACATAGATATACCTCCACAAAAAACACCAGCAAACTGAGAACTATGACCTTCCCAAACAGACAAAGCCAGGAACTAGTGACTGATCCTAATGACACAGCAATATATAAGCTCTCTGACCAGTAATTTAAAATAGTAGTTTTAAGGAAACTCAGTGATCTCCAAGATAACACAGAAATCCAATTCAGGAACTTATCAGAGAAATTCAACAAAGAAATCAAAATAATCTTTAAAAATCAAACAGAAATCTTAGAACTGAGAAATACATTTGCTGACCTGAAAATACATTAGAGGCGCTCAACAGCATAATAAATCAAGCAGAAAACAGAATCAGTGAGCTAGAAGACAGGCTATTTGAAAATGCAAAGTCAGGGGAGAACAAAAAAAGGAAAAGAAATGAAAATCACCCACAATTTATAGAAAATTACTTCAAAATACCAAACCTGAGTATTCTTAGTATGCAAGAGATAGTTGAGCAAGAACAAGGGGTAGGAAGCTTATTCAAATAACAGAATACTTTTCTAAATTTGAAAAACATATGAATATGCAGATACAGGGAGGTCAGAGAAAACCAAACAGATTTGATCCAAATAAGGCTCTCCCAAAGTACATCATAATTAAACTCTTAAAAGTGAAGGACAAAGAGGGGATCCTAAAAGCAACAAGAGAAAAGAACCAAATAACGTATAAAGAAGCTCTAATTTGTCTGGCATCAGACTTTTCAATGAAAACTATACAGGCCTGAAAATACACATTCTTTTCATCAGCACATGAGACATTGTCCAGCATAGACTATATGTTAGGCCACAAAACAAGTATCAACAAATTTTAAAAATTAGAAATCATATCAAGTATTTTTTCTAACCACAATATAACTAGAAATCAATAACAAGAGGAACCTTGGAAACTACACAAACACATGGAAACTAAACAACTTGATCCTGAATGACCAATAGGTCAATGAAAAAAAATTAAGAAGGAAATTTAAAAATTTCTTGAAACAAATGAAAATGGAAATATAACACACCAAAATCAATAGGATACAAGCCAAAGAGGGAAGTTTATAGAAACAAATGCCTACATCAAAAAAGTAGAAAGATCTCAAATAAGCAACCTGATGTTGCTTCTCAAGGAACTAGAAAAACAAGAACAACCAAATTCAAAATTAGTAGAAGGAAAGAAATAATAAAGATTGGAGCAAAAATAATAAAAATTGATACTACAAAAAATACAGGGGGCCGCATGCAATGGCTCATGCCTGCAATCCCAGCACTTTGGAAGGCTGAGACAGGAGGATCACTTGAGTCCAGGAGGTCAAGAACAAGCTGAGCAACAAAGTGGGTGTCCATCTCTACAAAGCATAATTAATTAATTAATTAATTAAGTTACATAAAAATACAGATGATCAAACAAAAAATGATTTTTTGAAAAAATAAACAAAATCAACAAATCTTTAGCTTGACTAAGTTAAAAAAAATGGGAGAAGACCCAAATAAAGAAACTCAGAAACAAAAAAGGAGACATAACAACTAAGACAACTAAGAATTGTTAGATATACAAAAAATTAATTAGAGATTATGTGCAAACAAATTGGAAAACCTAGAAGAAATAAATCCTTGGACACTTAAAATCTACCAAGATTGAACCATGAATAAATAGAAAACCTGAACAAGTAACAAGATGAAAGCCATAATAAAAATTATCCCATCAAAGAAAGCCCAGGACCTGAGGAATTCACTGCTGAATTGATAGTGACAAATAGTAACATTAGTAACATTTAGAGGAACTAACACCAATTCTACTCAAACTTGTCAAAAAAAATTGAAGAGGAGGGAATATTTCCAGACTCATTCTACAAGTCCAGCATTATTCTGATTCCAAAACCAAACAAGGACACAACAGAAAAGGAACACTACAGGTCATATCACTGATGGACACAAATGCAAAAATCCTCAACAAAATACTAGCAAACCAAATTCAATCACACATAAAAAAGATAATTTACCATGATTAAGTGGGATTGATTCCAGAGATGCAAGGATAGTTCAACACATGCAAATAAATAAACATGATACATTACATTAACAGAACCAAGAACAGAAACCATATGATCATCTCAATAGACGGTGAAAAACATCTGACAAAATCTACCATCCATTTATGATTTTAAAAACCCCTAAACAAACCATGTATACAAAGAAGATACCTCAAAATTAAGACCATATATGCCAATTCCACCTCTAATAATGAACTGAATTGGGAAAAATCAAAATTCTTTCCCATAAGATATGGAACAAGACAAGGATGCCCACTTTCACCATTTTTAATCAACATAATACTGCAAGTCCTGGACAGAGCAATTAAGGAGGAGGAATAAATAACAGTTCCTCACATTGGAAAGGAAGAAGTCAGACTGGCGTTATTCACAGATGATGTGATTTTATATTTAGAAAAAACAAAAGATTCCACCAAAAAAACTGTTAGAACTGATAACCAAATTCAGTAAATTTGCAGGATACAAGATCGATATACATTAGTAGAATTTATATATGCCAACAGCAAACAATCCGAAAAAGAAGTCAAGAAAGTAATCTCATTTGCAAAAGCTACAAAGAATATAAAATACCTAGGAATACATTTAAAGAAGTGAAAAATTTATACAAGAAAAATTATAATAACCTGAAGAAGACACAAAAAATGAAAGGGTACTCCATGCTCATGAATTGTAAGAATATTTTTACATTGTTTATACTACCTAAAGCAATCTATAGTATAAATTCCATGCAATCTCTATCAAAATACCAATGACATTCTTCACAGAAATAGAAAAAAAAATTCTAAAATTTATATGGAATCACAAAGACCTTGGACAGTCAAAGTGATCCTAAGCCAAAGGAACAAAGCTGGAGGCATTACATTACCTGACTTCAAAACACACCACAAAATTACAGTAACCAAATCAGCATGGTACTGGCATATAAACAGACATATAGACCAATGGAACAGCAAAGAGAACTCAGATATAAATCCAGACATTTGCAGTGCAAGTGTCTTTTTTGGCAAAGTTGCCAAGAACATACAATTGTCTTTTCAATTAATGGTGCTGGAAAAATTGGATAATCATATGCAGAAGGATGAAACTAGACCCCATCTCTCATCATATACAACAATCAAATCAAAGAAGATTATGGACTTAAATGTAAGCCCTGAAACTATGAAACTACTAAAAGGAAACGTTGGAAAAATATTTCAGGACATTGGCCTGGGCAAAGATTTCTTGAGTAACACCTCAAAAGCACAAGCAACCGAAGTAAAAATGGGCGAATTGGATCACATCAAGCTAAAAAAATTTTTGCACAGCAAAGGAAACAATCAACAAAGTAAAGAGACAACCCACAGAATGGAAGAAAATATTTGCAAACTACCCAGGTGACAAGGGATTAATAACCAGAATATAGAAGGAGCTCAAACAACTCAATAGCAAAAAAAATTTTTAATCTGATTGAAAAATGGACAAATATCTGAATAAACATTTCTCCAAAGAAGACATACAAATGGCCAGCAGGTATATGAAAAAAAGCTCAATAGCACGAATCATCAGAAAAAATGTAAATCAAAACTACAATGAGGTACCATTTTACTCCTGTTAAAATGGTTTTTATCGAAAAGAGAAAATGGTTGCTGTAAGGATGTAGAGAAAGGGTAATGCCGAGACCAGCTTGGTAGGGCAGACCCTAACCCAGCGGCACTAGAGGAATTAAAGACACACACACAGAAACATAGAGGTGTGAAGTGGGAAATCAGGGGTCTCACAGCCTTCAGAGCTGACAGCCCCGAATAGAGATTTACCCACATATTTATTAACAGCAAGCCAGTCATTAGCATTGTTTCTGTAGATATTCGATTAACTAAAATATCCCTTATGGGAAACGAAGGGATGAGCCAAATTAAAGGAATAGGTTGGGGTAGTTAACTGCAGCAGGAGCATGTCTTTAAGGCACAGATTGCTCACGCTATTGTTTGTGGCTTAAGAATGCCTTTAAGCGGTTTTCCACCCTTGGCGGGCCAAGTGTTCCTTGCCCTCATTCCCATAAACCCACAACCTTCCAGCTTGGGTGTTAGGGCCATTATGAACATGTTACAGTGCTGCAGAGATTTTCTTTATGGCCAGTTTTGGGGCCAGTTTATGGCCAGATTTTGGGGGGCTCGCTCCCAACAGGGGAACCCTCATACACAGTTGGTGGGAATGGAAATTAGTACAGCTAAGGCCAGGTGTGATTGCTCACACCTGTAATCTTAGCACTTTGGGAGGCCGAGGTGGGCAGATCACGAGGTCAGGAGATAAAGACCATCCTGGCTAACACAGTGAAGCCCCATCTCTACTAAAAACACAAAAAATTAGCCAGGCATGGTGGTGGGTGCCTGTAATCCCAACTACTTGGGAGGCTGAGGCAGGAGAATCACTTGAACCCAGGAGGCAGAGGTTGCAGTGAGCCAAGATCATGCCACTGCACTCCAGCCTGGGTGAAAGAGCAAGACTCCGTATGGAGCCATCTGCAGAAAGCTGAAACTGCGCCCCTTCCTTAAGCCTTATACAAAAATTAATTTAAGATGGATTAAAGACTTACATGTTAGACCTAAAACCATAAAAACTCTAGAAGAAAACCTAGGCATTACAATTCAGGACATAGGCATGGGCAAGGACTTCATGTCTAAAACACCAAAAGCAATGGCAACAAAAGCCAAAATTGATGAATGGGATCTAATTAAACTAAAGAGCTTCTGCACAGCAAAAGAAACTACCATCAGAGTGAACAGGCAACCTACAGAATGGGAGAAAATTTTTGCAACCTACTCATCTGACAAAGGGCTAATATCCAGAATCTACAATGAACTCAAACAAATTTACAAGAAAAAAACAAACAACCCCATCAACAAGTGGGCGAAGGATATGAACAGACACTTCTCAAAAGAAGACACTTATGCAGCCAAAATACACATGAAAAAATGCTCATCATCACTGGCCATCAGAGAAATGCATATCAAAACCACAATGAGATACCATCTCACACCAGTTAGAATGGTGATCATTAAAAAGTCAGGAAACAACAGGTGCTGGAGAGGATGTGGAGAAATAGGAACACTTTTACACTGTTGGTGGGACTGTAAACTAGTTCAACCATTGTGGAAGTCAGTGTGGCCATTCCTCAGGGATCTATTACTAGAAATACCATTTGACCCAGCCATCCCATTACTGGGTATATACCCAAAGGATTATAAATC
Source organism: Hylobates moloch (assembly GCF_009828535.3). NCBI lineage: Eukaryota > Metazoa > Chordata > Mammalia > Primates > Hylobatidae > Hylobates > Hylobates moloch. The sequence goes on from NW_026652281.1 coordinate 34,869,195, forward strand.
ATGCTGCTATAAAGACACATGCACACGTATGTTTATTGTGGCACTATTCACAATAGCAAAGACTTGGAACCAACCCAAATGTCCAACAATGATAGACTGGATTAAGAAAATGTGGCACATATATACCATGGGATACTACGCAGCCATAAAAAATGATGAGTTCACGTCCTTTGTAGGGACATGGATGAAGCTGGAAACCGTCATTCTTAGCAAACTATGACAAAGACAAAAAACCAAGCACCGCATGTTCTCACTCATAGGTGAGAATTGAACAATGAGAACACATGGACACAGGAAGGGGAACATCACACACTGGGGCCTGTTGTGGGGTGGGGGGAGGGGGGAGGGACAGCATTAGGAGATATACCTAATGCTAAGTGATGAGTTAATGGATGCAGCACATCAACATGGCACATGTATACATATGTAACAAACCTGCACATTGTGCACATGTACCCTAAAACTTAAAAGCATAATAAAATAAAAAAAAGTTCAACATTAAAAGCAAACCAAAAAAAAAAAGAAAATAAGAACAACCTAACTCAAATAATTATAGCAAGAAATAAGTAAGTTAATAATTGCAAAGCTCTTAGACAGGAGTTGGCACACAGAAAAACACAATATAGTTATTTTGAGATTGTGGCCAAAAAAAAAAAAAATCTTAAAAAAAAGAAAACTGTACAGCTACTATGGAAAACAGAATGGCAGTTCCTCAAAAAACTAAAAATAGAATTACCATATGATCCTGCAATTCTACTATTGGCTATATATCCAAAGAAAGGCAATCAATATATCAACGAGATACCTGCATTCTTGTTTTTACTGCAGTACGATTCACAACAGGTAAAATATGGAATCAACTTCAGTGCCCATCAATTTCCTGTATACTATCTGCCTGCTTTGTTTTTAAAGCTTTTTCTGTAATATTTAATTTATACATGTGTAAGAAGTATTCATCATATAATTTTTTCTTCTATTTAATATAATTATCTCGACTTGTCTTTTGCACGTTATTTTTATTAAAAATTTCAGGTATATTTGTCACAACCCATTGTGCAGTGTTTCTTTCAATATTTATGGCATTTAAACTAATTTCTGCTACCATTATTATAACTGATGTTTAGTACTAGGTATAAATTTAAATAATTTTGATATCCAATACCAACCCTTTTCTACAATGGTTTTCCATTTTCTGAGATGATTCTTATTTTGATACCTCTCTAGATAACCAGAAAAATCATAAAGCTTTTTGCCCCAGTCTCATGGTAACTGCTCCCTGAATTCTTAGCATATACAAGAATGTCTTTCTGTTTCATTTCTACATAAAGGACAACTTGGCTGAGTATAAAAAATATTGTACTAAAAAGTATTATACCATGTATAAAAGTATTGTACCATTCTATTTTTTTTTTAATTCTGTAGACATTGCTTTCATTTTTTCTTCTCATAACTATTGCCATTCTCATCTATTGCCTTCTGGATTTTTTTTCCAAGATTCCCAAGGAATTATTTATTCTTGTAGTTCAGCAATTTCATTAGGACACATTCAGAAGCTGATCATCCTGGATTATTTTTTTCTGGAATAGAATATAACTTTTTAATTTATAGTTTTAAATTGTTGTGTGTTGGTCTAAGTCAAGTTTGTCACGACAATTTTTAGTTTATTTTGATATATAACAGTAGCCTCCCACATATTCGGAGTGAGCAATAATTAGCTATTCCCATACAACCTCACTGCCAGATTTTAACAAAGGTAAGGTTCAGGCCACACTTACAGTGTTTAAATAACAAGCCAGCATAAAACATTTCAGTCAGCATTTCAGTCCTTTGAGGTACATGAAGTCCCAGTGCTCTGCACTTTTAGGTGACCCAACCACACATAGACAATTTACTTAAAGAAGATAGTACAATATTTGAGAGATGGGATCCTTAATCCATATGGTTATCATCAGGCAACGAACGAGGAATCTTCTTTCAATACCTAAACACCAGAATGTTTACAGATAAAGCTTTGTGTGTTATCCTCAAAGGTAGAGAATACAGGACTTGCTAGAGTCTTATATGCTGTTCACCTAAGTGTAAAGAGTGTTTTAAAATATTTTAACCATCCCACATACCTTGAATATTTTTAATTTCACTAATGAGAGCACATTTTTAACCTTCCACATGTTAACTAATTAGCTACTAAGTGCTCCATGAAAACCTTTTTCTGACATTCAGTATGCTAATTAGAAAAGTTCCAGGTGTTGATCAAGTTGTGATTAGCTGAAGCACTGGCAATAGATGCCTCTGGAGTGAGATCCTTCTGACATAACGTCTGGACTATACATCATTCATTGGGGCACTGACAGGCAGCAGGTACATAAATAACTCCATATTGTCTATGCTGATAAATTTTAAATTAAATTAAAAACCTCAATACAATAATACAAGTCTTCCTTCATTTCAGAAAAGATTTATTCAAATACATCTTTGAATGTTTGTTTTTCCATTTGGTCTGTTATTTGATTCAGGAACAGTTTTTCGTATGTGAGATTGTTATTCCAGCATTCAGCAACTTTTTTTGTTTGTTTCTTTCCATTTTGAATACTTGACATAGTTAGGATGTGTATCCCCTCTCAAATCTCATATTGAAATGTAGTCCCAAATGTCGGAGGTGGGGCCGGTGGGTGGTGACTGTATCACGGGGGCAGATTTTTCATCAATGGTTTAGCACCATCTTTTCTTGGTCTTCACAAAAATGAATGAGTTCTTGTGATATCTGGTCATTTTAAAGTGTGTAGCACCTCTCCCCTCACTCTCTTGCTCTTGCTCTGGGCGTGTGACAGATGTGCCTGCTCCCTCTTTGCCATGATTGTAAGTTTCCTGAGGCCTCCACAGAAGCCTAGCAGATGCCAGCATCATGTTTCCTGTACAGCCTGCAGAACCATGAGCCAATTAAACTTCTTTTTACAAATAAATTTCCTGTCTCCGATATTTCTTTGCAGGGATATGAAAATAGACTAATACAATACTACACAATTTTTCACAGCTGGCCTCCCTGATAATGGCTGTTTTCTGCTACATCAGTTCTCTTCTTTTGCATACTGTTTTCTGTTTGTTTTTGTTGTTGTTGTTGTTTTTATTTATTTTTCTTTTGCAATGGAGTCTCGCTCTGTTGCCCAGGCTGGAGTGCAGTGGTACAATCTCGGCTCACTGCAACCTCCACCTCCTGTGTTCAAGCAATTCTCCCACCTCAGCCTCCTGGGTAGCTGGGATTACACGCACTTGCTATCATGCCTGGATAATTTTTGTATTTTTTTGTAGAGAAGAGGTTTCACCATGTTGGCCAGGCTGGTCTTGAACTCCTGACCTCAGGTGATCTGCCCGCCTTAGCCTCTCAAAGTGTTGGGATTACAGGTGTGAGCCACTGCACCCTGCCCACATTCTTAGTTAATTGTCTAGTTTGTAAGTGATGTAGTTATTATCCTCAATTTGTTTCTCTGGCACCATCATCTCCCCTTTCCTCTCTTTCTGTTATCCTGTTATATTACGTTTGATCTTTTGCTTTTTAGATTTATATTATCTTTTGTGCCTTTGCAGGAGGCATTCTCCGTGGAAATTCTTCATTTTCCTGGGGTATAACTTCTCCCAACATGGATTATTATTCTGCCTTTCACACTGTATTACATCCTTTAATATTTCATCTTTGCATACCTAAAGTACCCTAAGCATACAATATTAAGTGCTCAACAAGTATTTGTTGAATCAATGGGTTAATAGGTTCATAGTGATTAACAATTCAGCATGCTTCAACATTCAAATTTAAGTCATATTCTACATGCAGAAAATATCAAAGAAAGAGAAAAATCATAATAGTCACATTAATTTTTAAGCACTGTAAATTCTATTTTAATAATGGAGGCCAATAAACATATTCAACAGTGGCAAAGGGCAAAGGAAATAACAGTGATTCATTGAATTCTCAAAATCAAACGCACAGAAAGACAAAGGCTACATAATCTTACTTACATGGGGAATTTAAAAAGTTGAACTTCTAGCAGCTGAGAGTAGGACAGTGGGCACCTGGGGCTTGGGGGAAGTGGGAAGAATTGGGGAGGTATTCGTCAAATGATACAAAATTTAAGTTATGAGGAATAAATTGAGATCTATAGTATACAACAGTGACTACAGTTAACAACATGTATTGCAAACTTAACATGCTACAATGTGGATCAACCTTGAAAACTTATGCTAAGTGAAATAGCAAGATGCAAAAAAACAAATACTATATGATTTCACTTATGTGAAATGCCTAGATGGTCAAATTCATAGAGACAGAATAGAGATTACTAGGAGTTGCAGGGGAGATTGAAATGGGGAGTTATTGTTTAACAGGTACAGAGTTTCAGTATGATATGGTGAAAATGTCTGGATAGTGATGATGATTAAACAATAATGAGAATGTACTGAATGCTGCTGAAATATACACTTAACAGTGGTTTTAAAAAAACAATGTGATATTATGTACTTGAAAATTGCCAAGAGAGTAGATTTTAAATGTTCTCATACACACAAAAAAGTATATGAGGTAGTGGATATGTTAATTAGATTGATTTAGCCACTCCACAATGTGCACATGCATCAAAACATCTATCAAAACATGCTATACTCCATAAACGTATACAATTTTTATTTGTCAATTAAATATTTAAATAAAGTAAAAAGCATTTCCAAAGGGCTCCCTCATAATTTATTGTAAGGTGAGAAATCACATAAAGTTAAAACTGTGAAACTTGAGAAGTTGTAGGGTCTATAGATCCTACAATATTTTGAAGAGTTTGAATAGTTACTGTAGCCAGCACTCTACCCACAATAATCAATGGCAGAGATAACACAAAAGTTTTAATATACAGAAAATTTGTCATGATATTAAATCCACCTTTTCACGTTTTTTTAAACCAGCATTCATAATTGGTTTAAATTTCAACATTTTTATCTTCCCTTGTAACTAAGTAATGCCAAGCAATAAAATGGCAAAAGTACAGCAACCAAAATCATGATGCTTATAAAATCTTGATAATTTCATTAATAAGTGCTGTGAAATTGATTTAATTTTTCCCAGAGCAGCTCCAAATATAGAGTGGGTTTCCAAAACCCTACAAGAAAAAATTGTGCTATGTAATCCTATACTCCCTCCAAAGTATACAGTGAAAATATAATCAACTAGCTGGACAGTTAAGACCCTGTGACTCCAAGAATAGATATATTGGCAAACAGAGACAAAGGATAAGAGGTTGGCAAATGAATGGTGGCATTCATGAAAGGCACCTAATTGTGGATTTGTATGAATTCTGTAATTCATGGGAATGCAAGGTTCAGAAGCACTGTATTATTTTCTTAAAAAGAAAGCCTTTCTGGCCAAACTTTGACAAATACTCATCTAAAATGTGTTCCTTAACTGTTAACGAAGACAAACCTACAATACATGAAGGTCTGGTCACAATAAACAATAATACTAATTTTATATGGTATAAATCATGGTGATAACTGTAGAAAACGCTCCATTTTTGAAGCTTACAATGAATTAAAATCATCTATGAAGCAGCCTCATTGTCAGGGGTAACAGCCGAGGTTCTTGGTCTCAGGGTCATGGAGGTCAAGGACGCAGACACACACAAAGCGTGAGGTTTAGAGCAGAAATGTAATAGGCGAAAGAAAGAGAATAGCTCTCTGCTACAGAGAGGGGTCCCGGAAAAATGGGTTGCCAATCTGCGGTGACATGTAAGGGTTTTTATAGACAGCTAGTGGGAAGGTGGAATCTAATCTACACAGGGCGCGAAAAACCGGTTAGGACCAGATGTGCCATCTGCAGAGGATGTGAATCTCTGGCAGCCCCCACCCCAGTCTTTTATTATGCAGGTGGGTCCTCTGCCTGAACTACTCCATGTTGCTTATCTCTTTCCTACTGTGCATGTGTTAACAAAAAAGGGAAGGTGGAGCCTCCATGGTGAACATGCCTAGCCCCAGGTAGCCCTTTCTATCTGTGCAGCCGCCGGCATCCCCCCGCGTGCAAGCTTCCAGCTTCTTTATCTATGTTTGAAGCCTGATCTTCCAGGCTTCTCTTTGTTAGAAAAAAAATAATTTCTTGGGCTGCTTTTTGTTAGAAGGGAAGTTCTGCCAAGGACTCTTTTGCCCTCACTATCTGCCTAAATAATTTATTTCTATCTCCTGTATCATCTCTTTGCCAAATGGAAATATTTTAAACTGAAAGAGATGGACGCGCTGATATAAATGCATTTTTCCATCTTTGTGCTTGAACCCAACCTCCTGATACATTTTTCAGCATTGTTAGAAAAGGTTTTCATTGTATGAACTTTGTATATTGGTAGAATTAACTAAAATGGCTCCTCAACCGTGACAAAATCTTGTAAATCAGGTAGAACGAGGCTGTGAAAGTTGATCATAGAAACGGGTCACTCTTGTCATACCCAACTAAAACACAGTTGAGAAGCCGGGGGAAGAGCACTCAAGGCAGGTAACATTGCTCCAAGAATGTAATCCTCTGCAAGCCTGGTTGAAAAAAAAAAAAAAAAAAAAAAAACTGTTTGCTGTAACCTGAAAACAGTTGTATCCATATAATGGCTTCTGAAACTACCTGCAGTTACTTGTAAGACTAGTTTTACCCACTGCTGTCACTCATCAATCAGAGCTTGCCTCCTCCTCAACACTTCACTAGGGCCAATGAACTTTCTGGGAAAACAGTAGGTAATATTTCTCTTTTTTATAAAACTTCCAAACTCCTCTTTGTTTTTCAGACATACTAAAGACCACCCCAGTCTGGGTGTATGCCCCAAATGGCAATTTTTTTTTCCCAAATAAAATGTTACATTTATAAATTCATCTCTACATTTTATTTTGACTTCCACAAAGATAATGGCAGTTATCGCCAATATTTATCCTCTAGAGACTATGACTTAAGGAATCAGCTGTCTAAATGCAATTCTAATGTGCAATCTGGCATATTTACAATAAGTAATTTTAAAAATATTATACCATTATACTCTTGATGAGACACATGTCACTAGTCTACAGTTACAAAATTTGAAACCCTATAAGTGGGAAAATTTTAATGGAGGGTGTAGAATTATTTTTGCTGTGTGTTTTCTTTGATATTTTCCCAGTTCATCTCCACAAATATTTGAATAATTAAAGACGGAGATTTTACTACAAGTTTGCTCAAGATAACAAAGTTTCAAAAATGCTTTAGATAAAACCATCTAATTAGTATCTTCACTTAAAGAATTATTTACTAAACCCTTAAAAAGAAGTCAGTGATAAAAAGCCAAGTTGGCATGATCTATGAAAAATTGTCTAGGCCCTTGGAAAGGGTAGACTAAAACACTTTCATCAGTATTAATTGTGCATATTTCATGAATATCTTTTTTTGTTGTTGTCACCCAGGCTGGAGTGCAGTGGCAATCACTGCTCACCACAGGCTTGCACTCCTGGGCTCAAGTGATGCTCCCATCTCAGCCTTCCACAGTCCTGGGATTATAGGCATGAGTCACTGTGCCCAGCCAGGAATACCTAAAGAACATAATAATCTCTCTAGGCCTGATATTTTTAAACTTTATTGCATATAGGATTCACCCAGAAAATCTGTTAAATGCCAATTCTCTGGCCTAGAAACTGTAACTATTGGTCCACCACTCTTGTTATATTTTAGTGATGAAGTGGGCCTGAGAATCAACATTTAAACTCCTTTAGGAGTTTCTGCTGCAGATGGCTTAATGATGAGTCTATGAGAAATTGTTCTAGGATCTTCCAAGTATCTTCGTAAAGGCCTCAGAATATCCCTGGGGATGGAGGGATGTCCAAGACAAATGTCTGTATTTCCTCAATATATTCATACAGGTAAAGCCAGGTTAAAAAAACATCAGTGTTAGACTCTAAAAAGTAAATAAGTCATAAAAGGACAATATGCAATCAGACATTCAGGAAACATAGAAAAGCAGCTCTACCATTTTACCTCAAAATAGGATTGAAACACATTAGTATATATGAGCCCCTCCAGATTTTTCTTGTAAAATTGCAGGAAAAAAAATAAATCCTTGTCACCTACTGCTCCCATCTCGAGGCTCAGCCCAAATAATGGCTCTGGAGCCCCACCATCATATGGGGAACTGAACGCTGGGGTATGCTCCCCAGATCCTCAAAGCCATAGGGCTGAAGGATGGGAACCTCTGAGGAAGCACTGTGGCTGACAACTCCCGACTATCAACTGTCTCCAGAAATTGCTTCAGCTGGAAAAGAGCTCCTCACTGGGGCTCCTTTCTGGGGCAGCCTGCATACAATGACTGATCATAACAGGAAAGAATGTTTAAGCCACACTGAAGAGAGGAGGTGACAGAATACTACACAAACATTTAGTTCTGATTTGCATCAAATTTAAGTAGCTTGATTTCTGGGGAATGAAGTAGTAGGGACACCCATTCTACTTCCTTCCCCATGCACATATCATGCTGTGCAACATCTGCCCTGAGGTCTATGGGTAAAGATGAGATGATTGTCAATATTACGATCTTGCTTAGAAAGACACATTGCTTAGCACATCAGGAAACCAAATAACCTTAGAGGTGAGTGTTCTGCTCTAGTAACTAAAATGAAAGCCCTTATACTAGCTACTGATATTATTATCTTATTACTTTGCATTTATATAGCTACAGGGAGAAAAGGGGCTTAAAAAAGTCTGAGGAAATGGAAATAATCCCACTTTACTGCCAAAGACACCCGGATACCCATTAAAAAATCAGTTGTCAGATAAGCAAGGTTGCATTGGAGGTGCCCTATTTCAGAATAAGCAGGATGGGAGGAACTTTTCAAATCCCCATTCTGGAAATCTGTCTTATCGCCTTTCAATGACATTGGATTTGTGCATTTATCTGGAAATCAGAGGTGATTTCTGTCAACTTCTTGTTGTAGTCACATTTCAATTAAAAACCCGAAGGAACCCTCTTAACAGGCCCCAGCATTCATCTGAGTCATCACTGAATATACTTTCCGCAGAAACAGGATTTGTATTTTCTGTTTCATTGACTACAGAAGTTATTCCAGATTAAATGTGGCTTTGCTCACCAACCTACTTCTCAAAATTAATAAGGTCTTCAGTTCCCAGGATACACTGCCTTCCTCCACCAAAGTAAACTCAACAGTTCGTGATTCTATTTAACACAAATTCTAGAAAACTTGAGATTCACTTAATAGTGATTTGTTGAAATAAATTAGTTTTTTTTAATTATAGTATTTAAATGTGGGCCCTTAGAAAAGACTATCAATCCAGTTAATAGAAATAATCATTAATGACAGTACATCCATTTGTTCAACCACTTGGGAAAGATACCTAATCTCTGTAATGTCAATTACCAAATAATAATCAAAACATTTTCTATATTTCAAAGAAACCTGTTAGTGGCATATTTCTAGGGGTTTTTATACCTCACAACTTCTAAAATCTTCGTTAAGCTTGTAAATACTGAACACTAAAGAAGATATCACATCTACCTATGTTTGTATGTCCACATATATACATATTCACAGGTGAGTAAAGCCCTTTTCGTTTCAAAGATAACCCACCTGGATGGAGTGTATCTAAATCAAGAGTATGGATGCCAAAAATCATATTTCTTTGCAAGATTTTGATTAATCTTAGAATTCACAAAATTTATAAATTATCAAGACATGGAAAAATCTTGGAAATTATATTGATCAACTTTAATTTAACATACAAGAACACAGAAACCCATCAAGATCTCATCTGAAATATACTCAATGAATATACTTGAATGAGAGTAGATACATTAAATCCTGGGTTCAAATCCTTCATCTACCACTTGGCTTGAGGAAGTTATTTAAAGTCTCTCAGCCTCAGTGTCCTCATTTATAAAATGGGAGTAAGTTCACTTGAAAACCGTTTTAACATGAATTAAACATTGAACATCAAACCTGGCATAGGTGCTCAATTATGTATGGTTGCAGTTATTATTAGACGTGCCTAGTAACTTAGGAAGTACTATAAAGTAGCCACAAAATTAAATATAACATCAGGCTAAGAATAATTTACATATTTTTAAAGGATCCAGAGCTGAGAAAATGTGAAATGGGGTAGTGAGCCTGGACTAGGACAATAATTTGGAGGATAGGGAAGAGAAATGTCTCTTTCAGCTAATATAAAAAGTTCAAGAGATAAGGTCATATCTTTTCTGAAAACAAAAAACAGAATAATTTCCACGACTCTGTCTGCATATATTCTGAAGCCTGCTGCATTATCCATATAAGCTCATTTTCCCTCCAGTGCAATGTATCCAGTAAAAATGTTTATAATATATATCATTAACCACAGTTTTACCAAAATCAAAATGTTAAAGAGGTTGCACAACATATAATATGATATACTTAGACCCTGAACCTAATCGTTTTTTGGACTATTGATCGCAATATCCATCATGTAGTTTATCATTGATCTTAATGGAAATTTTATAGAGCCATTAAAATCATGGAAGAACGAAATGTATTTTAAATTTATTTGCAAAAGTGCTAATAAATGAATCAATACTTTGGAAAAGGTAAGGAAAGAAGAATATAACAACCTAGAATAACTAATTTTTTAACAAGTACTTTTCTCTTTTATCTCTAAATGATGTTTTTAAAATGGAGAATATGTTTTTAAATTGTCTATTAAACCTTTAGAATATATTATGCATCCAGTATTCTGCACTAAGCCACAAACTATAATGCTCTGTTCCTACAAGTAACTGAGCATTTCCTCTGTCCTGCAACTAAATATTCTAAGCAAGAGGCAATATTATGTGCTCCAAAATTCTGTTTGTTGCCATCACCAGAGTATTTCAATCTTTCTCATTTCTCCTTCATGCCAAGCCTGGACAGATAGTGTTCCTGCTCTGCCAAACAAAGGTCCTGGGCTAGTTCATCAACCAGCCAATGAGGCAAAAAGTATTTCTTAAAACCCTTACCTTGGGCTGGGAGTGGTGGCTCACGCCTGTAATCCCAGCACTTTAGGAGGCCAAGGCGGGAGGATCACCTGAGGTCAGGAGTTCAAGACCAGCCTGGCCAACATGATAAAACCCCGTCTCTACTAAAAAAAATAAAAAATATTAGCTGGGTGTGGTGGCACGTGCCTGTAGCTACTCAGGAGGCTGAAGCAGGAGAATCGCTTGAACCTGGGAGGCGGAGGTTGCAGTGAGCCAAGACTGTGCCACTGTACTCCAGCCTGGGAGACAGAGCAAGACTCTGTCTCAAAAAACAAAAAAAACAACCCTTACCTCCTTGTGTTCAGCATTGCAATGACTACTATCGGAGATTACAAAAGATGTAGAGAACATTGTCTACGTCCAGGAGAAGACCATATTATGATCAAGACACAAAATGGCAATAATAATGATAATAATAGCTGTCATTTATTGGTGCATATTGTACCAGATGTTTTACCTACACTTCTTCCCTACACACACTTAATTAAATGGTATTAAAAAATTATATATAAGCACTTAAAAATGGCTCTGCATATTGGTACTGTAGATGTTTAGACAGAAAAATCAACAACAATTTCTAAAAATAGTGACTGCATGAGTGGTAAGATAAGGGATTCACTTCTTCATTTTTCAAATAATGTGTCATGTTTTAACATTGTTTTTAAAATTTAAAAAACGCATAACTTTGATTCATTTTATGAGTAAGTACATTTCTTAGTATGCCTCCTCATTTGAACACTGAAGATGTCTCTTAGATACCAGGTATGTTGTATGAACGCATTTAAATGATAAACTATATGCAAAGAGCCTACCTAAGAACAGCAAATTCTCAGTCAAGATAAATTCTCCTTTCCTGTCCTGCAAAGAAAGACTACAGTTCATTACTTTGCCTAGAAGAATGCCAGTACTAAATTTAGATAAGCAAATCTCATTGATTCCTAATGGAAAACATTAGCATAAATAAAAGAAAAAACTCAAGAACTGACCTGTTTATTAGAATAATTCAAAGCCATGAAGCATATCAGACAGAAATACTATGTAACACAGAGCTCTTTTTTTATATCATAAATGATAGCTCAGTTTTTAAAATTTCCCCTTATATCAGAAAGTGATTTCTCCTACCAGAACAAAGCTGCTAGATCATCAACACCAATATAAAGTATATATACAATGTAAAACCAATGGAAACCTCTCAATAGATGCAGAAAAAGTATTTGGCAAAATTTTATACCCATTGTGGTAAAAAATCTCTTAGCAAACTAGGAATAGAAAGGAACTGGCTATATTTCATAAAGACTGACTTTTAAAAACTACAGTTAATAACATAATTAATGGTGAAAGACTGAACATGCTTTCCCTAAGAGCAGGAAGAAGATGATGTCTGCTTTTACTATTTCTATTTAACATTGTATTAGAGGTTCCAGTCAATGTAATAAGGCAAGAAAAAATAAAGACATATAGGAAATACCAACAAGTACTTCCCTCCATCTATTACGTGAGTTTAGAAAAGTCACAAGATGCTAAACCAATACAAAAAATCATTTGTATTTCTATACTTGAGCAAAAATTGATTTAAAATGGAAAATTTTAAAATACTGTTTATAATACAAGCAAGATCATTTTTAAGAAATAAACAAGAAATAGTTGAGATTCAATTTAACAAAATATATGAAAACTTTATGCCAAAAAGCAAAGATTTCTGTAAGAAATTTTAAAGACCTAAATAAATGGAGAGATATATTATGTTCATGAATTGAAAGATTCAGCGTAGTGGTCAGTTCTCCACAGATGGATCTGTGGATTCAAAATTTCAATCGAAGTCCCGGGAAGCTGTTTTTATGAATATTTAAAAGTTGATTCCAAAATGTATGTGAAAATGGAAAGGACTTAGAATAGCCAAAACAATTTTCGAAAAATAAAACACACACAGTTGAAGGACTTACACTATCTGAATTGTGAAAAAGCTACATTAATCAAGATAGTTTGGCACTGGGAAAGATTTGGCACATAGATCAATGGAACAGAGTTCAGAAATAGACCTACATGAATAATTCGTTTTGACCAAGATAAGAAGGTAATTCAGTGGAGAAGGCATGCTGGGACAAGTGAATATGCCAAAAACAAAAATAAAGAGCTTTAATCCTTACCACAACCTCATTGATTTCTTCCAAAACAAGCCAGTGTTGACTTTAAGAACCAACTCTAATTACCTAAAGTTAACTCTCACACAGTTTAATAGAAAGACCTTTTTTTCTTTAAAAAAAATTTAAACTAGACCTTACCTTACTTGACGTTTAATGTATTTTTCACGTTTTCCCCTGTTGCTTTAAAATAATGCATATAAAGTTCAGGCAATATTCTTGAATAACCACGCATTTTCACAAATTATTAGAATACTGAAGGATGTCTTTTTAGGCTTAGTATTTTGCCTATGTAAGGAGAGAGTGATACACAGATGTTGTCTCTTAAACTAACTCACAGAGGTGCCAACGTGGTCAACCAGAAAGAGGAGCTAAATTTGCTCCACCCTTCACTGGTTTTAAGTGGTGATTCTGAGTGGTGGTTTTGCCTACAGTCAGAAACCAGCTGCAGTGTTTTTAAAATAGATTTCTGAGCTTCACCCAGACTTAATCAGAATCTCTGGAGCTGGCTTCAGGAATTTGCATTTAAAATCAGTTTTTCCAAAAGACTCTTAATAAAGTTTGAAAACCACTGGAAGAGTGGATATAATAAACTGTAATAACATGGAAAAAGTCTGACTTTGCATAATTTTGTAACAAACCTAAAATCTTATTGTTGTAAAAGCGAGACTGGAGAGTGGATATTTTATTGGTATGACTAAAGTAACGAGTTCGTTCATAGGGAGACTGGCAACATTCAGACTGGGAAGATTCTTATATATCAGGTTCCCAGGTTTGAACTCTATCTTGAAAGTCAGTGGTTCTCAGGCATACCTGTGCATTAGAATCACCTCGAGGGCTTGTTAAACACAAATTGCTGGGTCCCACTCCCACACATTCTGATTTAATAAACCTGGGGTTGGGCTAGATAATTTTCATCTCTAGTTATTTATTTTTTAATTGATTAAATAATAAATTTCATGTATTTATGGTGTATAATGTGATGTTTTGATATATGTATACATTATGCAATGATTACATCAAACTAATTAACATATTCCACATCTCACATACTTACCATTTTTGTAAAGAGAACATTTAAAATCAAGTCCCTTAGCAATATTCTATTATATCATATATTATTATTAATTATAGTCACCATGTGGTACACTAGATCTCCAGAGCTTTGTCTTTCTAACTGAAACTTTGTATCCTTAATCAACATCTTCCCATTCCCCACTCCAGCCCCTGGTAACTGCTATTCTACTCTGGGTTTCTGTCAGTTTAATTGTTTTACATTCTACATAGAAGTGAGATCATGCAGTATTTGTTTTTCCGTGTTTGGATTATTTTAGTAAGTCCTCCAAGTTCATCTATGTTGCCACAAATGACAGGATTTCCTTATTTTATAAGGCTGAATAACATTCCATTATGTACAGATACTACTTTTTCTTTATTTGTTCATTCGTTAATGGACACTTAGGTTGGTTTCGTATCTTGGCTATTGTGAATACTACTCAAAGTGATCTGTAGCTTCAATGTAACCACTATCAAAATTCCAATGACATTGTTCACAGAAATAGAAAAAACAATCCTAAAATTCTTATGGAAGCACAAAACATCCCAAATAGCCAAAACAGCTTTGAGCACAAAGAACAATTCTGGATGTATCACATAACCTGACTACAAACTATACTAAAAAGCTATAGTAACAAAAACAGCATAATACTGGCACAAAAACAGACACATAGATCAATGGAACAAAATAGAGGGCGCAGAAATGAATCTACAAATTTATCGTCAGCTGTTCTTCAACAAGTGTGCCAAGATCAGACGATAGGAAAAGGACAGTCTCTTTAATAGGAAAACTAGGTATCTGCATGCATAAAAATGAAATTGGGCCTTTATCTCACCTCATATACCATAATCAACTCAAAATGGATGGATTAAAGACTTAAACCTAAACTTCAAACTATAAAACTACTAGAAGAAAATATAGCGGGAAAACTTCTTGATATAGGGCTGGGCAAAGATTTGTTGGATACGACCCCAAAAGCACAGGCAACAGAAGCAAAAATAGATAAATGAGATTTTATCAAACTACAAAGCTTCTGCACAGCTAGGGAAATAATCAACAGAATGAAGAGACAACCTATGGAATGGGAGAAAATATTTGCAAATCATACATCTCACAGAGAGTTAATGTCCAAAATATATAAGAAGCTCAAATAACTCAATAGCAAGAAAACAAATAATTCAATTTAAAAATAGGTAAAGGACTTGAATAGACATTTCTCAAAAGAAGACATACAAATGGCCAGCAGGTATATGAAAAGGTGATCACCATCACTAGTCATCAGGGAAATGCAAATTAAAATCATAATGAGATATTACCTCCCACCTGTAAGTATGGCTTTTATCAGAAAAACAAAAGATAACAAATGTTGGTAAGGATGTGGAGAAAAAGGAACTCTGATACACTGTTGGTGGGCATGCAAATTAGTACAGCTACCATGGAAAACAGTACAGAAGGTTCCTCAAAAAATTGAAAATAGAACTACAATATGACTCAGCAATCCCACTTCTGGGTATATATCTAAAGAAATTGAAATAGGTATATCAAAGAGATAGCTGCACTCCCATGTTCACTGTAGCATTGTTTATGATAACTTGCATTTTTTTTTTTTTTTTTTTGAGACGGAGTCTCACTCTGTTGCTGGGCATGGTGTGCAACAGCGAGATCTCGGCTCACTGCAAGCTCCGCCTCCTGCGTTCACACCATTCTCCTGCCTCAGCCTCCCGAGTAGCTGGGACTACAGGTGCCTGCCACCACGCCCAGGTAATATTTTGTATTTTTAGTAGAGATGGGGTTTCACCATGTTAGCCAGGGTGGTCTCAAACTCCTGACCTCGTGATCCACCCGGCTCAGCCTCCCAAAGTGCTGGGATTACAGGTGTGAGCCACCGCGCCCAGCCGATAACTTGCATTTCTAACAAGTTCCCAGGTGATGCTAGAACTGTTGGTCTGAGCACACACTTTAAAGGGCCACTGAGAAGCTTAAGGATGTTAAGTGTGAGTGTGAGATGATCAAATTTACATTTAAAAGAATGAATTATAATCACTTAGTCCTGGAGACCCCAGAGCTCTGAAACAGAAGCTCTGGGAGGAAAGCTCTAAAGGCTGAATAACAAAAACACTGGGAAATTAGGTGGTTTTCCATTCCCTTAATTTCAATGAAGTTGACGGAGGACCTAACCAGGTTATCAGCTGATATGTTATTAAAAATGATTATTGATAATATATAACTATGTAATTTGGATTCATAATTTAGGAGTTTAAAAATTCAGTGTCATTGCTATAACAAAACTCTTTCCATTCCTACTTACTTATTTATGAAAACATGGCTTTTGAGGCTTATATAGAGAAAATAAAAATATAAATAAAAGTGATAGCCCTATTTTATTCTAGTAATGAGCAGTATTTGTCTATGGATTCATAAACTAACTGAACAAAAAGGTCCCATTCATTTTATTAGGAGATAAATTTTCTTAAAAATATTTTACCTTTTAAGTTTAAAGTCACTCATCAAAATTGTTAATCATTTATTCTATTTTGATTAATTATGTAGAAACAAATATTATCACAGTAACTCAGTCCAGAAGAGCTTATTTTTAATCATTTAAAAACAATATCATGGCAAGAGCAAACTATAATAACAATTTAATATTATATTTTTGTTGCAGAGACATGTAGTAGAGTGATCAATAAAAGCATGAAATATATTACATTGGGATAAAGTTTTCTGAAGGAAATGAAATAAAAACACAAGTCTGAGAAAAAAAAATGAAGTGATGTAAAATTTCTTTACAAGAAAAATTCTTATATATCTTGCAAGAAGAGTATCAAATCTCCAAGGCATTTAGATTCCACTAAAAACATTTAAGAGCAATGTAACATTTACAGTGCACCAGAAATTCTAATTCTTTTCAACTATATAAATAGATCAAAGAAAAGAGTTATCAACTTAAAAATGTTGGTGGGAAAGGAGTTACATAAATGTTTAGAATTCTTTTACTGAATATGTGAAAAAAAAAAAAGTTTGAAATTATTGCCCTAGTGAATATTTTTCCCCCTACTCTATTTAGAGAGATGTGAATTCCCTTGCTTGCCAGCAAAGGCTGTCTTGGATGCTGTTTGCCTAAAGGGTTTAAGCGCAGGGGAAGGGAAACAGACTTCTACTGTAAACTACCAATTCTGCCTTCTCATGCCCAGAAAAGATCATAAAAAGAGACCACCAGGATCCATAATCAGAAAATCCCCTGTAGAGGCCGAGCTACAGACTGGGAGCATTGAAACCCTCCACTTGAGATAGAGGCTGAAAGCAAAGTGGTAATATTTAAATAGTGCTTAGACATTGCACTTATTAAGAAATAAATTTCATTCTCAATAAGATTTAAAGAATGGAGCAGTCTGATACAGAGAAAGAGTTCACCAAAATTTGGGCAGTATATATTTAGAAAGGCATTTCTATTGGAATGTAGATGAGGCCATTTTGAAGTCTTCTACTCAACAAAAGATCCTCTGTACATGATCTGAAGAACAAAATCAACCCTTTCTAATGAATGTCATAACGATTTTGGAATTCTAGAGAATTTTGAATCTCTTACAGATATGAAACCCGTGGCTCAAAAAAGCCAAATGCCTTGCCCAAGTTCACACAGTTTTTTAGTGACAGGTGTAATAAAAGACTCCATTTCAAAAAAAAAAAAAATACTCCATTTCCTACCTTCTCAGTCTTTTGCTCTTTCCACTCTATGACCAGAAAGGTTAAGCCACAAATAGTCTCTTCGTTGCCAATTTCCCATGCCACCAAAGACTTTATATGCGGGGGAATGTTATTAAGATCACCTGAGAGTGATCACCTGTTGTTGGGAACAGCTGAGCAACCAACACAGCTCATAAAGCCAGAGGAGACAGATGGCAGCTTCCTGAGTGCGTGATACATTCTCTAACATTATTTGAGAAAGAAAATAACTTTAAAATACTACAAAAATTCTTTATAATGAACACTGTACCAATGTTGATATAAAAACTTGGTCTATTAAAATGTCCGTCTTCCTTTTTCCTGAAATATGGGAAGCATATGGGTTCCTTTCCTAATCTTGCTGCTGTTCAAAGCAGAGAAAAATTCACCTGTGGTTTTACTGCTGCAGAGAGCAAACATCACTCTGCCACAAGCAAGGCGAAAGAAAATGATACAGGATTCACTTGTAATTACAGCTGTAGATTACAGTTCAGGAAAAATAAATCCAAACCTTCATTAGAAGCCTGAGCTGGCATGATGGAAGAAAATATTCCACCAAACTACTGATATATCATTTTTTTGAAAACAATTATGATTCAGCATATTGGTTCATATTAATTTAGGCTGTATATAGAGAACTGAGTAAGTATAGATAATTGGCTTTTCCAAGATCTGGTTTATAATAGAATAGTTAAGAGGGTATAAAAATACAAGTTCTACAAGATGTACATTCAAACACAAATTAGATTTCATCCAGACTAAAGAAGAAAGCTGACTGACAGAATAAGTTCAAGAGGAATTGATTGGCAGACCTGAGTTTTGACAAGAGATTAAAATAAGAGGAGAAACAGGAAAGCAAGAAGGCGTTATGAGAGGAGGATGACAAATCATTGGCCAGCTTGACAACTTGAGGTTATTTGGGTCTTGGTGAAAAAACAGAAATAGCAGAATAGGTTTTAAGGAGGCTTTGAAACTACTTTTAATTGACAGAAGTATTATGATTTCCTGGGAGGAGCGAGAAGGAAATCCCCAGAGAAGCTACTGGGCAAGCTGCCCCCGCCTCCCCACGGAATCAGAGCACACCAAGAGAAAACCACATAGAAGAGGACAGGCACCAGCTGCCCACCACTGGCTGCTTGAATCCATTTTATATTTCAAGTATCCAGATGTAAAGAAGCAACAGGAGCTAACTACATAAGCTGACCTTGAACTCCTCTTTGCCCCCAGAAAGGAATCTTGTCATTGAAGCCTAGAGAAGAACTCTGCACCTTGGAAGTTGACGTATTGTCAATAGAGGAGACTATGTCTCTAGTCTGATTATGTCTTGTGTCCAGATAATTCTCCTGTTGCATGGGAGGCTGCTTTAAAAACTGTGGAGATTATCTTATCAGGAAGCTAGCATGTAGGATCATGGTGTGGATCCAGGCGATTTTGTAATCGTTACAGACCTGCAGCCCTTGGACAGAGTTTTAACTATACCATGCTCCAGCATTTAGGTCTGCATTTATGACACGGGATGCTTTCTCTGTTAACAAAAAGTTGAGTGCATCCCATGAACACCATGTTTCCATGCACTGATTGTAGAAACTATCTTAAACAGGGCTTTATAATTATTTCCTAAGTACCTGACTCTGGCTGTTAGTTTATCCTATAATCAATGCCTTTAAGTCATTGAACATTAAAAACCATGGACTTGGCTGGGCGCGGTGGCTCACACCTGTAATCCCAGCACTTTGGGAGGCCGAGGCGGGTGGATAACGAGGTCAGGATATCGAGACATCCTGGCTAACATGGTGGAACCCCATCTGTACTAAAAATACAAAAAATTAGCCAGGTGTGGTGGCAGGTGCCTGTAGTCCCAGCTACTCGGGAGGCTGAGGCAGGAGAATGGCATGAACCTGGGAGGTGGAGCTTGCAGTCAGCCAAAATCGTACCACTGCACTCCAGCCTGGGCAACAGAGTGAGACTCCATCTCAAAAAAACAAAACAAAACAAAACCATGTGAAAAACCATGGACTTAATTCAGTCACACTAGCATTTTATAAAATGAGGTGTCTATGTAGTTAAAAATAACATCAACAGCTTATTAACTTTAAAATTACAAAATAGAATTATTTAAAATCTTCCCTCTCTTTTCACTCTCACAGGCTCCATATCTGTGCTCACTTTAAACTCTGAGAGTTCAAAGCCATGAGATTGGCCACAGACATTCCCCAATTCTTCACAATATTTCCCTCAGTATACCTTAATACCCCCTGGCTTTTGAGTGGGGCCAGCTTTATATACACATTTCCTTTATATAATATCAAATTCCTTCATTGACACTATGACTGAAGCACCTGGCATCATCTCCTGGTATCTCTAGACTTCCCTCCTTTGGCAGTTCTCTGTGTGCTCACATCTGATAGCAACAGCGGAGCAGCTCTGCCCTGCTCCAGGCCATTCCCTACCTAATTTTCTTCACTGAAAAGACAGAGATGAAAGTAATGTAATGGCTGCGGGCAGCATGAGCTCTGACTTTAAAACTGACTAGATAAGCAACAAGTTTAACCTACCTACCATACCATGTCCTCCTTTACCCTCTCAATGCACTGCCTTCTAGGTGCAGTCTGTGAACTTCTGAATAAATGGTCCCTTCTGCTTATAGTCAGTGCTTAGAAATGCAAATTTGAATCCTCTGCAAGGACCCAAATGTCTTTGTGATAACATCACCATAATCAAGAAACAAAGTACATTTCTAACGGAGTAGAGTGACTATGTGTTTATGACTAACATGTACTCTTTGGAAGATTTTATTTCCATTAACAGTTGAAACAAAACCAAACCAAACAACTAGTATAGTTATTACCGATTCACTTTGAGAAGTGAAAAATTTACCTTTGAAATCTCAGTGAATACATATTTTAGATCCCATTTGAACTCTCATCACGTATTTCGTGAGAAAATGGGAAGCAGCACTTTTAAAGTAAAGCCAACAAGTAGCATATTAGACCACAGGACCTTAGTATTTATAACCTAAAGCTCAGGGAGTAAAGGATGGCAAAAACCCTCCGGAAAAAATATTCCATTTCTTCCATTAAAATTGCTTCCATATTTGGGGAACATCATACTCCGGGGACTGTTGTGGGGTGGGGGGAGGGGGGAGGGACAGCATTAGGAGATACACCTAACGCTAAATGACGAGTGGAAATCAACATGGCACATGGATACATATGTAACAAACCTGCACATTGTGCACATGTACCCTAAAACCCTAAAGTATAATAAAAAAAAAATTGCTTCCATATTTAGCATTCTAAGGGTAAAAACTAACATTTGCTTAGCACACTTATAAAGTTTAGTGCTTATTTATTAAGGTTTTTCCATTGCCTGAAAAAATACTTTTTAAAAAAAAAAGGGTTATAAAATGAAAAAGGGAATTGAAATGAGTACTAGAATTCCAAAACTCTTAGATATCTGTTATTTCACGTAAGCCAGATGACAGCACTGTGAAGCAGGTAATGCTATGTCCATATGGGTGAATAAGGAAACACAGCCTAGCTGGGTTAAGTGACATCAGCACAGCACACTAAGAGAACTGTGCAGACAAGACCTCAGCCCTCCGAAGCTGGGTGCCTCATATTCCCACAGCTCAATGTAGACTCACTCTTATAAGGGCTCAAGCTTAAATTTAAAACTACTTTTCATGTATGAGTATCAAATAAAATTAAATCATCTGAATTATGTTTACTGCTTTTTCTTTCTTTTTTGTTTGGCTTCGTTTGGTTCTAGTGGTTGCCCAAGAGTTTGCATTATACCCTTTTTTTTTTTTTTTGCAACTAACCTAAGTTCACTCTCAAATAATACTGCATGGGTGGTACCTTATAACAGAGTATTCACAATTCCATCCTCCAATCCCTTGTAACATGGCTGTCATTCTTTCCCTTATCCATCAGCTATACTTATCCAATACGTTATTGCTATAATTATTTTGGACAGTTATCTACTAGCTCAGACATGATTAAGAAAAATAAAGATTTTATTTTACCTTCATTTATTCCCTCTCTAAAACTCTTCATTTCTTTATAGAGATCCACATTTTTGACTTACATCATTTTCTTTTTTTCAAAAAAATTTATTTAGATATTTCTTGCAAGGCTGGTATACTACTGACACATTTCCTCAGTTTTTGTCCAAGAAAGCCTTGATTTCTCCGTCACATGTGAAGAATAATTTCACCAGATACAAAATTCTAGGTTGATAACTTTTTCTTTCAACACTTTAAATATTTCATTCCCTGATTTTCATTGCATAGTTTCTGAGGAGAAGTCTGATGTAATTCGTATCTTTGCTCCTGTAAAGATAAGGTTCCTCTGCATGTATGCTAGGGTTCATTCAAAATTTTCTCTTTGTCTTTGGTTTTCTGCCACCTAAATATAAAATGTCCAGATATAGATTTTATTTTTTAAGGATTTGTCCTTCTTCTTGTTCCTTGAGCTTCCTGACTGTATGGTTTGGTTTCTGTCATTAATTTTAGAAAATTCGCAGCTACTACTTCTTCAAATATTTTTTCTGTTCCTTTCTCATTTTCTTTTCCTCTGGTGTTCCTATGATGCCTGTGCTAAACCTTTTGTAATTGTCCCATAGTTCTTGGATAGCCTGAATATTTTTTCATTCTTTTTTCTGTTTGTTTTTCAGTTTGGGAAGTTTCTACTGAATTATTTTCAATCTCATTTATTCTTTTCTCAGCATGTCCAGTCTGCTCATTAGCCTATCAAAAGCATTCTTCATTTTTGTCACAGCATTTTTGATTTTGGCATTTCCTTTTGATTCTTAGTTTATTGTTCATCTGTTCTTGCATGTTGTTTATTTTTTCCATTAAATTCTTTAGCATATTAATTATAGTTATTTTAAATTTATGATCTGATGATTCCAAAAGTTCTGCCATAGCTGAATCTAGTTCCAGTACTTGCTTTTTCTCTTCAGGTTGTGATTTTTCTTGCCTTTTAGTATAATTTGTAGTTTTTCTGTTGAAAGTTGTACATAAGGTATCTGGTAATAGGAGCTAAGGTGGGTAGATCTTCAGTGTGAGGTGTTATGTTTATCAGGCTAGGAGTTAGGCTGTTTCACGTTTGCTATGGCTGTAGGTGTCAGAAGCTAAAATTTTCTCTAGTGTCCTTGTTTTTGATGCTACTGTTGTCTTTGGCTTTCTCTAAAAACTTCCGCTTAACTAGAGTCTGAGCTTTGCAGTACATTCAGCTGTAATCTCATTATTATCCAGGAGTGCTATTGATGTGATAGTAAGGTATGTAGGGAGGAAAAGTGTTCTATTCTCCTGTGGTTAGGTCTCAGGCTTTGGTGAGCCTGTGTTCTGGTGCTTTTACCTTGGGTAATTTTTCTTCCCCCAAATCAAATAAGACTCTGCTGAAGGTATTTTCCTTCTGGATAGGCCTTTGTTAATAGAGAATGCTCTGGGTTTATCTCCAAATAATTATTTTTCCTCACCCCCTGCCCAAACGCAAGGGTTTTTTTCTCTGATCTTCGCCATGAGAACCTGGTAGGACTGCTTAAGGTACAAACCCACGCAAGCTGCAGTTTTAAATTCTCAGGCTACTCTACACACAGCCTCTAGCAGTCCCTTGAAGCTACTGTTTAAGTGATCCTACCAGCTACTGGCTCCAGTGACTTATGCTTTAGCAAAACCAATCTGCAATCTTCACTTGCCTGTCTCTCCAATTTGTCCAGTAGCAGTTTATCCAGGGACCTCAATTTTCTCATGATGTTTTGATTTTCAGTGTGTAGCTTTTTTCTTGCTGTGTAGGTAGAACTGATGACTTGCAAACTATTTATGTGTTGAAGAATAAACCATAAGTCCTCAATTATACCTAAATATAATGTAAATCATATTTTGTTTAGTTATTTTAAACCACATCCTGTAATTCTTCTAGGTAATTCTATGGGGAACAACAGTTCAATTTTAATGCTGGAGTGCTTAGTGAACTACAACTTGCTGTCACAAAATACTTTCCAGAATAGGTCTAAATCAATATCATATAAAACTGTCTTTTAAAAGAATGAAACAATAATACAAATTATTGTCTATATACAGACAGATTACAGCAAGGAATGTATAAGGCAGTCATACAAATTATAGTAAGGAAATACGGCTTTTAAAATAGCTGGTTGACATCTGATCTTTGACAAGGTTGACATAAAGAAGCAATGGGGAAAGGACTCCCCATGGTGCTGGGATAACTGCTAACCATATGAAGAAGATTGAAACTAGACCCTTTCTTACACCATATACAAAATTCAACTCCAGATGGATTGAAGACTTAAATGTAAACCTAAACTATAAAAACCTGGAAGATAACCTAAAAAATACCATTCTAGACATAGGACCTGACAAAGATTTCATGATAAAGACGCCAAAAGCAAATACAACTAAACAAAAAATTGACAAATGGAACCTAAACTAAAGAGCTTCTGCACAGCAAAAGAAACTATTAACAGAGTGAACAAACAACCTACAGAATGGAAGAAAATATTTACAAACTATGTATTCATCAAAGGTCTAATATTAAGAATCTATAAGGAACTTAAACAAATTAACAAGCAAAAAACAACCCCATTAAAAAGTGAGCAAAGGACCTAAACAGACACTTTTCAAAAGAAGATGTATAAGTGGCCAAAAAACCTATGAAAGAATACTCAACATCACTAATCAGAAAAATGCAAATAAAAATCACAATGAGATGCCATCTCATACCAGTCAGAATGGCTAGTATTAAAAAGTGAAAAAAAAACAGATACTGGCAAGGTTGCAGAGAAAAAGGTAACACTTATACACTGCTGGTGAGAATGTAAATTACTTCAGCCTTCCTGGAAAGCAGTTTGGCAATTTCTCAAAAAACTTGAAAAACAGGACTACCATTCAACCCAGCAATCCCATTATTGGACATATACCCAAAGGAATATAAATTACTCTACCATAAAGACACATGCACACAAATGTTCACTGCAACACTATTCACAATAGCAAAGACATAGAATCAATCTAAATGCCCATCAGTGGTAGACTAGATAAAGAAAATATGGTACATATACACCATGGAATACTACACAGCCATAAAAAAGAATGAGATAATGTCCTTTGAAACTCCAACATGTGTGGAGTTAGAGGCCATTGTCCTAAGCAAACAAACACAGAAATAGAAAACCAAATACCACATATCCTTACCTGTAAGTGGGAGCTAAACACTGGGCACACATGGACACAAGGAAGGGAATAATAGACACTGGGGCCTACTCGAAGGTGGAGGGAAGGAAGACGGCGAGGATTAAAAAACTACCTATCAGGTGGTATGCTTATCACTTGGGTGATGAAATAATCTGTACACTAAACCCTCATGACACTCAATTTACCTGTATAACAAATCTGCACATTTACCCCGAGCCTAAAATAAAAGTTTAAAAAATACAAATAAAAATCTTACTTTAAAAAATAGCTGGTTGAGCAAAGAAAGTAGGAATCAAAACACAATCTATAAAATGACCAGCCCTTAAAAAAATATCCTAATAAATGCCTATCATGTACCTTCAATATACTAAATACATAACATGTTTTTTTCTGACTCCTAAAAGCTTTATGAGGTATGACAAGTATCACTTTTTTATAGATCGCAGAATTGAGGCCCAGACAGGTTAAGTAACCTGCCTAAGTTCTCAGTAGGAGACAGATAGCTGGATGGATAGAAAAAAAGATGATGACGATAGATAGATAGATAGATGATAGATAGATAGATGATAGATAGATAGATAGATGATAGATAGATATATAGATGACAGATAGATAATAGATAGACAGGTAGATAGATGATAGATATAGATAGACGATAGATAGATAGATAGATAGATGATAGATGATAGATAGATAGATAGATGATAGATGATAGATAGATAGATAGATGATAGATAGATAGATAGATAGATGATAGATAGATAGATAGATAGATAGATAGATAGATAGATAGATAGATGATAGATAGAATTTATCTTTGTACCATGTCAGGAAAGTTGGAGTCAGGTTAGTGTCAGGGTTCTCCTGACAAATCAAAATGCAATTTGAAGCAATCTAGAGGGAGAGTGGTACTCTTCTGAGGGCAGCTCTTGAGAGTGCCAAGCTAGAGAAGAAAGACACAAATATGTGGGAGGAGTCTAGAAAAACAAGGCCATAGCCAAGAAATTCTAGAAAGTGGGTTGGGCTGATACAGCAACACTTGGAGAATGGGTTGTCAAGCTGGTAAACAAGGAAGTGGGGAGATGGAACTGGTGCTTAAGGTACAAAACAAACCAGACATACCCATGTAAGAGATTTGTGTTAAGCCTCACACACACACACACACACACACACACACACACAAAAGGCATGGTAGGGCCACAGGTAAGGGCTCACCAAGAATGCCACACTACATTGGACAGGGTACCTGGCCCTTCTTCAGTACCTCCTTGCTTACAGACTCCATGTTTGCTTCACTGACAGTGAGGTGAAATGGATACAGGGGACAATCTATAGCACAACACAGCTCTCTCTCCCCTGCTCACCACTGCACACTTTCTTGGCCTCTGTCCTTGTTCTAGGCCAAGTCATACTCTACCCCACTTCAGGGCTGTTACCTGTGCTGTTCCCTCTGGAGTAATCCTCTCCTCTACCCACCCATGTACTTTGTAATGATATATGTTACTTGTATGCTTGTTCAATTTATGGTTTCCCAATTATCTACAGGCTCTCGGAGAGCAAAGACTATATTTGTTTTATGTGCCATTAAATGACCCAGAATGTTTAATACATGGTAAGAACCTATAAGTACTTAATGAATGAATAACTAGCTTTGCTACTGTACTGAGAATTCCTGCTCCCTTTACCCAATCACTGGAAGCCCCCATGAGATTACCATTAGATCTGAGGAAAGAAAAAGATGAGAGTTGGGGCAGGTGGTAACAGCATGGTAGAAGGAAAGCCAAGTCATAGATGCGTGGCAGACTGGAGCATCTGTCAAGGTAACAGGGCACTGAATAACTATGAATGCATTCATAAAACAAGCCATAGTTTGGAAGCCAATTGAGTTGAGAGGAATAGCAGAGACAGAGAGAGATCTATGCAGAGTAAGGCAAGGCTCCGGCACTGAAGGCTATGCAGTGACAGTGGGGATGTTTCTTAAAGGCCAACAGGAGGTCAAGTTCCCATTTGATTTCATTGACTTCAGAAAGAGGTGTTGCCATACTGGAAAACCAAATTTCCCATAAGACAACTAGAAACGGAAAAACTTGAACTTGAGTAGACTAAAGGTTATCTCATATTTTATATCTACAAATCTAATTATCCTATTAAGAAAGAAAATATTAAATCTTTGAGTAAAGTAAGTACCTTGGAAATAGCAATCATCTAGTGTCATTATTTAAACTTTTTTATCAAAGTTAAAACAAAGCAAAAATTTTAATTTCTCACCTGGATTTTTTTATCAGCTAAATCTCTGCACCCATTAAAATAATTAAGTAAGTTAAAATTTAGTGATAAAACTGAAGTTTGATAAGATTGGGTTTTATCACTAAATTTTAACTTACTTAATTTGTAAGTTAGTGTCTTTAACTTGGTTAAGTCAATAAGGCACTAAATCCTTTAATTCCTCCTCCTGAAATACAGAGAGACTATTTCTCTCCATCTTATATATATTCATGAGTTATGAAATAAGATGACATATATAATTCCACTAAGGGCCTTTAAAAAATGGTTATCCAAATAGGAGGTATTGTGCATATCTATACGAATGAGTGACTTTTTTTTCCCCTAAATTGAAGAATTAAAGTCCAAGGTCACCCAGCTACTAAGTAAGTGCCGCGTCAAGTTTTCACCATTTCACCATTCCACAATATCTCCAAATATCATTTAATATCATCAATTGAATGGCATTTATTTCTCAATGTATTCATAGAATAATTTTTGTTGTTTTGAAATTAAGAAGCTAAAGTCAGTTTTACCAACATTATTTTGGAACATTAAATTACCACATTTCAAGTTATTCTCACCTTCTCTCATCTGATAGAACTGAAGTCTATGAAAATAAAATTTTGGTCCTATTCACCCTGAGAAATTACATAAGGAATTACATAATGAAATATTAGCTCTATATCATAAGATGAAAAGGATTGTTCTCTGCTTCATTCTCTCAATACCTTTGCTCTCACCTCATGGTTACCACAGATAACATTCAATATCTTTCTAAACAATCTTCACATTTATTATTTACTGTGATTTACTGTTCTCCCTCTACTCCACCTTCCTATCCTACTTCCTGTTGTCAGAGCATCCCAAGCTCTTATCCTGCCTCAGTGCCTTAGTGCTTGTTCTTTCTTCGGCCTACATGAGAGCATTCTTCCTTCAGGGTTTTCAGCATGACTGATTCCTTATTTTCAGGCATCAGCTCAAACGACACCTCTTCAAAGAGATGTCCCAGACCACTTCTTGCCCTCACACAGTTTTTATCACATGACCCTATTTTCCTTTCAACCACATATTACAATTATCATTCATCTTTTTAGTATGCTTTTTACTACTTTCTCGTTTATCCCTCTCCACTAGAATGTTAGCTCCATGGGCACAGGAATTCTATCTATAGTGTTGACTGCTGCTCAGAACTACACCTAGTGCCTGGCGCATGGCAGTAATTGACCATATTTGTTGCATTAGTTGAGGAATAAATCCATATAAGCAAGACATTCTCCACAAGCAGGGATTAGTCAAAATATATCTTCCAAAAATGTCAAGCGTAATCACATGGCCTGAGCTATTTAGAGGAGTCAGTATGCAGAAACAGAGGTATCACTCCCCAGGCTCTGAAATGGAGCAAGACCTAGAGATAAGCCAATATGTTGACATCACTGAATAAGGCACACAAATAACCCAGTTAGCCAAATGACGGCAGTCAGTTTGTACTCTTCAAGTTGATCCAAGAAACTAACACAGAATAGTCCTTTCTATAATGGCAGAGATTGAATTTGGATATTTTTTGTTAAAGTGAACATTTTATAATCAATTTCACCAAGTTTAATTTACAAAGAAATAAAATTGAAATTATTCTAAAGAATCCTGCAAATACCATTTCTTATGGGAAAGTGAGATTATAGCAATATATTAAGAAAGGAAGGTAATTGCAAAAGTCATCAAATGGTTATTAAATAAACATGTATGTATACTTATGTTTGTTGATGTACAAAACTGAAGAATTTTGAAGTTGCAACACTTCAACACAACAGTAGTCTAGATACTAAAGAACAATATGCACCAATTATATAAAAACCTTAAGCTGTCATCTGACAAACATCACTGTGATTATAAGCTGTACCCAGTCATTAGGGAAAAGCACTAGGCAAAGTCCAAGTTTGTGGACTTTCCATATTCACACATAAAGAAAGATGTAAAAAAGAATTGATTTGTAAAGAATAATGCTTAAACTATTTTTTAAATAACAATAATAATGTAAACTCCCAAGCACATGAGGGACTGAGGTTTATGTGCCTCTGCTGATCTCTCACTGGCATTGTGGATGTGGGTTACAGGATGGCCAGTGCTTTATCATCAAAGGCAAGGCCCTGCTATCCAGATGCTTCCTGGAAAGGATTTGCAGTCCTAAAGGACCTTAGTGCCTCAGTCAAGTATTTCCCACATAGGGGTTGGCCTGTGGAATTACTGATGCTGTTCATTTTTTTAGCTGTATGAGCATTTTGTTCCTGAATCTAGATCAACCTCTTCCTCTCACTCTGTATGTTGTATTCATTTTCAGCTATAATGTTGCATTTGTTTAATAGTATAATAAAATATCACCCAAGAAATCTAACAGTACAGTTGTTAGCAGCTATCAGCAAATAAATGTATTAAAAGCTTGGGTTGATTGTGTGTGTTCCACAACCAACTGAACAACATCTAAAGAGAGGAATATTAATATTAGAATCCCACAACCCTCTTTCCCCCTTTTCCCTTAATATTTACTAAAGTAATTCTTGTTTTAGAGTTTTCTACTCACTTCCATGTAAGATAAATTATTGATCTCAAACTGTGATAAACCTTAGTTAAAACACATGTCATGTGTGTATGAATAACGCCAAGTTTACTTCTTACAACTCAGACCTCACTGCTCCCTTGCTGGTGCTGCTACATCTGAGAGGATGCAATGAGGCTGGTTCTGAGAATGTGAAAATAAAAGCTGGAGACTTGAACCAACTGCACTGCTAAGATGAAGGGGCATTGCTAGGACCATGCTGTTAGCAACAGGAAACAAACTGGACAGCCCTCCTCCAGCCTTCTAGTCTTCTCTCTAGTGACTGCTATTAGCAGACCTAACAGAAAACTAGCAGGCAAAAGAGAAATATGTTTTTGCAGAATCACAGCCCCAGCATTAGGAATCAGAGTATAGACAAGCGGATTTGGAGCTGAATGACAATAGCACACCCACCCCCCTCCCACTTGGTCTCAGGGATCAGCTATCTGTGCACTTTGCCTGCAGCTCGGTGGCTACTCGAGGCTGCTCAGTTGAATAATTCAACTTGTTTACCTCTGGAAACAAATATGGACTTTTAGTTATTTATGTTGAAACAGATCACGCAAGTCACTCACTAAATCTCCACTAGCAGAAGCAATGAGCCAGATGCCAAAGATGAATAAACACAACCTTGATCATATGAAGAAATATTTAACTGACAAAAATATAAATTGGGCCATAGCTTTCACAGACTTCAAAGTATAACAAAATCTATCCCAATAAGTTATTTTCTTCCAGTGTAAATGGTCTGCCTTTTTATTCTACAGTGAATCCAGATTTCTCAGTAATTCAAGGACTGATGAACTGGTTGGCAGATCTCAAGCTTCTCTCCCTTCTCCCCACAAATACTTTCTTTTCAGCATTTCCACTAGAAAGGAAACAGTGAAAGCCCATTCAATTGCTTTTTCCATTGCTCTCTAGAGGTTCAGTGGGAAAGAACGCAGACTCACTCACTATAAACTCTGACATTTACCAGCAAAATCCTATGCAGTGTTGAGTAAGGCAAGGGAGTGGGCAAACCCCTCACCCATCCATCCATAGAATGGGATACAGATTTCCTCAAAGATAACTTTACAGCCATCAAGCACCCTTCTACTGAATGTGTCATTAATTGCTGAGATCTAAGGATGTGAACAACATCCTGGAGAAATGAAGAATGTTCCTATAGAGACCCATTTCAACACCACAGATAAAGGGGATGTGGGGGAGGGGGTACTGAAAGAGGAAAAAGATACACTAAAAGAATCCAAAGTAATAGTTATGTATAGCCTTAAAAAATACAGAAAGCTTACTAATTCTTTTTTAAAAGCTCACAAAAGAGATTATTCAGGTGTTCAAATGAGAAATTATGAGTTATGATGAGTGGATGAAAATTTAGCCTGTAGAATTTGAAAAAAAAAAGACAAAAGTAAAAATATTACAAAGAAAAGCTACATATAAACCATATGTAACATAATCATAACTTGTGTTTATTATTCAAGTGAGAGAGTAGAATAGATAAGAAAAAACATATTAAAAATAGGTATAATTTTAATATGTAAAATAATACATTGAAGTTAGAGCTATAAAGTAAGCAAAAAGAAAGCAAACAAGTAGGAGGAAATTAAGCTAAAATCTAAATTTAATGAAAGAGAAAATACAAACAATAGAAAGGATAAATAAATAAAAACATGCTCCTAAAAAGGAAGGTAAAATAGATCAACCCTGGGAATCCTGATTAACAAAAAGGGAAAAACAAAAGGTAGCAATATTAGGTATGAAAAGGGTGATATAAAGTATAGAAGAGATTAAAAGGCTTCTAAGAGAATATCATCTGCAATTCTATATCAATACTTTTTGGAAAGCTGGAAGAAATAGATGAATTTCTAGCACAACATAAGGGGCCAATATTGGTTCAAGAAAAGGTGGAAAATCTGAAAAGACCAATAAACATACTAGGTATTTTAACAGCAATTTTTAACATCTACAATATTAAAAGACACTAGTCTTACATAGGTTTCTGGATGGGCTTTGTAGGTATGTTAAAATAAAACTTTACAAAGCAGATCATTTCTATAATAATTAGGCTTTTAATATAATAATTTCAGACCACAGTAAAGAAGGGACAGTTATTGATAAAGTTATTACAATGTCACTACCAGTATGATTAACATATGCAAATTTCACTCATTAATATAGTTACAAAAATTTAAAACAAGGTATTAACAAATTAAATCCACCAGTATATAGAAATAATAATACACTATGACCAAGCAGTATTTTCTTAGAGGAATGCAAAGATAGTTTCTTTAGGAAATTTATCAATGTAAGACACTATGAAATTAAAGAAAAAAATTTATTAAACCCAAGAGTCATTTTAAATAAAAATTTCATGTAAAATAGTATAGGAGAAAACTCCTGGAATATAACAAACACCACCTACCAAAGTCAATACTGACACATCAAAAATATGCTAATATTTTTCCTAAAATCAAAAAAGATTTGAATCTGCAACTCAAAAGGTTATGTCATATGCTGTGGAAAAGACTAAATGATCAACATTGAAATATATATCGATGAAGTTACTAAGCACAAACTATACTTCAAAACCATACAGACATTTACATCAATAAAGTCATATAAAGTGAAAAAAATCAGATTACTCCCAGATTTCTTCAAAGCAATAATCAGAAAGAAATTCTAATAATGTCTACAGATTTCCAAGGGAAATAAACTTTGACTCAAGACTTCCTCTAGCAAGATACACATTTGCAATTTATGTAAATTTTTAAAAATTCCAGCTCCAAAGAGTCATTTTTACAAACAGTCACACCTGCACACACACCTGCATACACACATGCACAGGCATACAAAGGAAAACAGATGTGCACCGGCACACACATGCACATGCAAAATGGACGCACATGCAAACGTCATACACACCAAAGGCATGTACACACACACACAGGCAGGCACATGCATTCACATCTTAATTTTTCTATATCTTTTTTCTTAACAGTAGCTGATCTCTCAGGAAAAAAAAATCTCTTCCAATATAAGAAACATTTACTGGATTTCAGCAATTCCTTCAGTTTAAATTTAGTGTCTTTTTGTAAAATCAAGTGAAGTCAAGAAAAGTTTTATTTGGTATATTTGACCTAAACTGACATGTATCTTGTACAGTATTTAGATTTCATGCAAAAAATAAAAAATAAACTAGCATGTATCGCATGATCTCACTTTTCTAAATTATTTCTACCTAACTACAGGGCGCAGTGGCTCATACCTGTAATCCCAGCACTTTGGGAGGCCAAGATGAGCAGATTGCTTGAGGTCAGGAGTTCAAGACCATTCTGGGCAACATGGCAAAACCCTATCTCTAGAAAAATTACAAAAATTAGCCAGGCATGGTAGCGCACACCTATAGTCCCAGCTACTCAGAAGGCTAAGGTGGGAGGATTGCTTGAGCCCAGGAAGTTGAGGCTGCAGTGAGCCATGATCATGCCACTGCACTCCAGCCTGGGTGACAGAGTGAGATACTGTCTCAAAAAGAAAAATAATAAATAAATAAATAAATAATGTATATCTATCCTTTCTAAATATACGTGTTAAAATACTTCTAGAATAAAGTTCAGCAAATATTAAGAACATTATTTGCAACTGAACAGGCTTTGAGTGATTCAATTTCCTTTCCTTTTCTTTATTATTTAAACTTCTTATAAAGTTTATATCCTTTTCACAAAACCAGTAAAATCCATTGTCTTGCAAAATTAAAAATAAGAATGGGGGAAACGCAAAGAAAAAGAGAAAAAAATAGTATTATCATGATGACTTTCTATTAAAATGTGTTCAGTGTGCTTGTTGGATGAGTCAAAGAAAATACTATATGAAGTTTCCATTCTGTAAATTTGATTTCACAATGGAAATGCAAGCTGAGACAGCCATTCCAATTATTTAATGGGCATCCCTGTCTTCCACTTATTCAATAATAAAAAGTAGAGCTGGAGAAGCCCTCTTCATCTCCCAGCAATGTTTCCTGTGGTATATTCTCCTGGATTCTTTTAGTTTAGTATTAAATGACTCCCCAAGTGTTGGCGTTCATCTATTTTCTGTTGTAGAAACCAGCCGTTTTCTTGCCTCTATAGGGTAATAAATTCACTAAAATGTTAGGAAAATTCATCTTTGTCTCATTACTGAGTTCTGATAGTGTCTTGCCTGAAGATCTTCCAGCCAAGCCACAATTCACTGGATTCTGATTAAACATCTGTAATACCATAAATTTAACTCATTGATTTTTGTTCCTTACCTCCCCTCCCCTCCCCTCCCCTCTCCTCCCCTCCCCTCCCCTCCCCTCTCCTCCCCTTCACTTCCCTTTCCTTTCCTTTTGAGAAAGGGTCTAACTCTGTTGCCCAGGCTGGAGTGCAATGGTGCAATCATAGCTCACTGTAACCTCAAACTCCTGGGCTCAAGCAATCCTACTGCCTTAGCCTCCCAAAGTGCTGCGATTGCAGGCATGAGCCCCCCACCATCCAGCTCTGATGTTTGTTTTTAATAACAAGAAGAAAATCTCTGAGAAACACATTGTAGTATTCGAATACCCTTGGCCAAACTGCCTTGCTAATCCTATGTAGAAGCTTGTGGAATTATAAATAGCCATTCAGGGAAGAATCATAAATGGATGCTAACTAAAGGGAGGAAATTACCAACTTTATGGAGGCAAAAAATGATAAAATGGAACCATAATGTGTACAGTTTGATGAGTTTTGACAAATTTATACACCTGTGCAGCCATCACTAAAATCAAGGCCTAAAACATTTCCATTACTTTAAAAATTCCCCCCCCCCCTTTGCAGTCAACAACTCCCCCAATCCCCAGCCCCACCTTGAGTCTCAGGCAGCCACTGATCTGCTTTCTGTCTCTAGATACTAGCTTTATTTTTTCTAGAATTTCACATCAGTGGAATCATACAGTATATATTGTTTTGTATCTGGCTTCTCTAACAGAGCAGAACATCTTTGAGACTCATCCAGTCTGTTGTATCAGAACATTGTTCCTTTTTATTACTGACTCATATTCCATGACATAGGTATACCATAAATCCTCACCTGTTGATGGACATTTGGGTTGTTTCCAATCTGAAACTATTATGACTAAAGCTGCCAGGTACATTTGTGCACAAGTCTTCATGTCAGAAATGAAAGTCGTCTGCTCTCATTTATCTTGGGTAAATAACTAAGGGTAAATTCCTAGGTCGTATGGGAAGTGCATATTTAACTTTATAAGAAACCACCAGATATTTTCCAAAGAAGCTATGCCATTTTACATTTCCCCAGTAATGTATGGAAATTCTAGTTATTCTACATTCTTGGTACTGTTAGTATTTTTAATTTTAGCCATTCTAACGGGTGCATAGTAGTACATTTCATGGTACTCTTAATTTGCATTTGGGGAGTAAACTTTGTTGAGGAGCAGAATATTTGCATGATCTTAAAATATCTCACCACAGATGGCTTATTAGGTGCAGAGAAATATAAACCAGTTAACATCAGAGGGCTTAGAGCCTCCACAATCAATGGAAGTAATAAACAGGCCCAGAGAATGAATCGCCTCTGCTTTCAGAGTAGCTCTTTATCTCAGCATCACCTACCGCCCAACCCTCCTCTCCTGAAATCTCTCTGACCCCAGCCTCTGAACCTTAACTCAAACTTCCTCTTTTGCCTGCTTCTCTCTGACAAAACTAATATCTCTGGATCACTAAATAGCTGACAAACCCCATCTGGCCAAACCTGTCCTGTTATCGCCTAAGCTGTTTCCTGAAAGTTCACATCTTACTCTAATTCATACATTCCCAGGGCTCTTGTCCTCAGCCACACTCCTTCTTGGATGCTATACTTACACTCTGGTTCTTGGCGTGATAAATTGTGTCTTCCCCTCACTTTGAGAAGTTATAAATCTTTTGTTAGCAACTTATAAATATATCATCCTTTTCATTTGTTCTCTCAAGCAACCTTTCTAATTCCCGGAAAGTCTCATTGCTTTTCTCAGAAGTATTTTCCAACCAAGGCAGAGTTTTGGAAGCAAAGTGCCAAGTAGTCACTTTTAGTTCCTTTCTAAGGTGAGAACATTGGAACCTTTTTTTAAAATCACAAATATGGAAATGTGGAAGGATCTTCTTCCTTCAACTTCCAGATATGTCATTTCATATTACACAAGAAAGAAGGTATAACCAGGCACATCAATTACTTAATTGGCCTTATTTTTAGGGGTTTTTACACTAGCTTCCAAAAATCAAATTGAGATCCGACCAAATAAAACATACATGTCTCCATGCCACATGGCATTTAAAGCTGATACTCTGTCTGCTACTCCTTAAGTGCAGTCTTGAATCTATTTGTTTTTTTCAGTAATCTCTGATGAAAGCATAGATTATGAATCTTTGTAGTGGCAGTAGTCCAGGTTTGTTTGTCCAATTTAAATTTCATGTTATCACTTTCTCATTGTTTTGATCCGACTTAGAATCACAGTTGTAAGATCAGTCCATCACCCAGGATGAACCACTGTCTTAACCATGCACCAATATTTCTCTTACATGAAAAGCCCTAAGAAACATTGAGAGGTCCTAAACCTCTAGTAGGCTATCAGCATGGGCCATACACCTGCTCTACCCAACATTAGGATGTAATTTAAGAAAAAATTTTAAAGCAAAGCAAAAAAGATTAAAGAAAAGCATTTCCTCCAGGCATACCCCTTCTGGTTTGTTTATGATGGTACATGTAACATGTTCCAAGAAAATTTGGATTGTGCAGTGTCAGTGAAATTACATGAGACACTATTGAAGCCCTTTATGTTTTATTATTTTAATTCCATCCAAAAATACCAATTAATGTGGACCTGAAGATTTTTCCTTTCATAATTATTCTTAGATAACATTTATTAAACAGCTCAGGATAAGTGCTTTACATGAAGTATATCCCATTGAATCTTCACAACAGCAATATTCTGACTATTGTCTCCATTTTTCAGATGAGAAGACTGAGGCTCAGCAAAATTAAATAAATTGGCCTAGATCACACAGCAAATAACAGTACAAGCACTCAAACCAGCTTGGACTTATTTGTTATCTGTGCTCTAACCACTGTTCTATACTTCCTTACCTCTTTTTTTAATCTCAACATCTTCATAGTCAATTGCCAGTGTCTTCACTATCAATAGAGTTGGATTTACCAGAGCCTACCTGCCAAGAGCTGTTCTATATAAAAATATCTCAAACTGCTTTCTTTTCCATAATATTTTCAAAATACATTGCCAAGAAGTCTATAAATTAGCTAAGCAGCATTCTTAGGATTGAAGAGCACACATCTGCAGGCTTTGCTGATTCATACTCATTCCAGTTTTGCAAGTGCTGCCTCTCTCATGTTTTACTGATAGCTGTTTTATAAGATCTTCATTACTTCATAATTGTTCAGCCTTCTACATTAGGTTTTTCTTGTGAAGACAGATGGTCTGCATGCTTGTAAAATTGGAATAATAAA
This sequence comes from Hylobates moloch, assembly GCF_009828535.3. Taxonomy (NCBI): domain Eukaryota; kingdom Metazoa; phylum Chordata; class Mammalia; order Primates; family Hylobatidae; genus Hylobates; species Hylobates moloch. The sequence continues at coordinate 34,906,735 of NW_026652281.1, forward strand.
AGGAAATGAGAATGCTATACCAGAGCATCCTTCTTCCCCAGTACCAATAAATTACTAAATTAAATATTCCTTTCTGGATCATTATCAGAGTACACCACCTCCATGAGCCAAGTTCTTATAAAATTCTTCATGGTGGTAGAAGCCAAGAACAAATAAAGAGGCTGTTAATCCATTTTATTAACTAGGAAATGTGTCTACAGCAGAAATCATCTATGTCACCATGTCTAAAAGTAAGCTATTTACATCAGTCTGGGGCTTCCTTGGAGCAGATGCCCACAGATCCTTTAAGCTAGAACTTTTCTGAGTTGGACAGAGGAGAGGAAAGAAGGAGAGACATCTGGAAACACAAAGGACAAGAAGTCAACTTCACTTTGTTGGGTGCTGAACATTTTTGTATTTCTGTAAATATTATTGAGCTTTATTCTCGGATGCAGTTAAGTTTCCTCACAGCATTTTGATTCTTTTTCTATATTTAAGCTTTGTTTGGAAAACCAGAGCAACATGTGATCTGAAGTTCATTTTGCCCTATTATGGGCAAAATGACTCAAAGCTCCATGATTTATGAGGTTTTCCAGCATGGCAGTTGGAAATCGGCACTATTGCCTGCCTAGCATGAGCCCTTACTATTGTTCCTTTTGGTCCTTTAGGGTGGTTCTTTCCTCACATCCATGTGCTGATCAGCATTGTGTTGTATACCCTACAATAATTTCTACAGAGCTCCAGAGTTTTTTCTCCATGCAGTTCTCTCTATTCCAGTGCACTTCCCTGGGAACTCTACCCCTCTTAACCTCCCTGAACTCACAGCTCTGTCTCCTGAACTTAGGGAGACTCTGAGGCTCAGCATCGGTATATTTCTTTGTACTACAGCCTAGAAACTCTCCTAGGCAGTGAGCTGAGACAACTGTGAAGACAATCTCATTTGTTTCTCATCCTTCAAGGATCACTCTCCATCACTGCGTGATGTTCATTGTCTTGAGAATCACTCTTTTAGATATTTTGTCCTGTTTATTTGTTGTTTCACGCAGAAATGTAAACCTTGTCCTTTACTGCTACAGACTGAATATTTGTGTCCCCCAAAATTTATATGTTGAAATATGAACTCCCAAGGTGATGGTATTAGGAAGTAGGGCCACAGGGAGGTGATTAGGTCAGGAGAGAGGAGCCCTGGTGAATGGGATTTGTTCCAGGACACAGTGGGAAGGCACCGTCTAGGAACCAGGAAGTGAGCCCTCAGCAGACACTGAATCTAGCACCTTGATCTGCTAGTGCCTTGATCTTGAACTTCCTGGCCTCCAGCACTGTGAGAAAAAAAATTGCTGTTGTTTATAAACCACAGCAATGGTATTTTGTTATATTAGTCCAAACAAACCAAGATATCTACCTTGACTACAAATGGACATTTCTTATTCTCTTTCTAAACTGTTATTACCCAAACAAACCTGAAGATTACCTGTGATTGGTGCCTTATTTACTCTTCATGTCTGTCTAGAAAGTTATTTCCTATCATTACTTACAACTTTAACTCCTACCCTTTATATAAAATCCAACTAAAATACCACTTCCCCTATGAAGTCTTTCCTTCAACCCCCACCAGAAATAATCCCCCTTTTCTGAATTCTGTTGACAATGTTTAACTTCCAATGTGTCATATACTAAAATACACACATATCTTATCTCCCCACTAAATAGTAATCTCCTTAAAAGCAGAACTCACATCCTATCCATTTCCGCTTTCTCAACAATACCTACTGTTCTACCTTACTGTTTATAAATGTTCAGTGAATATACAAATAAAATGGCAACAAATGTAGTCTCATCACAAAGCACTTAACTCAAATTCACCCTACATACTTGACAAAAAGTGGAGAGACAGACCATAAGAGACATGACAGGGAGGTCCCACCCATCATTCACACAGAGCAGATCCCTAGAAGTGAACAGAACATGAGATAAATTGTTGTTCTATTTTTTCAGTCTGTCTCCATTTCTGCAAATCTCAGCAGGGATGACCTTAATGTTAAAAAGCATCATTTTATAACAGGGTCCCTAAATGTAAACCAAATATTTATTCATGTGTTTAACTAATGAAACAGTTGCCTGATTCAATGCTGGAAGAAAAAGGTATGCTATTGGATTGAAAGATGTATTGACTCTGAATATAAGACCTCTCTCAGGAATTCTCAAGAGTAATTTTTACCTCGTATTATTTCACCTTAATCACTAAACTTAGAACTTAACATTGACATAATACATGACTCTTTTTTGAATTTCTGAAAAATAGAATCTTGTGTTATCCACCTTTTATCCTCTGTGCCTGGAAGAATGTCTAGTATTCATAGGTATTTAATCAGTGAGTGTGATATTGAGCTGAACAGAACAGAACTACAGCCTACGCATTCACTCTAGTGCAGGTTCTGGTTGGTAAGTATGGCTCTTCCCACCAAGAATTCTGAGAACCTTTACCCCAAGTGAAACAAGTATTGATTAATTTTCAAAGGAGTTAACAGGTTTCCACTACCGTTTTTCAGTATAAAACAGCTAGGTAATATAGTTCAAATTCTCCTTCAGTTAGTCTTTATTCTTTTTCTCCTGCCACTTCCTTCACACATTTCATTTCCCTAAGGGAGCCACTTCCAACTAACATCTATTCTTCTAAAAATTTGAACTGAACAGAGCCATCTGCAATCAATTTAGGGCCCAAATTGGTGAGATAGTATAGGTTTGAAAGTTTATAATTAATATTATTGACACCATTCTGAGTTGGGTAACATTTAGATATTTAAAATACTGCAAAAATCACTAATCTCCAGGCAACCATCAAAATACAAAAGTCTGGCTGTGGTAACAAATCACCACAAATGCAGTGGGTTTTAACATCAGATATTTATTCTCTCACAGTTCTGGAGACCAGAAGTCCAAAATCAATACCACTGGGCTGAAATTAAAATAACAGCAAATCTGTGCTCCTTCGGGGGGCGCTAGGGGAGAATCCAGTCCTTGCCTCTCCCAGTTTATGGTGGCTGCTGGCAGGCTTGGTTTATGGCTACATCACTTCAGTCTTCAAGGCTAGCATCTTCACCTCTCTCCCTGCCTTGTCTTCACATCACCTTCTCATCTGTGTCTTTGTAATCTCTCTCTCTGGCTCTCTTTTGTAAGGACACATTCAATAGCATTTAGGACCCACCTGGTTAATCCAGGATAATCCCCCACCCCAAGATCCTTAAGTTAATCACAGCTGCAAAGACCCTTTTTTCATGTAAGGCAAAAGTTCTAGGCTCCAAGGGCTAGAATTTGATATCTTTGCTGGACATTATCCAGCCTACCACATCTTCTCTGCAGAAGTTTAAGTATATTAAGAGTATTCTGGAGAGTTCAAGTAATAGATCCTTACCAGAATTCAATAGTAGCTAACAATGTGTCCATTCAATAGATCAAACTTGTGATTTCTCCTGATCTTCAACAGATGCGAGAAGATTGAGGAGACTCATGTCCTTGAATATTCAGATACATCCCATCTCCCATAAACAGTCTGGGCTCCTGAGCCCATCTTGAGGCCACACAGCCTTTTGTCACATCCCTAACCAAACAAACTGATTTTATTTGTGAGTAATATAAACTGTATTGAAGACAGAGGAGGTGAAGGGGAAGACAAGGGGTGGAAAAAGGGAATTTACAACATGCAGCAAGTTTTATTTAAAATAGTTCCTCATGAGACAATGCTTTCCTCCTCCTTCAGTTCTGCTGTAGTCACTCAACACTTCATCACCCTTCCCTCCTTTATTCCGAAATTCTCTCTTTTGTCATAAGCAACTCAGTTCTGGCACCAACTTTGCAAATTTTAGTCAGCAAAAGCAAATCCCTGTAGTTACCCAAACCTCCTGTCTTCTCAACATTAATTTCACAAAAAGCTGCCAGTCCTTCAGCATGCTTTTGATGTATTACACTCTTGCCAGAGTAGTTTATCAGCAAATTCACTCAACCAACACCCTTCCTAGAAAGAAATCTCCTGCTAAGTAAACACAAATTATAATAATAAAATCACAACAGCTGTGAATCATTTTTTGTGCCTCTCTTCAAAGTCTTCAATATCCTGACTACTAGAGAGGTTAGGAAAAAGAAAGAACTCCCCCACTTCATCAAAAGACTCCAAACAAATGACAACATTTCACGAAAACTAATTCTTAGTTTTGTTCCTCTTAAAAAACTAACATTTTTTTTTTTGTTATCACAGTCGCTAGCAAAAATCTGTGCAGTAAACACATTTTTCTATCTAAGCTTTATGAAAATCAATATAATTTAAACAAAAATCTTATAAAACATTTTTTCTGGACATTTTCTTTCATAAGCTAATGAATTTCCAAGTGTTTTCAAAAGTTCTCCAAATATTCCTGGCAGCTTTTTAGAAATAACGGAATCTTGGAATTATTCCCTGGATTCAGTTCTATATCTAGTTTATAAGTATCTGGAAAGATTAATATATTAAATCAACAGTTTAGCAGCTAGAAATCCATAAATGAAAGGTTTTGCCCTTCCCAATTGTACGTGAGTCATTTCCCTCAGCTCTCTGATACATACACACTTTTTATAAGAATTAAATTAAATTAGATGAAATACCAATATGTCTACCAGACACCACAGAAGATTCAAAAATGAAAGCATCCTTGCCACCAAGTGGCATTCAGGATAGGAGAGTACAGATAATCAGATGGTTTGCCCAATGTTGACACAAGCACAAACACATAAAATCATGGGTAACAAAGGATTACACTAGGAAACTGTTTTATCACCCATTTCAAGACCAAATACTTTCCACATACATTTGAAGACTCATGATTAGGTAGTTTAAGAATCCAGCCTAGCATCTTTTGGCCAGATTCCCCGAAACATCTATCTGAGAAATAACAACAGCAGTAGGTCATTTGTTGGTTTATAAGCCCATAGGTGGATTGTAAATAGTCCCCTGTTCTCACAATAAGAAAAGAAAGAGCAGGAGGGAGAGGAAGAAAAAGAACAGGAAGGGGAGAAAGAGCCGGAGGAGGAAAGGCTTATAGGTATAAAAGGATAATCAACTCACAGAGAAAGGGAGCAGCTACAGATGTTGTGTATATATAATACACTTCTAAGCTTAAATTCTGCACTATAAATAACCAGGTTCAGCTTGAATTCCTCCCTACTCTACTCAGGAGAACAGATCAAGAGCCATCAACAAGTGGGGAGAAAGACACCACCCTGCCACCAAGCTAGAGGTACACTGGAAATGAAGGCAAAGGCAGACCCATGCTCCCCACAAGTTCATAATGTGCTGGAAGACAAAGTAGCTTCTGCATTTTCTGAAATAGACTAACCAATTGCTCTTTGGTTTGGCCTCTTCAGAGAACTTAAGCTTTTCTGTGTCTCAGTTTCTCCCCCTCTAAAATTGGGAAACTAAACTCACCAAGCCATAGTGAGAATTCTTCGTTGTTCTGTTTTATTGAATTTTTCTAGCAAACGGTGTGTAAGTTTACAAATGAAAGAAATCAAGACAATTATAAAATTGCAAGCAAAGGTACAGACTCCGTTATAAAATTGCACGAGTGGCTGAGTTTTCCTTAACCTTTATCCTAAGTGTGCTGAGTCTGGTTCCAACAAGGGAGACCTTCCAAACTGTAATCCTACGTCCTGGAGTCTCCAGTCTCCTCATATGGTACAAATCTGGAGAGAATGAGGTCAGCATCCTCGGCACAAGCAGGAAGTCTGTGAATATTTTTGATAACCTCAGAGATGAAATGCCTTTGGCTTTTCCCTCAAGCATTCCAGAAGCTGCGTCTCTAAACAAGGACATGGCACTCTTCATGGCTGACAGCTTTCAGGAGGAGAATGTTGTGAAAAGACTGTTTCTGTTCTTACAGAGAAAAATCTGATGCCTCATGGCAGAGGCTGCATCGAGGAGCAGAAGTGGTGCTTACAAGGCCCTCCTATTTGCTTGCCTGCAGTGAAGGGCACTGGTGAAGACAAAAGGTATTTTCCCTTCTGTAACACAGAGAAGCCCATCTGTTATCCTGCCACAGCGCAGTGCCGGGGAAATCCTTCATGAACAAGAACCCTCCTGCCAGAGTTCCCTGGAAACACTCCTCAGATGATCCCGCCGCCACACAGGAGCAACACACTTCTCCCCAGCCTGCCTTTTTGTATTTTTTTTTTCTTTGTATTGCTCCATAGAGCTAAACAGAGAACAGCACCTGTGATTTAAAATGAGCAGGAGGGTCTACCTTCAAAGCTGTCAGAATTGTTATTATTATTACTATTTTAGCCCTAGTACATCACGGACTGCCTCAATTCAGATACACACACAACTAAGCATGGTGTCTCAGAGACAAGCTAATGGCAACTAGAAGCTGGCCAAAGCTTTCTGTTTCTATGCTTAAGCATGGATCTGCTAGGGATCACTTGAGAACATGATCTGAATATAAACAGGGCTTCTAGGGCTGATGGATGGGCTGCTGCCACAGCCATCTGTCCTGTCTATGACCAGGTTTCACTGAACCAGAGCCAAAGTGACAGCTCTGGGCACCCCAGGCAGGAAGGACTTTCCTCTCCCTCAAGCCTTACAAAGGAGGAGGAAAGAGAGCCAGGCCCAACTGATGATGCAATGGCAAGCCCTTAAAAGGGAGAAATTGTAACTTTGTTTTCTGGTTAGGGCCACCCGAGGCACATTTGCCTGTGCAGGCATGTATGCATTCTTAGTCTTTCTCTGTAATGCTTCTACACTTATGCCTACAAAACACCCATAAGCTTCTTCACTCCTATGCTTTGGGGATACAGAAACCTCACCTTGTAAGAAAGAAAACTCCTTTCACTTGTAAAGTTCTACTCTCTTTGTGCTTTTCCTTCAGAGTCAATTCACATTTTCCCTCACCTGATTTGTGCTTTTTGGAATGTTGGAGAGCTTTCTGAAATGAATTAGATAAGCACAGATTTGTCTCCACAGATCAATCTGCTACAATGAGCTTCTGCCTCCTTAGCTGAGGCTAATATCTGACACTTCCCTGTAAAAGTGACAGTGCACCTAGTAATCTGTGGAATGCCTGCACACATGAATTGAGAAGATGCTGGCAGGTCCTTCCCTGACCTTCAGAAGTCATCAGCTTGTTCTGTGATTCATGGTATTGAATGGTGCTTTCTTCTTCCTTTACCTTGCTGTAAATGCTATTAATGATCCAGAGAGATGAAAGCCCTAAACGTTTTTTCAACAGGAAAACAAGAATGGGACAGTAGCACCACCATTCTCAAGCCTGCAGAACTGCAGGAAAAGAGAAAGTGAAAGACAGCCTGGGTGAAGGATAAATGGGCTTTTTACTAACACTTAAAGAAAATCTTATCCTACTTCCATCTGAACTGGAGAAGAAAGTCATCTTACTCACTTTATGATTATCATACAAAACAGGAAGTAGAGTTTTATTCATTTCCCATGGAATCTAATCAATGCAAGCAACCCATCTGGATATTCCAGTAATAAAACCATACGAAAGATTTTCAACATTTTGCCTTCCAGCATTCTGGTTATCTACATAGATCAGAATAGTTGTATAATGGACAAAACTTCACTTCATTTGATTCTGTGTAGACATAGTCTTTTATACTCCTAAGGAAAATGCTCTGATAAAAGGATAGAATTCCTTCCTGCATTTATTCTTATTGAAAAACTGTAATTTCAGTTCCACCACTGCAACTACAGTATATTTTCATATGAGTAGCCAAGAAAATCTCCAGCCCTTAGTAGTCTCTGGCATATGACAAGTAACCTTTTCGAAACTGAAAGAAAGTCCGTGAGTTGAGAATTCTAAAGAACAGTGTTTCTGTCATGGTGTCGACCAGATTGAGAAAGTTCCACGCAAGTGACAGATCCTTGGAGGTACTTCTCCAAGTCTGTGGAGAAGCATAATTAATGACTGGCTCCTTAGAACACAAAAACAACCACAAAAGAGCAAGTGATATGTCAGGGAGAAATGTCCCTTCTGAAATACATAAAGAGCAGGAGGAAATGCCAGTGAAACATTTCCAAGTCATTAAAATACAAATTTCCTAGTGCAAAGAAATACCTAATACAATAAAATTCAGAGGCTATTGCATATTCTCCCATATTGCTTGCTCTGAAGTGAAAAGAAATAATATTTTCCAAATTTTGACAAGCCTTTTAAATCTTCATTGAATTATCTGTATGCTCCAGGTGAGGAAATAATAAAATCATAGATATGACCCCGAAAAGGGATTTGTGGATCACTTAGCCCAACCTGCTCATTTTTAAAATGAGAAAGAGAGACCCAAAGAAGTAAGGAGACTTAACACAAACCATCAGAGTAGTTAATATCAGGTCCAAGACTGAAACCAGGCCTCCTGACCTAGGGCGCAGCTCTACCAAGAGCTCCCTCAGTTCCACTCCAGGCTTGCTCTGAAAACCATCTTACCTCCATCTGCTGGCGCCTGCTCTGCCTCACACGTCAGGCTGGAGAACCAGCAGTGAGCAGAGGGATATCCTCCCCTTTGTCTACATAAACTGTGTTTATCCTTCAAGGCCTATCTCAAGCCTTCCCTGCCTACTACTGCCACAGCAGTCTCTCTCTCTCCTGAAGTACCGGTAATGATAGATCTCTTTCCTATTGAGCTCGTATTCTGTACTGTCCTGTCACTTCCCTGATATTGTCATCAGCTAAATACCTACATAATTGTTACCAAAGACTTAACCTTTCTACTTTAACTCCTGTTTTCTGCCTGTCTTCCCTTCTAGACTATAAGCTCTTCTTGTGAAATAAAGAGAGTACTGTTATTTAATGCTTGTTAAGCTATTTCCCTTTTCATGGGTATACGCCTTATCTCTCCTGACCCCCAGTCAGATTTCTAGTTCCATGACTTCAGAGACTGTTTTCTGTCTCACAGTTATTAGGGTACATGAGGGGGAGATGGAGTGAAAAGTCAGGGGGGACTGTCAGATGCATATTTTAATACCTCAAATTTTTTGCAATAGTCTTGAGTTTTTCACCGGCTCTGTAAGAAGGCTACCAAATTCTACTCACATGTGCGGTGATAGAGAAGTGACCTTCTCTCAGCCTGGATGCCATGGTGCATAGGTGGATTTTGCACACCAGGTGGCTCTGGAAAGGAACCATGGGCAGCTTCAGAATTGGATGAGTCAGCTCAGGCTACTGGATATCCTGCAGTAGCAGGGCTTCCCCTAGGATGAGCTGGCAACTCCATTCCTTAGTTCTAGGAGAGGAGACAGCAGCCACTGGAGAAGGAAAGTAGAAGGGAAGGCTTGAGTGTAGGTCTATATTCATCCATTTTCAAGCTGCTGATAAAGACATACCCAAGACTGGGAAACTTCTAAAGAAAAGAGGTTTAATGGATTCACAATTCCACTTGGCTGGGGAGGCCTCACAATCATGGCAGAAGGTGAAAGGCACATCTTACATGGGGGCAAACAAGAGAGAATATGAGAGTCAAGTGAAAACGGAAACCCCTCTAAAACAATCAGCTCTCGTGAGAATTTTTCACTACCACAAGAACAATATGGGATTATCTACAATGATGATTTGTATGATTCAATTATCTCCCACCAGGTCCGTCTCACAACATGTGGGAATTCTGGGAGCTACAATTCAAGATGAGATTTGGGTGGACACACAGCCAAACCATATCAAGGTCATTCCTCACTCTCTCATCCCAGCTCTAGCGATTTTTCAGCAAATACAAGGAGACAATCTCCTGCAAGAAGAAAGCTCAAGGAGGCTGTTCCTTGATATTTCAAGAGGAGTTTGTCTTCAAATACCACATGATCTTATTTATATGTGGAATCTGAAAAAGTCAAACTTATAGCCATAGAGAGTAGAAGGGTGGTTACCAGAGGCTGGTGCTTGAAGAGAAAGGATACAAAGTTTCAATTAGGAGGAAAAAGTTTGATTTTTTTTAATGAACAGTAGTTTCTTCCATCAAATAGAACAAGTGTTCCCAAGAGGAAAAAGTTTTTGAGATCCATTGCACTGCCTTGTGACTACAGCTATTAATAACATACTGTATATTTTTAAATTGCTAAGAGAGTAAATTTCAAATGTCTTACCATAAAAAATAAGTGAGGTGATGACTATGTTAATTAGCTTAATTTAATCATTTTGCATTGTATACATGTATCAAAACATCCCATTTTATACCACAAATATACATATAATTATGATTTATCTACTAAAAATAATAAAAAATAATTGGTCTTCAAAACTACTCATAATATTATTGTCTTACAGACTATTTTGGTTCAAAAGGGTGAGAAAAAGGATAATACCTATATCTGCCATCACGTATTTGAGATTTCCACGTTACACACTTTACTAAATACTTTACATATTTTGTCTCATTTAGTAAATCCACCGGCTTTATGAGTTGGGCATTATTTTCTCTACTGTACACTAGGGAAACTAAGGCACAAAGACATTAGGTAACTTGTCTGAGACTACACAGCTCGTAAATGTTAAAGTAAGAATTTCAACTCTGTCTTTCTCACTCCAAAATAACAAGTTTTAGCACTATACTATATCCCTTGCAATTCCCCTTAAAATAAATGTCTGAGAGTAAAATTTTAAGAACAAAGGCTTAAGAGCAAACAATAAAACAGTATTTTTAAAAGCTAACATTAAGAAAGGCAAACAGGAAGGTAAAATACTTTTAGTTGTGAAATGCGAAAATTCCTGCATACACAATACGGGAAAGTATTCAAAAATAGTATAAGTCATTTCCTTAACTTCTTTATAAACGGTATTTTAATACTGTAAGGCAGAGCCTTTTAATACTAGAAATAATCAAAATTATTTATTTATTTATTCATTATTTTAGAGATAGGGGGTCTCACTATGTTGTCCAGGCTGGCCTCAAACCTGGGCTCGAGCAATCCTCTTGCCTTGGCCTCCAGAGTAGCTAGGACTACAAGTGCGCACTACTGCACCTGCCTACAAAATTACTTTTAAAATTAAAATGGAATTGCATTGTATTTAGGTAGTATCTCTTATTTGGAACTCAAAATCAGTACCAAATAACTAATTATCGTGATACATAATCAAATCAATAATTATTTATTGAGTACATACTATAAACAGATAATTTAATACATATATAACCTTAAAGGATTTAAGAGCACATTGGGGTGATAAGACATAAACACAGAGATATTCAAATAAAATGCTTAAGTTACTATTCCAACAACAGCAAAACCTTCACCTAAGACAAAAGTTTTGCTGCTAATAAATTGTACAGAGAATAATCACTGAAGAAATTCAGAATAAGAATACATTATTTGGGCTAGACTTTACCTTGAAGTTGAAAATTGAGCTGGATTTTGAAAAATGGGAAGGCAGAGAGACATAGGGAAGGCATCTTAAAATGTTGATGTATTTGAGCAAAAGCTTATGGGTTGGAAAACACCAGGTATATTTTGGGAACAAACTGTTTTGGGGAGACTTACCTAGAAAACGAGGTTGGGGCTAAATCTTGGCTGGCCAACAAGCCAGAAAGAATACGTTATAGGATTGTTGTAGGCATTGAATGAATTAATACTATAAAGTGCTCCAAACAGAATCTAGCACTACTGTGGGCTGAATAAATATTAGTTGTTTTTATAGAATAGAGGTTAATTGGCTTAGACAATCCTGAGGGCAAAGCCAAGTTCTGCCACCAAGTAATCTTGAACACATTACTCAACTTACCTTAATTGTTCTATCTGTAAAATGGGATGAGTCCACTCCCTAGTTCATAGGTGTATTAGTATCTATTACACATAGTTGTAATAGATAGATATATATTGCTATATATCAAATTATCCAAAATGCCAAAATTTACAACCTATTCTTGAAAGTAGTCATCTCACATATTAGTAATGAGGTTTTTGGAAGCAAGTAATAGGAAATCAATCAAAATTGGTTTAACAGAAAGGAGATTTATTTACTCACACAACTGGAAGACAAATGGTAAAATGCAGTTGAGTATTAATACAGTATCACCAACTTTTCTTTTCACAAATCTACTTCTGTGAGGTATACTTTTCATTCAATAAATGCACCCATTTTAAAGGTTAAAAAAAAGTGCCATCTCACCACTTCTGATATATTCTATTCATCACATTCAAGTCAGTGAGTCAAAACCACACTCAAGGGGAGGGAATTATACAAGGGCATAAATACCAGGAAAGTGGGATTACTGGGAGGCATCTCACAGTTGGCCTACTGCAACAGGGTTGTTGTGTTGGATAAATGAGATTATCCTCATAGATAACTATAGGTGGTTATCCACGCGTATAGTAGTTATTTTATAAATTTTAGCCTTTTATTAAATCATTTGCATGTTATTCTATAAACACTGAAATGCTTGTGAGAATTTTAGAGCTAGAGAGTGTTTTAAATTGTGGCTTCGGGAAGATTAATCTTATATGAAGAACAGAATAAATTATAATGGGAGAACTTGGAGGCAGAGACACCCGGCATAAGGCCATCAGTCTTTGAATAAAAGTCTTAGCAGATATATACAAGGCATAGGAAAGGCAGTATTGCATAGTAGGTAACATCATGGATTCTAGAGTCAGACCATTTGGCTTCAAACCCTAGTTCTGTCTTTGCTAAATTCCTTCAACTGTAAAACGAGGAGAGTTGTAGCACTTATCTCAAAGTGTTGTCATGGCAATTAAACAATACACTGTTGGAAAGAGTGAACCCTTATACCAGTGCCTGGCACATAGTAACTCTCAGTCAAACTAGGTACTATTCATAGGCAGGAAATAACACAGCAATGTTTCCGAGGAAGAATATTTTAGATACAGAATAAAATATTTGTTGACTAAAGTGTAAACACATTTATCAATTTAAAAATGGTTATGTCTAGTGAGATATTAGGGTGAAAAAGAATGGGGAATCAAGGATGGCTTTAACACGTTGCCACTGACAAATAAAATTGTTATAACAGAGCAGAAGGTGCAAATATAGGGAGGAAGATGAAATGTTTAGCTTTAGACATGTTGAGATAAGGTGACTTAGCCTTGTGCTCCCAAAGCATGCTAAGCTCCCTCTTACAAAGTCCTGAATTGTCTGCCTCACTTGCTAGGTGGAAAGCTCCATGAGAAGAGGGAACATGTCTCCTTTGTTTCTAGCTGTAAATATTCCCATAGACACACAAACAGCATAGCTCTTGGCCCATAGTAGATGCTCAATTAATATTTGTTGAAGAAATGAATAAATGAATGAGGGGGAAAAGGGTTTTCTTAAGAGTGGAAAGTCTAAGAGTTCATAAGAAAACCTTTGGCTAGCCTTTTATTTTGCATTTTGACAACAGTTTCTCAGTTTCTATATGTCTATGACTTTTCAATTAGTAAATACATAAAGTTGGAGTAGATTTGGGGTTTCTTCCCAGTCATCTTAGGACATGAAGAAAAGAACCAAAAATTGACCAAAATTCTAATCCCCTCTTTATTGGCATGGAAGGAGTCTAGATGCTGGGGGTTAGGAATGCACAGTTGGGTTTTAATAGGGAAATACTAGAGTCACCGCACTGCGATATATACTACTGTTATCTAGCTTCAAGCCAGATGTCATCCTAGCTTCAAGCACAAAAATATCTAAAGCAGTCAATACAAAAACCTTGCTTCTGAGGAAGAGAAACTTTATGATACAAAGAAGGTCGGCAATGATAACCCTCTTGTTACAATTTTGCATCTACAAAGTTGGGAGAGACCCTCAAGAATCAACAGCTATTCATTTATTCATCAAATAGTTGGAGTTCTGGGTACTTTTTTCCCATGGATATGAAAGTTGGGTGCCTTCTTTTAATAGTTGAGAACTTGGGCTGGTAGCTGGGCATGGTGGCAGGTGCCTGTAGTCCCAGTTACTCGGGAGGCTGAGACAGGAGAATGGCGTGAACCCGGGAGGCGGAGGTTGCAGTGAGCCAAGATCGTGCCACTGCACTCCAGCCTGGGCGACAAAGCGAGCCTCCCTCTCAAAAAAAAAGTTGAGAACTTGAGTTGTGAAGCAAGAGATGTCTGTATTTAAAGAAACCTCTATGTTCTTTCCATCTTTAAGCATTCAGAAGCTATTTTAATAGTATTTTCAGTACAATTCTTGCTAAAGTTAGTCTGAATCAGTGTCTCTTGCCTCCACTTAATAATGATTCTTCACTGGAGTTCTGCTCAGTGGAAATCCCTGTGAGCACTCTAGGTCTGACAAATTGAATTTCCCTCAAAATATTTCCTTAAGAAACATTACTCTTCTCTAGCTACCTGGAAGTCACTGCTACTTCCACTGAACTCACTCTGAGAATGAGCTACAACTCTTCACTGGAAATGATCAACAAGCAGCTAAAAGTGTGGTGGCCTGGCACTAAAGCTAGTGTTGATTAAGCTGTCTCGTTCACCAAATCCAGTTGTTAAGAGATTCCTGTTCAGAAACCTTTTTAATTTTCAGGTCAGTGTAAATCAGCTCAACCTACATACCTTCCTAAGAAGTGGACATCATCTAAAAAATGTTCCTTTCGCAGTAACACATCCATCTTAACTAGTGTTTTACTCTCTAGGCTCTCCTCTGCCAATGCAGGACCTCTGCTTCCTGCAAAGTCTCCCACATTTATTTCTGGGAGACACAATGGAGTCTTCTCAGAGAGCTCATGATTAGGTCCTGTTAGCACTGCAACAATACTATTTCTGCCTTTATTCACACCCACAGTGGCCCTCAGGCAGTGCCACATCAATTATGCAAAATCAGTGGTGCCTACAAGGCACTTCCAACCACTTCTCACCAGGTACACTGAGGTGCAGAGCCACATGGCGACCTGTGGCCATGTTCTTCTCAGCTTTGACCAACCTCTCTACTCTTATCAAAGAAGCAGATATATATGTCCATATGGCAGGGGAGGAAACAGAGCTGATGGACAGCCTCTAGGCAGTCCTCAAATTCTTCCTTCTCTTAGATGAGTTCTCTCCCAGACGTCTCCTCAGCCTTTCATGCAAATGCTCTCCTGGCAGCTGCCTCACTTGGCTTCCAGACAGGCTCAGACCCAAAACGCAGTGGGCATTATTTTGCCTAAAGAGAAAGAGAGTATTCCAATTTTTCATCACAATCAACGGGAGGATAAATAGAATTTCAATCCAACCACTTCTCTAGCTACAAAGAAAAATTTGATACCCACACTTTAAAATTTTCAACCCCATATGCCAGTATAAAAATGTCAGCCTTTGTCAATGTACAAAGAAAAAACAAAATGACCGAGTGAAAAGAAAGGCTCATAAGAAAAGAATTAAATCGAGGCAGCCAACTGGGTATGTTTAACAGATGGAAACCAGCTTTAAGAAACTCTCTTGAATATATAATTGAATTTAATGTTGAGTGATAAGAAATATGATAACTACTTGTATCTGAAAAATGTAAGTAAATGTTAAATGATATTAATTAAATGAAAGAAAAAATGGCATTAAGAGAAAGAAAGAATATATTATTTGTTCAATGTGCCATACACAGAGAGCAATGAATACCAGGGATAAGAATGTATTTCAGAGCCCTTGATAAATTGTAAATGCCATTCAAACAAATGGTATTATTATGCAAATGTAAATTTATGCTGCAACACTTTGAAAATTAATAATTTCTTTCTACAGTCAGATTTAATAAAGTAAAAAGGATGTTCCTAAAAGATATGGATACTTAAGAATAACATATAAATAATCCAGGGTTTGTGTTCTATTACTTATATCTAATTTCTCCTTATTTTAGCCCTTACATTACAAAAAGAAGGAAGCTCAGGTTTACTTGTCCATCCTGCTTAACCCTAGCATACCCTCACCCAGTATCACTTCTTTCTTTTGTTTTCTAAGCCCTTTCCCTCCAAACATGATTTAAAGAAAAATAAAAAGGTAAAATAGGCTACAATCCTATTTTTAAAAAAACCTGCCAAAGTCAGTTATGCTATTCATTCTCCCTGCTTTTACAAATTTGTTTTCTTTTCTTTTTGCCACTTTTTAATGTTACTCTAACTTTTAAAATAATACAACAACAGACTTCAAAGCTCCAGTCAGCTGAGGCTCTGAGAACATCCTCAGAGTCCTCTCAAGTTACCCACAATTCTCTCTGAGACACCCTGGATTCTTCTGACAGTCACAAATCCCAATAATCATTATAATCTTCCAAAAATACGAGACTCTTGATAGAAATCATGTTAAAGGGCAGGAGCAGAATAGTTTTCAGAGTAATTGGTTTTCCTATTAAAACCATGAGTCTATGCTAAAAAGTCACAATGTTGAAAATGATACTGTCAAAACAGAGCTGGGCTCTAGATAAAATTCATATTTTTAGCTCTGACAAATGTTAATTGAAATCAGCATTAGAAACACCTGTGAATCCATGAGCTGGGAGTTTGAAAGCCATCCCCTTACAACAGGAATACAAATGTACAGCCCTCTGAAATGTTGCAACAATTTTGGAAGTCATTTTCTTACTAGATAATATAAACTGTAATAGAATCATACCATTGGAAAAAAGTTTAGTGATTTAAAAATTAATCCCTAATTTTCTCTTAGACTTGTATTTTTGCAAAATAATATTAACTTTTATTTCATTTAATTTTCAATAATGTATTCACATGATTCAGCAGTATAAAAATTTTCAGTGAAGAAAAATAAAAAGGTAAAACAAACTGTCTTTTCTCCACTCTCCCGCCACCATCTGTCCAGTTTCCTTACACAATATACCCACCTCAAACAAGTACCCACTTTAAATTATATCAAAAGCTATTTCCCCAAATATCACCAACACAATCTGTTGAAAAGATGAAGCTAAGTTAATTGCTTACCACAGCAGGAGAGAACACATTGCAAAGCTTTGTAGTGTCTCAGAGGGCATAAGGTGAAGTAAACACTTATTCAATATCGTAAGTGCGGTTTAAGGTAAGTCTTTCAATGAGGAGACTTGACTAGGTTGAGTAAGAATCACAATACAACAGCCCAGGATGGGTGGCATCATCAAAGAGAGGATTTTGAGACCAAGGATTCAAATAATCTTGGGGGAAAAACATGAGTTGGTTAGTCTTTTGGAAGTACCTATAATGAATAATTTGGGGAGGAAAGTACCATCGGGGTAAAGAAATGGTAATGGAGATAGTGGAAAAGCAAAGTTATGTTAGTTTAAACAGTAATGCGTGGTTTCTGTTCTTAGTGTCTTGGCTGAGAATACAGGTAGATGCTTTGGGTTCTCAGTTAGCTTTTCTCCTTCCAAAGGTTTTCTGTGCATTAATAAGAACAAATACAAATATATAAATATATAATTGTTCTTCTTTGATTCCTTTGTATCCTTCTTTTAAACAAGACTGCACATTACACACACTCTTATAAGCCTTGCTTTTCTCATTTAACAATATATCCTGGACATCTTTTCATATCAGTATTG
Organism: Hylobates moloch; assembly: GCF_009828535.3. Lineage (NCBI taxonomy): Eukaryota > Metazoa > Chordata > Mammalia > Primates > Hylobatidae > Hylobates > Hylobates moloch. Next base: position 34,924,167 of record NW_026652281.1, read on the forward strand.
AAGAGTTCCCTCTTCCTTTCATACAGCCATATAATATTCAATAGTATACATATACCAAAATCTATTTAACCAGTCTTCTATTGGGCTGCTCCCAATCTTTTAGTAATACAAGGTAATAATGCATATTCTCTTCTGTGGAGGTATACCTTGTATTATTGTGCGTCACTTTATTGTGCTTTGCAGATATTGATTTTTTGCAAATTAAAGATTGGTGGCAACCCTGAGTCAAGGCAGTCTATTGGCGCCAATTTTCCAACAGCATGTGCTCGCTTCATGTCTCTGTGTCATATTTTGGTAATTCTCACAATATTTCAAACTTTTTCATTATCAATATATTTGTTATGGTGATCTGTGATCAGTGATCTTTGATGCTTTGATGTTACTCTTGTAATAATATTTACCTGAGCCTTTCCAAATATGACTTGGATAGTGCTGACCTCTAGGAATCCAGCTGGAAGATCCCTGAAACTTCTTTATAAATAATTAGCTTAGGAAAACCAAGTACATTTCCTGATCTGTGCTTCCTAGCCCAATTACAGTATCTGAGTAGAGCCTACCAGAAGAAAAAGAGATATGAAATGTGTACATGGAAGAAAGTAGTAAAAATGAAAAAATAAGAAGAGAAGGAGCAATAGCAAAGAAGTCACCTTGTGCTATGAAAAATATTGGATGTATTACTGTGTGTCTAAAAATAGCAACCTCATTAACAAATACAGTAGTAATTTGCATTTTGAGACATTTCCGAACCTACTTCATTTTTTGTCATCCAAGTTGGTTTTGCCATTATCCTTTAGACTATGGCTCACAAAAACGAAAGCCGTTAGGTACATTTTGGAAGCTATAAAACTCCATATGTACAGATCATTAACAGGTTTACTTGTTTTCCTTCATCTGCCTTTCAGTCTAGCCTCCTAAACCTTGGCTTTAAATCAAGTCATAGGAATCAGCTCCCTTGATGACAGATAGTTTGGCTAAAGGACAAAAAAAAAAAAAAGCCATAAAACACCCAGTCTCCTGCTATATTCAAACCTCTTTTCTTATCTTGTTCTGCTCCAGTTCAAAACTAAACGTATAAGGTATATATTTTTCCCCAGTCAAAAATAATTTCAGAAATAAATGCTGAATTGCTTATATGAAATAGGCATTTAATAAATGTCAGTTGATACGGTCTATCTTGAAAGCTATGAAAAATAATAATTCTTCTTATTAGCAACTGACACATTTGTTTAGAAAAAATGGGGCACTGTAAGTTAGCAACCACCTATATTAGAATCATAGGAAGTAGGAAAAAGGAAGCCAAGAGAATTGACATTCATGGACTGTTGACGTTTATATTTTGCCAGATGAAAAAGATTCTTTAACCAAAAATTCAGCTGACATGGTACCTGTAGGAGTCAAGGCCCCAAATCCATTTAAGCCCCCTTTTCATCCCCACTTCAGGCCTTTTGAACTCTGGGAAAGATTGAGATCCAGGGAGGCGTGGAAATTGGAGAGTCTCCATGGCTTGAGGTGGGTGAGCTATCCACTGCATAGGGTGGCATAGCGGCAGCAGCCTGGATGTCTATAGATCAAAGAGAGAGACTGCCCTGCGCAAACAAAACAATAAGCCACAACCTGAAGCACCTGATTTTTGCAAGTGAAACACAAGTACCTATAAAATTAACAAAATATTTTTTGATCTGTAACAGAGTGATTAGAAAATAATTGAAACGGGAATGTCCCATCTCTTTCTTACTCACTGTACCATGCATACAGCCAAGCTCTAATTTCAGGGCTATGACTTAAATGAGAATGCTCTAGCTAATTTAATTTTTTGCAGTTTTAGATTCCCAAAATACCTGGCTTTAATATTATGCACGTTCTAGTTTGTATAATTAATTCACCTAGCTGTGATTCCTCACTTCAATGAACAGAAGATGAAAAAAAATGCAAAATTTTACACTTACACAAAAGGTGTTTATTTCTCAAGGTGTCAGCCAGACAAAGAACAAGTAAGTTACCTGTGCTTTTTGCATGTAAGCATAAAGACAGGAATTTGAAGTAGTGAGACTTTTTTATGTGCAGTGTTTAGAATTTTTTCTATTACTTTATGGTCACATACACTTCCACATCTTTCACAACAAGAATGTGAAAATCACCTTGTACAATTTGGTTTCTTTAAATATCCAAGTAATGCAGGCAATTCCTCATGACACAAACACTGGTTTTTAGGTATGTAGACTCCTACAGCCACTGTTCTTACTCTTCACTTTCCTTTCAGTCACTTCACTGCTTTGAAAAACTTCAACAAAAAGTGGATTTCAGAAAAATGGTTTGATCCCATTCATACCAAAAACTTAATGAAAAATAAAAGCTATTTCTATATTCACACCTATGTATACAAATACAAGAGAATCATCTATGAGAATATACTTCAAACCTTACCAGGAGACCCCTCTGTTAAAAGAATAATAGGAAGAGGGGGATGCTTTTCAGCCAATTGTTTGAATTTTTAAGGGTGAGAATGTTTATGTAGTACTTATAAGAAATAACCTAAAATAAAACTTATTTGATTAAATTCCAATTATAAAATAGTGTTTCAATCTACACTACAAAATCCAGATGCCACATTGGACACCCCTAAGGCTGTAATCTCCCAGAAAAAAAAAACACAAGTTTTAATTTTCTTTTTGTATGCAGAGATATCATTTGTGTCAAAGGGAAGACTCTAAAAAAAGAGTCTTTTTAAATAAATTTTTGGAAAAGTTCAGCTGCTATAAACATTGGCTGTTTTTGTCACTTGTATTTTCCTGCAGCGAAAGTGGAATAGTATCCTTCTTAAGTGCTTTCTATTTGTCCCCTCTTTTTACACAATAGAGATTCTCTGTACAATCAATTCCAATCAAGTTTGTTCCCATGTCCTTTTGGATTCTTTCAAAGAATGTTCTTTTTCAAAGCCAATAGTTTTGTGCTATTAACCTTTGAGCATCCCTTTGCCAGAGCCGCACATCAGATTGAATTCTGATCACTCACCCCCCAACCTCCAGTTCTCTCTTATTGCTCTGCCTGGCTTTTTCCCAAGCTTTTCAAGGAGCCAGCCTGCAGTCAAACATTAGCAAGCTTACACAAACTGTTCCCAAAAAAACAAGGCTTTAAAAGCATTCCCCTGAATTTGATCAGAAAATCCACTTCTTTCTCTCCTCCGAGAATGAATTAAATTGAAAAATTCTGCAGGTCATCATCTAATTCTATTCAGCTAGGAATCATTGAGTCTAACCATGTTCAAGACACTGTTATAGGTAGTGTGACAATTTACAATGACAAAGTTCCTGTCCTCAAGCAGTTTACAATCTAGCAAAACCAAATAAGCCTCCTCTAATCTTCTGGTTTAGTCTCTACTGTAGTGTACTTATGCTAGGATCTTCGGAGTTTTTCATCATTTCTTTATTGTGATAAAACATACATAACATAAAACTTATCATTTTAATTCGTGACATTTGTGACATTCAGAGCACTCATTAAGTACAATCATTACCACTATCCATATCCAGAACTTTTATGTCATCCCAAACAGAAATTAGGTACCCCTAAACAATAAGTTTTCATTCTCCCCTCCCTTCAGTTCTTGTTAAATTCTATTCTACTTTCTGTCTCTATGAATTTGCCTATGTTAGCTGCCTCATCTAAGTGGAATCATATACAATGTTTGTCCTTTTGTGTCTGGCTTTTTTCATTTAGTATGGTGTTTTCAAGGTTTCTCCATGCTGTAGCATTATCAGAATTTCATTTCTTCTTAAGGTCAAATAATATTCCATTGTGTGCTTATAGCATGTTTTGTTCATCCATTTATTTGTTGATGGACACCGGTTATTTCCAACTTTTGATAGGAGATTTTTTTTTTTTTTTTGAGACGGAGTCTCGCTTTGTCGTCCAGGCTGGAGTGCAGTGGCGCGATCTCGGCTCACTGCAAGCTCCGCCTCCCAGGTTCACGCCATTCTCCCACCTCACCCTCGTGAGTGGCTTGGGACTACAGGCGCCTGCCACCACGCCAGGCTAATTTTTTGTATTTTTAGTAGAGACGGGGTTTCATCGTGTTAGCCAGGATGGTCTCGATCTCCTGACCTCATGATCCGCCCGCCTCAGCCTCCCAAAGTGCTCATAAGCGTGAGCCACCATGCCCGGCCTGATGATAACATCTTAATATATGTCTCTCACTTTTTCAGAAATGAAATCCCCATCAATGGATCCACTGTGACAGAGACCTCAAATAAGGAGAAATTGAGGACTGAACTCTGCTGCTCTTTGTTCTAAATTTCTTCCTGAGTGGCTTGGAGAGAAAGTCACACCCCTGAGCCAGACCTAACATTCTTTTCTGCTGATCCCAATTTTTAGACAAAGCTTTGCCTCCTTAACCAATTACAAATCGGAAAATCTTTGAATCCACCTATGAGCTCTGGGCCCCTGCTTGGAGAGATGTCACCTTTTTAGGTTAAACCAATGTATAGCCTTCATGTATTGATTTATGACTTACCTATAATCTCTGCCTCCCCACCGTTAAAACCCTTACCTATAAGCCATTGGGGAGTTCCAGGCTGAAGCGTTACCAGCCCCATTCTCCTTGCTTGGTGCCCTGTAATAAATGCCTCTCTTTCTGTCACTGCAATCCTGATGTCAGTGTCTGGCTTTGCTACACTAGGTACTTAGACTGAAGTTCAGTTTGGTAACAATTAATTGGCACCATAGATAGGACAAAAGTCCTAAGTGGGCATCTCACCCATGACACATGGGCTCCTGGCTGCAGCCACCCTCTGATCCCATCTAGCAGGTGCCTAAACTGTTTCATTAAGGGACGGGTCCGTGAGTCTGGCTGCCAACCAGCCATTGCTGGCCCATAGCACTTTCATTTTTGCGGCATTAGAAACAAGGCACCAGGCTGGAAAAATGTCTTTTGGTAAGTGGAGAGTTCATGGGCAACAGCCTCCACGTACTCTTCCTTCAGACCTGGGGTTCTGCTTTGGTAGGACATCTGGCCTTGCTTCAGCAAAGCAGTAGGATCTGGCCTTGCTTGGGTAAGTCAGAGTGCATTTGGTAGGGGATACCCTGTAAAAAGCTGAAGCGAGCGAGCCCGTGAGAAATTGCATTTTGATATTTATTTGCTTGCTTGAAACTCAGCTTAAAGCCCAGAGGAGGCATTAAGAGTTTGTCACCTAAGGTTTTGTCATCTAAAATGGGAAATATGAGCTCTATTCCTCCTTGTAGCCCATTAAGGGGTATTCTGCAGAACTGAGCCATTTTTATCTTTGAGCCTATGAAAAAGATGATTTTTTATTACTGTGCTGCTTGGCTGCAATATTCTTTAGCTTCTGGAAGAAAATGGCCTGAAAAAGGGATCCTTTAAATTGGACTCCTAAATTTAAAAGAAGAATTTTAGAGATCTCTTATTCTAAACAATTCATGGGAATATCAATTTTTTTAAGATACGTAATAGTGTCATGGCTAGCCATAAGAATTCTCTTTACTAAATTAAAGATCAAAAATCCCACCTAAATAAAGTTAAAATCCTTTGCAAGCTCAAAACTGCCTGCTATAGACCCCCGCACCCCCACCTCTGGGAAGAACAGTGGAGACCTTCCCATGCTGTAGTTCGGTAGCTAAAGTTCCAGCCTTTCACTGAGGCAGCCTGGCCAGGGAACAAGTCCTTTGGGTGTGGTATTTGTGTGATTTTTGCCATTTTTGGTCCTTTTTTCTTGCACGCAGTGCTTCTAATTTTCTGTCCTTGGTCTGTGGGGACATACGGGACTTTGGTGCCTTTGTGTACAGGCGGTTAGCTGAGAAGCTGAGACCCTAAACAATATGGCTGAATGGAGATGTAAATTGTACTCCATTTGTGGCTAGCAAAACTTTCCTTTCTTTGAGCAGCGTGTGAGGTGATTCTGAATCTTTTGAGAACTGCTTTGCACCTCTTCATACACCTTGAGCCTCCTTGTTAAGTCATAACCCTGGTTAAGGCTTATTAGTTTCACTGGGGAAGACAACTTTGGGAGAAAATGTTCAAAAGTCAGGAATCTCGGCTCTTTCTCCCAGCTAATATCTGGTAATAAGAGATTTGAAAGGATTTTCTAAGAGCTCTGTAGTCAAAAATCACTTTAATTAAAACTGACATTTAGGCAATATATGTGTATGTATATTATTTTAAGGCCTCTGTTTTCTCTCTGCAGAAATTTCTCTGTCACCTTGATGTATGTCTTCTTAACACCCTGCTAGCCATATGCACTCCCTCTGTTTCCCTATTTACTTCTACCTGCCCCTCCTTCCTCTTACCACACTTGATGTCACATGGGGGGAACCAAAAAACGTTTTTTTTAACAGCCTGAGATCCCTTAAGGAAAACAGAAAAGGCATCATAGACTCTTCTTTGGGGGAAGAATCTCTGTTTTTCCTCATAGAATCCCAAGAGTTGTAAATGGACAGCATCCTCTCAGATCTAAATCTCTGTTCTCTTTTGCATTGCATTACCTGATCTCTTTGGCTTTGGGGGACACCAGAAATTATATTATGAGAAAATTTGTCCTATAAAATCCTGTGGTAATTTCCTGTGATTTTGTGTTGCTTTGGTATCCTTTTATAGATAAAGAGAGACAGGGTCATGCTCTGTCACCCAGCCTGGAGTGCAGTGGTGCAACCATAGCTCACTGTAGCCCCAAACTCCTGGGCTCAAGTGATCCTCCTTCCTCAGCCTCCCAAGTAGCTGAGACTACAGGCGCACACCATTATGCCTGGCTAATGGTTTGATTTGTTTTCAATTTGTTATAGAGACAGAGTCTTGCTTTGTTGCCCAGACTGGTCTTGAACGCCTGGCCTCAAGCAACCCTCCGCCTCCCAAAGTGCTGGGATTACAGGTGTAAGCCACCATGCGCCCAGCTTTGGTATCCAATTGTAGTCTTCCTCTAGTGCAGCCCAAACTCCTTCTTAAACAATGATAGATTCATATTCTCGCTCTCTCTCTCTCTCTCTTTGCTTTGAGGTATAGATTGTTACCTTGTTTCCACTGGGGCTCAGTGAGGGCTTGAGCCATGTGGGACAAATGGATTTTGACTTGTTCCATTTATTGGGGCATAATTTGAATACAGTCCTATTTGAACTGGTGAGTCTTTCCAGGCTCATGACTAGAGTTTTAAAATCTACACAAAAAAGAATAAAATCATATCTTTTGTAGCAACATGAACGGAACTGGAGGCCATTTTCCTAAGTGAAATTACTCAGAAAGTAAAAAGCCACATATTTTCATTTATAAGTAGAAGCTAAACAATGAGTACACACAGACATACAGAGTGGTATACAAGATACGGGAGACTCCAAAAGCTGAGAGGGTGAGAGGGCAGTGAGAGAGGAAATACTACCTATTGGATACAATGGACACTATTCAGGTGATGGTACACTAAAAGTGCAGATTTCACCACTACACAACATATCCACATAACACAATTCCACTTGTATCCCTGTCTATAAAAATAAAAATGAAATATATAAACCCTAAAAACAAATTCTTAATCATAAAAATAAAATAAAATCAAGGCTGTAGTGTCTTTGTTTATGTCTGTTTGGATGTTCATGTATGCATGTGTGTATGTCTTTGTATGTTGTCTATGATATCAAATTAGTTTATAAATAAAGGAGTACTCATAAATTAAATAAGTCAAAAATTTTTTTTGGTTCACGTGATTTTAATAATCTTTAGTAAATAAAGATATTTTCAAAATTGTTGGTAAAATAAAAGCATCTTCAGAATTTAATTTAGACATTTTTGCCTAGATCTATTGGTCAGATACTGCCTTTGCTAGATGTTTTCAGGTCATAAAACTACTGCTTTTGTAGTACTTTGGATACTTGCTTAACTTATCTATAAACTTATGTCTTCACATTTGAGCCTTAGGTTACGACGCCTAGCTCCAGGCATTGCCCTTTGTCCTGGTTTCTATATCTGATACATAATTAAAATTGCTTACCTCCAAGGTTTTTCACTAAAAATAAGAGTTAGTAAGAGTTAATACTATAATTAGTATATGTAATTAAGACTACTAGATATATGAAAAGCAATTCTACATGCAAAGTATATAAAGAAAACAGGATGTGTTTTTAATTTTAAAATGTTATTCAAAAGTTTGAGAATCTTGTGTTGTTAAAGGAAAAGTAAAATGTAAAGAGAGTTTAAGAGAGAGAGTAGGTCAGGCGCGGTGGCTCATGCCTGTAATCCCAGCACTTTGGGAGGCCAAGACGGACGGATCATGAGGTCGGGAGATCAAGACCATCCTGGCTAACACGGTGAAACCTCGTCTCTAATAAAAAAATACAAAAAAATTAGCCAGGCATGGTGGCAGGCACCTGTAGTCCCAGCTACTCAGGAGGCTGAGGCAGGAGAATGGCATGAACCCGGGAGACAGAGGTTGCAGTGAGCCGAGATCGCGCCACTGCACTCCAGCCTGGGGGACAGAGCGAGACTCCGTCGCAAAAAAAAAAAAAAAAAAAGAGAGTTATTTCTGTGAAAGGAATTCCGTGTACAATCAAGTCAGCTAAAATGGAAAAGTTACTTAGTTTTTCTAAAAATTAAACAATAATCAAGGCACACTGATGCAGGGCCATAGTCTGGGCCCCTGTGTCAGAATAACAGCGTTTTCTTGAAGCATTGATCTGATTTTTTATTTATTTATTTATTTATTTATTTATTTATTTATTTATTTATTTTAATTTTAGAGACATAGTCTTGCTGAAGTACAGTGGCATGATCACAGCTCACTGCAGCCTCAAACTCCTGCCTCAGCCTCCCAAGTAGCTAGGACTAGCTAGGACTAGCTAGGACTATAGGCCCATGCCACCACACCAGGCTAATTTTCTTATTTCTATTCTTGTAAAGGTGCAGTCTCACTATGTTGCCCAGGCTGATCTTGAAGTCCTGATCTCAAGCCATGCTCCCACCCTGGCCTCCCAAAATTCTGGGATTACAAGTGTGAGCCATCATGTCCAGCAAAATCTACTCTTTAATAAAAAATCATGAGAGATTATAAAAGGTTTATGAAAACCTTATCTTGTATACTCAAAATTGATTGAGACTGAATGAATTTATTGTTTTATTAAAATTAGCTTTAGCATTAATAATACACTAATGCAAAGGCAGAATTGTTTCTTTTTCAAATGAGACTTTCATGTAATATTAATAAGAGATAATAGGCTGGGTATAGAGGTTTATGTCTGTAATCCCAGCACTTTGGGAAGCTGAGGTAGGAGAGCTGCTTGAGCACAGGAGTTTGAGACCAGCCTGGGCAACATAGTGAGAACCCGTCACTACAAGAAATTTTTTAAAAAAATTAGCCAGGGGTGGTGGCACACACCCATAGTCCCAGCTACTCAAGGGGCTGAGATGGGAAGATCACAGAAACCTAGGACATGAAGGCTGAAGTGAGCCGTCATTGCACCACTGCACTCCAGCCTGGGCAACAAAGTGAGATCCTATCCCAAATAAATACATTTTAAAAAATAAGAGATAATAAAAGATGTTTTAACATTTTAAGTAAACTCCAAAAAATAAAAGACAGGAAAGAAAATGAGATTCAATTGGCTCCATGCTGTTTTATTAGGTCTTAGTGATTGTTTTGGGAAACTGAGTATCCCCTCTATCAAACAGTAAAGGATTTTGCTTTTCAAAATCTCTGAATTACCACTTTGGCTAAATGAATGACTATTATTTTATAATGACCTGTGATCTTATTTGGGGTTATCAAGTGATTTAAAACTTTGATATCTGACAAACTTTCCAAAATCAAATTTCAAATTCTAAACTTAGTCTTTCTCACCTCAAAGGAATATTCTGGATATTAAAGCCCCTAGAGGTCCAAGAGAGACATATTAGGCTTATTTGGTAAGTTCAAATCATAGAGTAAGCATTGCCAAATATAAAATTGTATTTAACTTTCTTTGAGTTACATTTATACAAATGTGTTATTAATAGGTATTCCAAAATTGCATGAGATTTCTGTAATTCTCATATCTCGGTATATGTTATCAGTAATAGTTATGATTATGTTAAATTATTGTGTGCCACGTAAATAACCACATTTACTTGTCAATTGGGTTTTTAACATGGCTGTTCTAAGACTTTTGTCATCTATAGACAATTACTGTTTTACTTTGATTCTTCTCGATATGCATTTTCTTCTTCAAATAAGTTCATGGAAAGGACTCATACAAGTGCTCTTGAACACAGATTTCTGATAACTTTGGAGATTGTACCATTAGACTGGTGAAAAAGCTTCCAGGGCTTTAATTAAAAAGCTGATGCATTCATGAGGCTTGCTAACCCAATATCAAGCAGAACAAGTTAAGTACGTGGGACTAAACTAAAAGAGGACTAGAATAATTTTTTGCTTTCTTGTTTGAAGTGTTGCTGATTCTTTTTGTTTTGTTTTTCAGAGTCAAGGAAACTTTTTTCTTTTGAGCTATTTATAGCTTTTAACAACTGAGTAAAGTATACTCCTGCGAGCAAAATTTGAAGCATTTTTATTTCTCTAAAATTTGGAAATTGTGTATATTTTTATTTTATAGCAATATAGTTATTTGCATAAGTTCAGTAAGAATCTGTTTTATAACAGGACACAATTAGAGACACTGATTATTTTATCAAGGCTTTGACTGGAGTGGCATATTTTCCGATACGACCAGACTGCATTGAGGAACTGAGGTTGACTTTATAGAGTTAATAAATATCCCCTGGGAAAAACTGGCCTGGTACTTTGTGTACACAGTTTTCTTACAATGTTACTGAACCTTGTGGTAAGTAAGGTCATTTTCTGACAGGCCCAGGAAACTCAAGATATTTTGGACCCTTGAAAATAGAGGAATCACCCAATTCATACAGGTACCTGCAGACACAGATAAACCTTTGGTTTGGCTCAAGAGGCTTTTAAATGTCTAATCTGAGTTTTTCTGTGAAAAACATTCTAGTAAAGCCAATTTTTAAAAGCCTAGATGGCCAATAACTGTTCTTGCTGCACTTTATGCAAATAATTAGGCCAAGTATAATAAAGCTAAAACTTATTTTGCAAATAAATTGGTCCTACTATGATTTTTTTAAAGAGAAGGGGGACTGGAAAGAGAAAAATTACATTTCAGAAGAAAATGATAGTATACCTGCTATTAGATTCTAGGATTGTCCATTGTTTGAGTTTTTACTTGAACTGAATCCTGAATTCTTTTCTGAATAAAAGTCTCAAAACTAATGATTCTTCCCACTTTTCTGACTTGAACTCAATGAAATTGCTACCATCTTTTTCCTGAAGCACCTCAGACTGAAGTTTCTACCTTGGGATACAGGCAAAGAAAACTTGTTGGGTTGCCACTGCCTTCCACCACTTTAACTAAAGATGCTTTGACTCTAACATCTGGACACCTCAACTTAGTGCTTCCAGACTCTAAAGAAACTGATTTCAGATCAACTTTATTCTTGTTGGATGGGACCATATGAGGTGCTGCTGATGACTCATTCCTCAGTAAAATTAAAAAGTCAAACTGATTCCTGGGTAAAGCTGGGTTCCAAGAGTCGTTTGACCCCAACTCTCGAAATGAGACAGAAAATGGGAAGCGCATCATAAAAACATCACAGTCCTGACCATCTAAGCCTGAGGTGGAGGCCCCCTGAGGCTGACTTCTCTAATTGGACCAGCAAACTCCTGATAGATCCCAAGTTGGTACTTAGAAGACAGACTCCTAAAGATAAGTAATAAGAGATACCAACATACTTAACAATATTATTTGTCATTGCTTTTCTTCTTTTTTCCATCTACTACTGTCTAAGCAGATTCTGTGTGCTGCTGTGGGGGTCTTAATTTCTTCAGGTGCTCACAATGAACTATTGACATGATTGCCTTTTTTGTTACACTTCCTTGTGGACTTTGATCACCCCAAATCAAAAGGAGAACTCTATGTTTAGGATTTCTTATTCATTGGCAAAGAGACGTAACCTGTAGATGTCATCTGACTCAGTTAATAGAACAACAGTGCACCAGTTCATTAAACTGTCATATCCTGAATGCCCCCCCAAAAGTAGTATACAAGAGAATTCCATTATTTTAGAAGCCCCCTCTGTTGGATCTCAAGGAAATTTGCCAAAAAATATTGAGGCTCTACCTCATTATAATGCCTTCCTCAATTTTTCCTCTTCAGATGAGCAAGACCCCTACACCCTCAATATGCCTCTTTAGAGGCCTGTTCTCTAAACATGTTAGAAATCACATATGTTAACTCCCAACAAATTAAGCAATTTATTGAAACTAAACAGTCCACATACTCACTTTGGGGATCCACAAATCTATACTTGCCCAAATACCAAAAAGATGGAGCTGGGTACTTCCTTGGGTGAACTTTGCTACCTTGGTGAGGAATGGCATCCAATGTGCACATGATTAGAAATCTCTCCCCAACTTTAGGAATTCTTGTGATGAAGCTGCATTGGCAATAGACACTCAGCAGAGAGGAATTAGTTCATTAGCTCAGATTGTCTTACATAATTGATCTTACATAATAGCCTTAGATTACATTTTAGCTGTTCAGAAAAAAAAATGTGTATTGTTGTAAATATCACATCCTATACTTACATAAATAAATCTGTGGAGGTAAAAACTCATCTAAAAAGAATTAGAGAGCAAGCCATTTGGTTACAGCAGGTCTCCTTGACTGTCCCCAAGAACTGGTTTTCTTCCTTGTTTTCTTAGATTCCTTATGGAATGCAGTCCATGTTTTCTGGATTGCTAAAGTTAGGCATCTTGCTAATTTTACTTATGCTTTATATTATAGCCAAATGTGTATTAAAATGTTATGGTACAGCATTAACTAAAGCAACAATACAATGATAGTTCAGCACCATGGTGCCATGCCTGAGACACATGAATTTCTCAAGCTCCATGCTAGAAACTTTCTCTCCTCATATCCTAGTCTCCAATCATTGCCCCAGTTCAGCAGGAAGTAGCCACAGCAGGCTGCATCCCCATAACCTCAGGATTGATGGGTTGACAAGAGATAGGGGGAACTGAGATAGCGTAGAGACCCCTCTTAGAAGCCTACCAGGTACCCTCACTCTAAGGATGGAAATAAAGGAAAATCTTGAGTTCCTTCAGGAGAAATTCCAGGCACTTAGCTAGCCCTGAAAAGTAAGTAAGCACCTTCATAAGCACGAAGGAAATTGTATCCTAAAACAATAGCCAAAAAGTTAGAGTCAGAGAATGTTTGGTTCCCTACAGAAACTAAAGATAACATCTCAATATATGTCCCTGAGTTATTTTTCAGAAACCTGGACCCCTATTACATAGTTCTACTTGTGCATAGTCCTCAGATAAGGAGGAACTGAGGACTGAGCTCTGATTTGCTGTTCTTTGTTCTAAATTTCTTCCTGAGTGACCTGGAGGAGGTCACACCCATGAGCCAGAGCTCACATTCTTTTCTGCCGATCTCAAATGTTTAGACAAATCTTTGCCTTCTTAACCAATTGCAAATTAGAAAATCTTTAAATCCACCTATGATCAGTGGGCCCCTGGCTTTTTAGGTCAAACCAATGTATAACCCCCATGTATTGATTTATGGCTTTGTCTATAACCTCTGCCTCCTGCCTCCTCACCTTTAAAACCCTTACCTGGAAGCCATTGGGGAGTCTGGGTCTTAAGCCTTAGCTGCCCAATTCTTCTTGCTTGGTGCCCTGCAATAAGTGGCTCACTTTCTGTCACTGCAATCCCAATGTCAGTGTGTGGCTTTGCTGCGATGGGCAGGTAGACTGAAATTCAGTTTGGTAGCACTGTGGGAACACACCTCAGGCACCCTGTGGGGAGACAAGGCTCTGTTGCTATGTTATGGGGACTATTTTCTGGTACCACAATGTCTTTGGTACAAATAGAACTGCCTGCTCGCCTAGTTCAATCATTCTTCTGGCATTTAACCATCAAATTCTGGCCTATGTGAATCTGGGAGAATGTTTACAGAGACCTCCTGAGAAAACTGTGGGTCCCAAAGCCAGCAATGTAAAGACCATTATTTTTCAGAGCCTAATACCAATTCTGCTCATAAAAGATATGGAAAAAATCCAAAGGAGGTTTTTTCCTACTCTCACTCACACATCACTCAACACTTCTGACACCAAATGTTGGGGTACATTTCCACACATACCAAGTTAAATTTGAATTTCAGTTCCAATTACTAGTTATCTCTGGGGAATGGTGCTTCTTCTAGTGGATACCAGCTAGGTGGCCAATAATTCAATTCTGACACTAACTCCCTGGAGATAGTTTCAGATCCCATGGGTTAAAGGCTCAGTCTGACGAGTGTCCCTCACTTCAGAAGGCAATCACAAGTCCCAGGTTGTGACCTGTGTTTCTAACTGACCAGCTATAAATTGGGATTCCCATAAGCCCCTCCTCAAGCTCTATTAATTTTCTAGAGCAGCTCAGAGAACTCAGAAAAACACTTTACTTATGTTTACCCATTCATCATAAAGGATATTACAAAAGATACAGATGAACAGCAACATGGAAAGATACACAGGACAAGGTATGTGAGCAGGGGCACAGAGCTGCCATTCCCTTTCCAGGCGTGCCACCCTCCAAGAACCCTCTGTGTGTTCAGATATCAGTTAGTTCCCCGAACACTGCCTTTCAGGTTTTCCTGGAGGCTTCCTTATATAAGCATGAGTGATTCTATCATTGGCCATTGATGATCAGATCAACCTTTAACTCGTTGCCCCCTCCACTCCCCAGAGGTTGGCGGTGGGGCTGAAAGTCACCAACCCTCTCATCATGCCTTGGTCTTCAGTGATCAACCTCATCCTGAAGCTACAGAAGAGCTCTCTACCAACAGTTACCTCATTAGCATACAAAAGACACCCTTCTCTTTCTGGAGATTCCAAGGGTTTTAGAAGCTATTCATCAAGAAATGGAGGAAGATCAAATATATATTTAACAATATTGCAGCCCCAAATGATGATGCAGTGACCATCTGTTAATGTTATTTGCCATCTAAAAATTACTGGACATGCTAGAAATGGTATCAGTATCATTTTTATAGTGTGACAATAATTTATAAATTTAAAAAACAGTAGTTTGGGGCTCTTGAAAGAAATTTTAGGTGAAAGGAGAGAAATGGTGTGTTAACTGGGAGGCTAGATGGTCTAATTTCTAAAGTGGGCAGCGTGTGTGTATGTGTATGAGACTTAAAGTGACCTTTGGACTGTCTGTTAGCTAAAAGGAGGAAAGTCATGAGTTTGCCCAAATCTTTATTCAGGGGCCAGAGAAAAATCTCCCCATTGAATAAATTTTCAAGAAACAGGGAGGGACTAAATAAAATTATGTGTTGATTACTTCCAAGTGGTGTTTCTTCCAATTACTGGTTATCTCTGGGGAACGGTGCTTCTTTCAAGGACAATACTAGAGAGAAGCTCTCCAAAGTCAGAAAAGGAAGCAGGAAAGGCATTCATGGCCTTATAAAAGATCAGGACTTTTGGAGTACTGCTCATGGGGTTGCATATTTTCATTACTACCTTCTGCTTCATAACAATGTTTCAAAAGCCAATAAGTGATAAGTGGGCATGATTTCTTTGGTGGCTCACAATGAGTGGCATCATGAGGCTGTCACTTATATGTGCCAAGCACTGGCACTGATGGCACACTACAGGACAGCAGAAGGCAGCGGTTCTCAAACTAGTCCCTAAACCAGCAGCCTCAGTGACACCTGGAATGTGTGAAAAATGTGAATTATGGGGCCCTATTCCAGACCAACTGAACCAGAAACTTGTGGGCTGGGCCCAGTAATGTGTGTTTTAAGAGACTCTCATGATGATTCTGAAACATGCTGAAGTTTAAGAACCACTGTCACAGAGTTAAGCTTCCAGGCCTTGGGGTTAAACAGCTCCCTCTCGAATCTTTGCTCTGCCATTATGACTATGTAACTTTGGACAAATTTCTGAATTTTCACCTTTTTTGCTAATCTGGAAAATGAAGATAATAATTTTCCATTCTTCATTGGACTTGTTTCAATACTAAATGAGATTGAAAATAATTGCAAAGCCTTTTAGTACAGCCTCTAGAAAATTGACTTATCGAGTCCCCACCTAAAGGCTAGAGTGAGGATTATTATTCCTACCTACAGTTGCCAGATACAATGAATAAAAATACAACATGCCCAGTTAAATTTGAATTTCACAGAAAAAGTTATTGTATACTGTTGCATTCTTCTATGGGCTTTGCCAGTAGTGCATGGGACATACTTCATACTGAAAAATTATTCATTGTTTTAGTGAAATTCAAATTTAACTGGATGTCCTATATTTTGTCCGGTGACCCTATTCCTAGGTTTCAAATGAAAAATGCGACTTAAACAGGTTGAGTAATTGTCCAGAGTCATAGGGTTAGTGATGTAATTGGGATTAGAGCCCTGGTGTGGCCCATTTCAGCAGCGAATTCTTTCTATTTTTGTATGATCCCTCATCCCTGGCACGTGGAACCAATGAATTCTCTGGAAGAACTAATTTCCTTCCCTTTTTAAGACAGTTATTGGAGTTGTGAACACGTATATAGGCAGAAAGGACTGTGTGGTGTTGTATTTCCTATTTCTGAATGCATTTTCTAACATCCAAAATTCTCTCAAAATTATCTTACCTTCATTAAGTAAACAGGGGGAAAATCTATAGATTACTATATAGAGTTTATATCAGCGTTAAGCACCTGTGGTATTTGTTAATCAAACAGTATTCTCTTTTGCTTTTTTTTTTTATTTCCTGAGATAGGGTCTCACTCTGTTCCCCAGGCTGGAGTGCAGCGGTATGATTATACCTCACTATAACCTCTGTCTTCCAGGCTCAAGCTGTCTTCCTACCACAGGCATGCAGCACCATGCCCAACTAATTTTTTTGAATTTTTGGTAGAGACAAGGTCTCACTATGCTGCCCAGGCCAGTCTCAAATGCCTGCGCTCAAGCAATCCTCCCTCCTTGGCCTCTCAAAGTGCTGGGATTACAGGTATGAGCCACTGCACCCAGCCCTCTGTCTCTTTCTTTTGAGGTCGTCCTTATGAGGCAGGAGGATAGGATCTGGAGGCAGGGAACCTAAGGCTGTTTCACACTGACTTCTTAGAACTAAATTGAAAGGAAACCCTAACTTTCCACGCCTAGGTAACAAAAGGAATAGAGGTTACTCCCTTCACAAACTCCTCCCCTTTTCTGAGCTGCAGATGGGAAATTGGCCGTTGGCAACAAATCAGACTGATTGCGGGTAGAGTATTCATTTGCAACTTTGTAACTTCACTCCAGCCTCTGAATGGTTGCTGTCCACAACCAATCACACTGATTGCAGGCTGAGTCTTCATTTGCATAGAAGTACAACTTTGTAACTTCACCCTAGCCTCTGATTGGTTGCTTTTTGCAACCAATCAGATGTTTGCACAAGAGTGTGACATTTGTAACTTCACTTCAGCCTCCAGTTGGCTGCTTTCTGCAAACAATCAGACTGATTGTGGGCTACCACTTCATTCACATGAGGTGAGCATGAAGTGGCCAACGGGAAACTTCTAGGGGGTATTTGAACCCAAGAAGATTCTGTAACCGGACCCTTGAGCCACTTCTCCAGCCGGCTCCCACACTGTGGAGTGTACTTTCGTTTTCAATAAATCCATATTTGGTTCTTTTGTTGCTTCATTCTTTCTTTGCTTTGCTGGGCGTTTTGCCCAATTCTTTGTTCAAAATGCCAAGAACCTGGACAACTTGCAGTCACAACCCTCTACCAGTGACATATCTTGGCAAGCCAGCCAGGAGGAAAAGTAGGCCCAAAGTTTGGGATTTTTCTCCTTTCCCCTTTTAAATCTTTCTCTCTCTCTCTCTCTTCCTTTCCAACTCAGTGCCCTTGGTGGACAGCACCTAAGCATGGAGACTTCATGCAAGTTTCTGCCCAGGGTCACTCTCTAGTGAAACTGAAAGGTTTCCACGTGGAAGCGCCTAACCGCCACCGCCCAGTTCAGGTGAGGGACCCGAGTCCTTTTTCTTATTTTCATTTTTCTGAGTCCCATTTCTTTTTCCCTTTTCTGAGTTTTTTGTTTGTTTGTTTTGTTTTGTTTCCTTTTCTCCTTTTTCAGTCTTTCACCTAGTAGCTCCTGGTAATTGAGGGAAACTGACAAGGGCCACTCTCTGGCATTCTCTGAAGGCCAAGAAGCAAACAGGGATGGTGGCCCTGCCTGGAAGGGGAAAAGACTCTTTCCTATCCTTTCTGGTTATACTCCCAGAACTCTACGTGTGACACAGTTGGATGTGGCAGCTCATCCAGGGCGAATTCACACACGTTTCAGGTGACTTAAACCCCTTCTTTTCTTATGCTAAATTCTTCCCTTCCTCCACTCTACTGGCTAAGGAAAGAAAACCCACCTCGCTATGCAAAAAGGTTATACAAGTCAAATGGCCTGGGCATGTCGTAGGTGGTCTGTGTGGTGCATGGGGGGTGGAGATTATTATTGCCTAAGTTGAGAGAGTAAAAGAGTTGCTTTAAGTGGGATAGAAAAGCCTTAAGAAAAGTTCACAGTAAGTCCTCAGTGGTGGAAAGAACAATTCCAAAGTGGTGCTGGCACCCATCTAAGGTTGGAGACATCCAACAGTCTAAGTTGCAGCCCTAAAGGGGATATGCCTCCAGGGACCCTAGTATGGGCCCAGAATTTTTCCAGGGGAATGCTCTGGGTAAAATTTGGGTCACCTAGTGAGCCCTCCACTTTCCAAAGTCTCTTTACTAGACCACTGTGGGCAATTCTCAATCTATTCCACCTGATTTCACTGTAGACAACCCTCTACCTATTCCACCTGACTCCCTGCTTGGAAATGTCCCAGACCACATTAATAAACAGGTTAACCCACTGGTCATCGTATACTGGAAAACTGGGGAAGGACAGAACAGCAGTGCCAGTCAAAATACAGCTTAAAAATCCCAGCTATTTTCCCAATAGAAAACAATACCCTATTAGGCAGGAAGCTAGAAAAGGCCTAGCACCCATAGTTAAGCTAACACTTACCCATGGGCTCTTAAAATCCCCTGCAATATGCTCATCTTACCTGTTCTAAATCTGTAATTCTCCCTGCAATATCCTCATCTTACCTGTTCTAAATCTGTAATTCTCCCTGCAATATCCCCATCTTAGCTGTTCTAAAGCCTTCAGGGGAATACCGGTTAGTACAGGGCCTCCGAGTAATTAATGAGGCTGTCATCCCTATCCACCTGTTAGTGGCAGATCCATATACCCTCCTGGCTCGGGGTGCCACAGGATGCAAAATGGTTCTCAGTTCAAGACCTGAAAGATGCCTTTTTCTCCATTTCTCTGGACCCAGAGTCCCAATACATTTTTGCCTTTGAACAGGAAAATCCTAGTACCAGGAAAAAAACAACAATACACTTGGACAGTGCTCCTTCAAGGTTTTCGGGATAGGCCCTATTTCTTTGCCTAGACCTTAGGAGGGATCTGAGGGACCTGTAAATAGGGAATGGGAGTATACTTCAGTATGTGGATGACCTTCTTGTGTGTAGCCCAACCCAGGAGGTTTCTCACCAAAATACTATAAAAACTTTGAATTTCATGGTAGACAGGGGATACAAAGTATCCAAAAAGAAGGTGCAGATTACCCTCAAATGGGTCCAATATTTAGGGTATGTCTTAACACTTGGAGCCTGGCAAATATCCCCAGAACAAGTGCAAGCCATATGTGGTCTGGGGGCACCCCCACACCCAGCAGTAGATTCCTTCTTTTCTGGGGAATGGCTGGGTTTTGCAGAATATGGGCACCACATTTTGGGATCATAGCAAAGTCCCTGTGTGAAGCAACAAGGGGGCCTGAAATTGAGCTAATGGAATGGACCTCAAAAATGACAGAAGCCTTTGCTAACTTAAAACAGGCTCTTACCCAGCTTCCACTTATGGCATCCCAGGCCTAACTAAGCCCTTCTCCTTGTATATAGCAGAAAAGAGGGGCATAGCTGTGGCAGTGTTAGACCAGAAATTAGGTTCAGAACCCAGAACAACTGCCTACTTTTAAATAAGTTGGATAGAGTGGCCTCGGGGTGGCCAAGTTGCCTGCGGGCAATAGCAGCCACTGCTATGTTGATGGAGGAAGCCACTAAAATCACCCTGGGCCAACCACTGGAAGTTCTAATCCCCCATCAGGTAAAGTCAGTCTTAGAGATAAAGGGACACATCTGGATAATGGGGAAAAGGTTAACCAAATACCAGACCATGCTCCTAGACAATCCAGACGTAACCCTTAAAACCTGAAACACTCTGAATCCAGCTTCATTGCTGCCCACAGCCCCAGTAACTGATCATTCCTGTGAGCAGGTCATTGCACACACATATGTTAGCCAGCCTGATTTAAAAGACCAGCCTCTTTCAGATTTTGAGGATGACTGGTTCACAGATGGAAATAGTTTTGTGTCAAATGGGGAGCATGAAGCTGGATATGCAGTACTAAATCATAACACAATTATCGAAGCCCAGCCACTGCCCCCTGGCACATCAGCAGAAAGGCTGAAATTATTGCTCTCACTTGAGCATTAATGTTGGGACAAAGAAAAAAGCTTAACATCTATACAGATTCTAAATATGCATTCCTTGTGGTTCATTCTTATGCTACAATCTGGAAAGGGAACTACTAACTAGCAAACACTCCCTTATAAAGCATGGGCTTGAAATTCTTCAGCGATTAGAAGCAATACAACTGCCAAAGCCTGTGGGTATAATTCACTGTAGGGGGCATTAAAGCAACTTAACCCCTATAGCACAAGAGAACAGCAAGGCCGACAGAGAAGACAAAGCTGCAGCCTTCAGAATGCAATCCCAACAGATCCTAGCAGTGCTCCCTTTCTATGGTTCCCCAATAGAACCTGAGTACAGGAAGAACAGCTAATAAAGGAACCAAGGGGATAAAACCAAGGATCCTGGTGGTATATGGAGTCAAAAATACATCTCCCTCAGACAGTCCAGTGGAAAGTTAGAAAAGCCCTGCATGCCTCTTTCCATGTGGGGAGGGATGCAACTCTGGCCATGTAAATAAGCTCTTTACCAGGTCTAACCTAGCTTCAGTGGCTAAACAGGTCTGCCAAGCCTGCTCACTATGTGCACTTAACCCAGGAAACAAAATACCTCCTCTAATACAACCAGTGCAGAGGAGAGGAACTTATCTAGGGGAAGACTGGCAATTAGACTTCACACATATGCCAGCTTACAGAGGACATAAGTTTTTGTTAGTGCTAATAGATACCTTTACTGGTTGGGTCAAAGCTTATCCTCCCAGAATGGAGAAGGCTAATGAGGTTATGAAGTTTCTCTTAAAAGAAATAATCCCTTATTCTCACTCATAGGTAGGAATTGAACAATGAGAACACATGGACACAGGAAGGGGAACAACACACACCGAGGACTGTTGTGGGGTTGGGGGAGGGGGGAGGGATAGCATTAGGAGGTATACCTAATGCTAAATGATTTGTTAACGGGTGCAGCACACCAACATGGCACATGTACACATATGTAACCAACCTGCACGTTGTGCACATGTACCCTGAAACTTAAAGTATAATAACAAAAAAAAAAAGAAAGAATCCCCCAGTTTGGGTTACCTCAGAGTCTCCAAAGTGATAATGGTTCATCCTTTATCTCTGAGACAACTCAAGGGGTTGCTAAGGCTCTTGGAATAAAATACTATTTGAATTCAGCATGGAGGCCTCAATCCTCCAAGAAAGTAGAAAGGGCTAACAAGCTCTAAAATTAGCATTAGCTAAACTATGTCAGGAAACATCAGAAACTTGGGTCAGCTTAGTACCCATAGCCCTCTTAAGGATCCATAATACCCCTAGAGCAAAAATTAATATAAGCACTTTCTAAATGTTATATGGAAGGCCATTCTTAACTGCTGATTTAATTACTGATCCAGAAACAGCAGGTTTAGTAAAATACCTAGTCAACTTAGGACAATTTCAACAGGCTTTACAAAAGTTTGGAATTCAAAGCATCCCCACACTGGGAACTAACCAGCAACCCAAAATCAGGCCAGGAGATAAGTTACTTGTTAAAACATGGAAGGAGGGATCACCTGCTCAACAATTATGACTCAAATGGAAGGGACCATTTTCAGTAACACTGGCCACGTCTTCTGTGGTCAAAGTAGTAAGATTAGATAGTTGGATACATCTGTCAAGGATCAAGCCAGGGATACCAGAAGCCCCAGATCAGGAATCTGAAGTTCCCATCAGCCACTACCCCTGTGAACCTGTGGAAGCCCTGAAGCACCTGTTTAGAAGACAGCCAAAAGATAAGTAAATGCCTACCAACTTTCCTTGGTGTCTTTGTTGCATAGTTACTGTAGGCTGGATAATAGTAGCCATTTTTTATTTTTGCAGTTTAATTGCCTTCTTCCAAATGGATGGAATCATTTCCTTTGTAGTAATTAAGCAGAATTTTTTATTTCTATAACAAACATTCCTGACAGCATAGGCATCCACTCCCAAAATTCCCATTAAATTTTTTAACCGAATTCATTTCCTTTTGCCTAGAGACCATCAAGCTTCAGAACATCATGCAACAAGGTTTCCAGCCAGCTCCAGGTGAAGGCACCACCCCGCCCCTGCCATCAAGAAGCACCCTGTCTCCACTACACAGTGGGCTGAGAGTTCCGGGATCTCCAACAGGTAGGGACTATGCCCCAAGTCAGCATGAAGCAGTTATAGAAGAAAGACCTTCAGTTCCTCTGTCTCCCGTAAAGATTTAGGGGGATCATGTCTCTCAAGGGAATGATGAGGCAGGATAATAGGGTCTGGAGACAGGGAACCTAAGGCTGTTTCACGCTGACTTCCTAGAACTGAATTGAAAGGAAAACACTAACTTTCCATGCTTAAGTAACAAAAGGACCAGAGGCTACTCCCTTTGACTTTTTCTGCACTGCAGATGGGAAACTGGCTGTCTGCAGCCAGTCAGACTGACTGTGGGCCAAGTCTTCATTTGCATAGAAGTATAACCCTGTAACTTCACCCTAGCCTCTGCTTGGTTGGTTTTTGCAACCAATCAGATGTTTGCACAAGAGTGTGACCTTTGTAACTTCACTTCAGCCTCTGGTTGCCTGCTTTCTGCAACCAATCAGACTGATTGCAGGCTACCACTTCATTTACACGAGGTCAGCATGAAATTGTCAATGGGAAACTTTTGGGGGTTTCCAAAAGGCCCTTGAGCCACTGCTTGGGCCTGCTCCCACACTGTGGAGAGTACTTTTGTTTTCAATAAATCCCTGCTTTGGTTCTTTCGTTGCTTCATTCTTTCTTTGCTTCATTCTTTCTTTGCTTTGCTGAGCGTTTTGTCCAATTCTTTGTTCAAAATGCCAAGAACCTGGACAACTTGCAGTCCCGACCCTCTACCAGTGACACTTAGATTCTTCTAAATAAGCTTTTTTCAAATTATTCAAATGAAACAAGCATAGATTTGTTGGTAAATTTTAAAAATTGATAAATAAAAAAGGGGCTTTTTGTTCACGTGAACAGCATGATTTGCATCAAATGTGATTTATCTTGCTTAGTCAGAGAAATCACATAGTTTTATTTTTATTTTAAAACATACTTGGATCTTTTTCTGTACCTCACAATTAAAAAAAAAAAACCCTTGCTAAGTCATCATTGAAAATATTCACTTCTTTCTGACTTTTAAGAAAAGTTACTCAGGAGGGCAAATATTTAAAATGCATGATATATGTGAAGATAAGTGTGAGATGAGAAGGGAGAAGAGAAGGATAAAAAAAATATGTGCCACTTTGGCATTTTTAAATTAATGGGCAATCAATTTGACTACCTATTTAGGAATTTATTCGTTATCCAAAATGGCTGAGGCTGCACAGGCTGCTGCTTTTGTCAAATTGTCAGTAGCAACCACTGCAAATACCTCAGAAATGTTAATAGAATAGGGCTTGCTCGACACTCAGGACAGTGCTAGGGCTAGGGCTCCTGGGGGTTAAAAGACGATTGAACTAGATGAAGCCTGACTCCTGCCTATGTGTTTATAATCATTTTATGGGGGCAGGACTTGGCAATCTAAAGTGCAGCAGGAGCAAAAATTCAAGACAGTGTACAGCCAATACGAGATTGTGTGGTTCGTAACCTTACTTTTTTCAGGTGAACTTAAGCAGATTCTAGAATGCTTAAATACATATTGCTGTTACCTGAAATCAATTTGTTAGACGTCTCTTTTATAGTCTCTTTCATTCATTTTATAAACCATGCAAGCACAAATTCAAGACAATATTTACCTTTTATCTTATGAGAAGAGTTTAACAAGTTTCTTAAAGATAACTTCCATTTATGAACTTTAGAATTATTGGCAAAGTAGTCAACTATGTACTTATAATTACAACTCTGTCCTTATAATTAGTTTGCTTTATAAACTTAAAAATATATAGAATGAAGTTAATTTAGAAGTGCTGCTTTTTTTCTAGGCTCATATTTTCTAGAGTACAACACTTTCACTTCTGCCTTAGTTGTTGGAAGAGAGATATCTTTCTGAATCTATCTATGTATGATGCTGTCAATGGATACTTTATCTCAGGTCTTAAGTACCTGTATAATATTAAGAAAGTGATTTTAAAATTTATCCTCAGCGTATGGTTGAAAATAAATGTAACCACTCATTATATTGCTTTTTAAGTGATCTTTAAAACTTTTGTTTACAAAAATATCTCACTAAATTGTGTAAAATATATTATTTCCCCTTTTTAAAAACAATTCTGCCCACTGATCAGTATTACAAGTTACAAATTAACATTAACTGAGGTGATATTAGGATAATGTGTTGTGGCAGAGAGTATAATGCTCAACAAATACATTTCTTTTCCTACACTTCCCAGCCCCCTTGCATTTTTTTTTCTTTGAGACAAGGTCTCACTCTGTTGCCCAGGCTGGAGTGCAGTGGCATGATCACAGCTCACTGCCACCTGGACCTCCCTGGGCTCAGGTGATCCTCCTGCCTCAACCTCCCAAGTAGTTGGGACTATAGGTACGCACCACCATGCCTGGCTAATTTGTGTCTTTTTGTAGAGACAGGGTTTCACCATGTTGCCAAGGCTGGTCTCAAACTCCTGGGCTCAAGCCATCTGCTCAACTTGGCCTCCCAAACTGCAGGGATTACAGGTGTGAGCCACCACGCCCAGCCCCCTTGCAATTAGATGAGGTTCAGTGAGGAGTTCTAATCAATACAACTTGGGAGTCAATGATTGTATCTTTTCCTAGCTAAGGTAGGGAAAAGTCCACATGCAAGTTTCTAGTATCATTGGCACATATTCCACTTGCTGCAGTTACAAGATGGTGGAGCCTCTATTGTCTTAAATTCCTGTATGGAACTGCAGTCTGCCAACCCATGAGGGACACGTAGTGTGAGTAAGAAATAAGTTATATTAAGGCACAGCGACTTTGAGATTAATTTGTTATCACAGCATAAACTTACCTACCCTCACAAATTGTCTTTTTTTTTTTTTTTTTTTTTTTGAGATGGAGTCTCGCTCTTTCGCCCAGGCCAGAGTGCAGCGGCGCTATCTCGGCTCACTGCAAGCTCTGCCTCCCGGGTTCATGCCATTCTCCTGCCTCAGCCTCCCGAGTAGCTGGGACTACAGGTGCCCACCACCACGCCCAGCTAATTTTTTGCATTTCTAGTAGAGATGGGGTTTCACCACGTTAGCCAGGAACGAATTGTCTTTTCTAAACCAATAAAACAATAAAGAGAATGTCCTAAAATAAAAACTGTTGTCTAGGCTTGACTATAAAGTCATTTTCCTTTTAGCAAGAAGTAGTTTGAGAATATACCTCACCTTATATTTGATGAACATACCTCACCTTATCTCTTGATGAAACAAGTTGACTGTTTCTTTAAGGTCATGATGGGTTTCAGGACACACAAGCATAAAATATGGCACTTTGACATTTGAAAAAATAGCAAAACCCAGGAAGGTCACTCTATGACCTTTCCCTGCCCTCTTCCCCTAAAGCAGGTCATAAAACAGTTTTCTGACCTTCCTCTCAAGTAGGCCATACAAACCTCATGTGAGATGTGCCTACCTGTATTAGTTCATTTTCACACTGCTAATAAAGGCATACCCAAGACTGGGCAATTTATGAAAGAAAGAGATTTAATTGGACTTAAAGTTCCATGTAGCTGGGGAAGCCTCACAATCATGGCAGAAGGCAAAGAGGAGCAAGTCACATCTCACATGGATGGCAGCAAGCAAAGAGAGAATGAGGAAGACCCAGAAGTGGAAACCTCTGATAAAATCATCAGATCTCGAGACTTATTCACTACCATGAAAACAGAATGGGGGAAACTGCCCCCATGATTCAATTATCTCCCACTGGGTCCTTCTCACAACACATGGGAATTATGCGAGTACAATTCAAGATGAGATTTTGGTGAGGACACAGGGCCAAACCATATCATTCCACCCCTAGCGCCTCCCAAATCTTATGTCCTCACAGTTCAAAACCAATCATGCCTTCCCAACAGTCCCCCAAAGTCTTAACTCATTTTAGCATTAACTCAAATGTCCACAGTCCAAAGTCTCATCTGAGACAAGTCAAGTGCCTTCTGCCTATGACCCTGTAAAATCAAAAGCAGGATAGTTATTTCCTAGATACAATGGGGGTACAGGCATTGGCTAAATACCACTCCACGTGGGAGAAATTGGCCAAAACAAAGGCGCTACAGGGCCCATGCAAGTCCAAAATCCAGCATGGCAGTCAAATCTTAAAGCTCCAAAATGATCTCCTTTGACTCCATGTCTCACATCCAGGTCACGCTGATTGAAGAGGTGGGTTCCTATGGCCTTAGGCAGCTCCGTGCCTGTGGCTTTGCAGGGTACAGCCTCCTTCCCAGCTGCTTTAATGGGCTGGTGTTTACTGTCTGTGGCTTTTCCAGGTGCACAGTGCAAGCTGTTGGTGGATCTACCATTACCATTCTGGGGTCTGGAGGATAGTGTCCCTCTTCTCACAGCTCCACTAGGCAGTGCCCCAGCAGGGACTCCGTTTGGGGGCTCTGGCCCTACATTTCCCTTCTGCACTGCCCCAGCTGAGGGTTCTCCATGAGAGCACCACCCCTGCAGCAAACTTACGCCTGGGCATCCAGGCATTTCCATACATCCGAAATCTAGGCAGAGGTTCCCAAACCTCAATTCTTGACTTCCGTTCACTGGCAGGCTGAACACCACCTGGAAGCTGCCAAGGTTTGGGGCTTGCACCATCTGAAACCACAGCCTGAGCTCTACATTGGCCCCTTTCAGCCACAGCTGGAGTGGCTGAGATGCAGGGCACCAAGCCCCTAGGCTGCACACAGCTCGGGGATCCTGGGCCTGGCCCATGAAACCACGGTCAGGCCTGTGATGAGAGGGGCTGCCATGAAGACCTCTGATGTGCCCTAGAGACATTTTCCCCATTGCCTTGGTGATTAACATTTGGTTCCTCATTACTTATGCAAATTTCTGCAGCTGGCTTAAATTTCTCCTCAGAAAATGGGATTTTCTTTTCTATCATGTTATCAGGCTTCAACTTTTTTAAACCTTTATGCTGTGTTTCCCTTTTAAAACTGAATGCTGTTAACAGGACCCAAATCACCTCTTGAATGTTTTGCTGCTTAGAAATTTCTTTTGCCAGATACCCTAAATCATCTCTCTCAAGTACAAAGTTCCACAAATCTCTAGGGCAGGGGCAAAAATGCTGCCAGACTCTTTGCTAAAACATAACAAGAGTCTCTTTTGCTCCAGTTCCCAATAAGGTCCTCATTTCCATCTGAGACCACCTCATCCTGGACCTTATTGTTCATAGTACTATCAGCATTTCTGTCAAAGGCATTCAACAAGCCTCTAGGAAGTTCAAAACTTTCCCACCTTTTCCTGTCTTTTTCTGAGCCCTCCAAACTGTTCCAATCTCTGCCTGTTACCCAGTTCTAAAGTCACTTCCACCTTTTTGGGTATCTTTTCAGCAACAGCACCCCACTCTGGTACTAATTTACCGTATTAGTCCATTTTCACGCTGCTGATAAAAACATACCCAAAACTGGGCAATTTATGAAAGAAAGAGATTTAATTGGACTTATAGTTCCATGTGGCTGGGGAAGCCTCACAATCACGGCAAAAGGCAAGCAGGAGCAAGTCCTGTCTTACATGGATGGCAGCAGGCAAAGAGAATGAGGAAAATGCAAAAGTGGAAACCCCTGATAAAACCATCAGATCTCATGAGACTTACTCACTACCATGAGAACAGTATGGGGGAACCACCCCCATGATTCAATTATCTCCTACTGGGTCCCTCTCACAACACATGGGAATTACGGGAGTACAATTCAAGATGAGATTTGGGTGGGGACACAGAACCGAATCATATCACTACCCTATACCTGAAGGAAACTAACATCCTTACCCTCAAAGACACAGAGATGCCAAGAGGAATCTGGGCAGACAGGATTTGCTAAGATCCCCCAAATTGTCACCATTAGGTCTTATCCTCTTTGTCCAATCATACTTCCCCACAACCTTTTCATCAAACCTAGCATAAAAATATACAAGTTTACCTGTGTTTTCTTTTTCAATTTTCATTGCTAAAGGCTCCAATGTCACATAAAACTTGTACTAAATTTGTATGCTTTTCTCTTGTTAATCTGTCTTTGTTATGGGGCCTCAGCCATGAACCTAGTGAAGGGTGGAGAAAACACATCTCCCTCACCATGAGGAAGCTGTGGAAGACAGAGCAGTGAAACAGGACAGCCCTCTGGGGTTCCCAACAACCCTGGCAGAAGGTTGTGGGGAAGGTCTCACTTGAACTGGTTCTGACTAAGTGAGCCTTGTGCTCTTTGGACTTGGTGAATATTTAAACCACATCTTTCTCACATTCATGGAATATGTTTCAGGGGAGAAAACATAATTTCCTTTTTAGGTTCTTAGTTGAGACACTTTCCTGAAAACAAGTCATATTAACAAAAGAAAAACAGAAGTTTATTAACATGTGCTGTACCCATGATGTGGGACTGGTGTCAGTCCAAAAGTATTTCTCTCTCAAGGCAGCAGCTTAGGGGTCTTGTTTAAATAGTATTTTAACAAAGATCCATAAATCCTATAGAGAAAAGGACAAAGAAGGAGGTATCTTTAGGCTTCTAAAAGGCAGGAAAATGTGGGAAGATAAATTTATGGGAAGAGTAAAGTCTGCTTCTAGATGCTATGGTGCCTCTGTCTCTGAGCTCTGTGCCTGAGCTGATAAACGCAGACAGGAGGGTCAGAGTGCCATTTTACTTTATCCTTTTAGCTTTAACTAAAATCCCCAGGATTTTAGAGAATACTTTTTTGCTTCATTCAACTTCAATAGACTATGAAAATTCCATCATGAGAACTCACATCACAAGCACCTCACTCCTGGTCACACCATTCTAACCCTTCCATGCCCTGTGACTTCTTTGTTAGCCTCCAATAATCAGATGTCTCCTCCCTGGGTTTGCTGCTTTGGTCCCTCTGCCCTTCTGGGCAGGCCTATAGAACATGCTAAGCCAGTTCCCTCTCCTGCATGGGTCACATCTCATCCACAGTACACACTGAGACATCATTTGCCCTGACAACTCTTGAGAGCAGACTGATCCCAAGGCTGCACTGATCTGGCCCTTATTTCCACATCAGAATTTCTCAGACTGGCATCCTACTGTTGCCAAACTGAACTTGGGTCAGCCTGCTTGGCAAGGCAAAGCCAAACACTGACATTGGGACTGCAGTGAAAGAAGTGAGGCATTTATTGCAGTGTGCCAAGCAAGGAGAATCAGGCACCTAATGCTTAAGACCTGAACTTCCTGATGTCTTACAGGTCAGAGTTGTTTTTTATTTTTAAGAGAGTCTTGCTCTGTCACCCAGGCTGGAGTGCAGTGGTGCAATCACTGCCGCAACCTCCAGGGCCCAGGTGATCCTCCAATTTCAGCCTCATAAGTAGCTGGGACCACATGTGTGTGCCACCACACCTGGCTAATTTTTTTATTATTTGTATAGACAGGGACTCCCTATGTTGCCTAGGCTGATCTCTAACTCCTGGGCTCAAGTGATCCTCCCACCTTAGCCTCCCAAAGTGCTAGGATTACAGGCGTGAGCCACCCTACATCGCCAGGTAAGAGTTTTTAAAGGCAGGGAGGCAGAGGTTATAGGCAAAGTCATAAATCAATACATGGAAGTTATACATTGGATTGACCTAAAAAGGCAAGAAATCTCTAAGCAGGGGCCCACAGGTCATAGGTGGATTCAAAGATTTTCTGATTTGCAATTGGTTAAGGAGGCAAAGCTTTGTCTAAAAATTTAGGATCACCAGAAGACTGTGAGCTCTTGCTCATGGGTATAAACTTCAGGCACCTCAGGAAGAAATTTAGAACAAAGAACAGTGGTCAGAGCCCAGTTCTCAGTTCCTCCTCATCTGAGGTCTATGCAGTGGCAGATCCATATGGTCCGGGGTCTGGGTTTCTGAAAAATAACTCAGAGACATATGTTAAGACATTATTTTTAGTTTCTATAGGGAGCCAAATATATCCTAACTCTAACTTCCTTGGCTATTGTTTTAAGGTACTATTACCTTCTTGCTTATGAAGTTGCTCATTTACTTCTCAGAACTAGTTAGGTGCCCAGAAATCCCTGGAAGAAACTCAAGATTTTTATTCATTTTCATGCTTGGAGTTCCCACAAGCCCCTAAGAAGGGCCCCTGCTCCATCTCAACCCCAGTGTACAGTGGTTCTTAAATACAGTGGCCTGCATGTTACCTTTCTCTGAGTGCACCTGTGGATACCACTCTCACAGGGCTTAATGTGAAAAAAAAAGGCATTCACAGCAACAGGTGTCTCCAAAGAAACCTCCATGCAAACCCTCCCTCTTCTATTCTCTCAACCTTTGAAGTGGGTAAGGAGGTCAAGGGTCATGGAGCCATTTCTTGACATTTCCCTTGAAGAATCACTCTAAGGTAATTGGGCACCACACTGAAATTTCATGTTTATCCTACCTTGGTGCTTAGTGGGAATCTTCAGTTTTCACATTGTTACATAAAAGACAGGGCAAGGCCAGCTGGGTCAGCCAGGCCTTGGTGCCTGAGGGTGAGGCATCCTACACAAATAATGCTGAAGCAGAATAAGCCAAAGATGCACTACCTTTGAAAGCATCCAAGCCAAAAAGTCAGAAAACACACACACTACAGCAGGCCCTAGGGCAGGAAAGACATCATAACCATGGGACAGAATAAAACATCAGAATCTGAGCCAAAATTAAATTGGAATAAGAAAAAGTCAGCAATGAATGAGATTTGGGACAAATTCAGCCCACATTATTGGGGATTCCAGTGCTTAATAAGATGAAAAACAGATACAAGAGTATTTTTATTTAATTAATTTCCTACAGCAAGTTGGTTTTCTGGTTAAGGAAGATACAACCAAATTCCCTGGAAATTGCAAGGAGTCCCTAGAGATTTCTGTAAGACAGAGAAGATATAGATTCCCAACACTGCCCATTCCCCCACAACAGGAAAGCAGCATTCCCAAACCCAGAAGCTGCTGGCCTTATAAGCTCAAGTTTCATGACAGTCGACCTACTAGGAAACAGTAAGTTTTCATCCTCATAACCACTCCTCTCCCATTGCCATGTCAATATTGGCTGTCTCTGCTCATCAGCCATACCAAAGTGCAGCACTTGAATGCTCATTCTCGGCAATAACTGAACTAATGAGAGCTTAGTCCACGATGTTTTAGTAACAATTTTCTAACAGTGTTTGAGAAATAGAAATTGTCTGCTGCTCCCACACCCAGCCTGTAACTGCATGTCCAGTGGGCCTGACTGAACTCTGGACCACTAGACAGGTGTTAGCAAGGAAAATAAGGTTGTGTAAAATATCTTTTGGTACCAATGGCCACTATGGTTTTACTGTATTTAATGCAAGTCAAAGCTGGTGACTTCTACCTGCCTATCCGCCTATCTTCCTATCTACCTTTCTTCCTATTTACCTACCTACTTATATTAATTTGCTAAGCTGCCATTACAAATCACAAACTGGGTGATGTAGAACAACAGAAATTTGTTCTCTCACAATCCTGGAGACTAGAAGCCTGAAACCCAGTGTTAGCAGCGTTGGTTCCCTCTAAGAGGCATGTTATAATTTGAATATGTCAGGTGTTGAAACTTAATGGCCAATGTCATAGCAGTAAGAAGTGCAGCCTTTAAGAGGTGATTAGGTTATGAGGGCTCCTCCCTCATGAATGGGATTAAGACACTTAGAAAAGAGGTGTCAAGTGGTGTTCTGCCCTTTGGACCTACCTTCCTCTATTTGAGGACACAGTGTTCCTCCTCTCAGGAAGATACAGCAAGATGGCACCACCTTGCAAACAGAGACCATGCACCTCACCAGATAGTTTGCTGGCACCTGGATCTTGGACTTCTCAGCCTCCAGAACTATGAGAATAAATTTCTGTTCATTTTAAATTACCTAGTCTACAGCATTTTGTTATAGCTGTACAGATGAGCTAAGATAGGCTATGAAAGAGAATTTGTTCCATACCTCTCTCCAGGCTTCTGGTGCTTTGCTGGCAATATTTGGTGTTCTTTGGTTTGTGGATGCATCAGCTCAATCACTGACTTCACCTTCATATAGCATTCTCCCTGTGAGTGAAATGGTAAATGGCAGCTGAAACTTCAGTGAGACGAGGAAATGGAGGATGAGAGGTCTATGACAGAGACTTTCATTTTAACAGCCATGAAGAGATCAGAGATGAGCCTGGGTCCTGAGCCAGGCAGGGGAGGGGAACAGACTCTACACATAGTTGGGATTCCCCAAAGGAACCCACTCTCGGGGGAAGAGTGGATTAGGAAAAACTCTCTCCCACCATCTAAACAACAGGACAAACATATTTGTTGAAGTAACAGAACTTTGGGAACTGAATACCACAATGTGTGGGTAAAGTAGCAGATTAGAAATCTGAAGAGAAAACCAGGCAAGCAGAAGACAGATTTGAGAAAAATGATCAAGGATGAAGCGGGAACAGACAGAGAGATGCAAGCCATGAAAGTGACATTAAGCAGAATGGAGGACAAAATGAGGTGCTCCAATGCATGCCTGATAAGAGAAGGGGAAGGAGAGAATGGAGGAAATGAAAGAGGCAATACTGAAAGAGATCACAGCTGTGAAATTTTGACAACTGGTGAAAGACAAAACCTTGGTTTTAGGAATTGCAATGGGTTTCAAGCAGAATTAACACAGCCAAAACTGAACCCTCATGGTGAAACTGCAAAGAAACCAAAGACAAAAAGTGAAAAGGCTAGAGTAAAGCTATCAATTATTTATGAAGTGACAGTAATCAGACTGATAGCAGACAATACTAACAGCAGAAGAAAATAACTCAATAACATCTTTGAAGTGCTGAGGGAAAAGAAGTGCCATTAGAAAATTTTAAATGTGGCCAAACTATCATTAAAGAATAGGGTAATATAAAGACATTTTCAGACAAAACTGAAGGAGAAAAGTTCTCAATATTCTTTCTTACTGACAATATATAGAACTATATTGCAGCCTAGTGAAATCAATAAATTTTACGCTCTATACCTGTAGCTTAAAAAAAAACAAAAAAATATGTCTATAATTCTCTCCATTTATGCACAGCATCACTATTTATTAGAAGCCAATAAGGTACCACTGAATAATTTTTGATGACAGAGATGATGATTCCTACACTGAACAGTGTCTCTGGTGGAAATCATCTCTGTGCTACATTGTGTGGAACAGACAGGACCCTAAGTGCAGAATCAGGAAACCTGAATTCAAGCTCTAACTCTACCATTAATCACCTCTGCAACTTTGGTTGATTTATTCTGGTTCTTTGTATATTAAAATAGATGGGTGATTGGTTGATTTATTCTGGTTCTTTGTATATTAAAATAGGTGGGTGATTGGTTGATTTTTACAACTCCAATCTCCATCACTCTTCAACTCAGCCTGTACCCTCCTGACTGGTGAATTGGGATCCACTTAGGGTCCACACACAAAATTATTTCACAGAATTCAGTCCAGACAGCTTGAATAGTCTCACCTTTCAAGGCAAAAATCTCAAACCTAAAATCTATGCTCAAGAAATGTAGATTTGTAGGCCAAAAACTGTTTAGATCAACTTTTCATTAAAAAAAAAAATCTTAAAAGTTCAATACTCCAATTCGATTCTCTCCCACCCTCTATTCCACACACACCAAAGAGTCACAAATTTTGGGGTTTTGCCATGTATTTCAGCCTATGGGACTAACCAAGACTTTTATCAGTCTGGAATTTCTATCATTCTAACACCACCCCCACAGCTTTAGCTCCTCCTCCTAAATACCTTAGCACTTTCTTTGTGGTTTAAGTTACTGCTCTCCTACTTCCAATAGAGGGTGAAAAAATGATTGCTCATCTTGCTTTTAATGACCACAAGAAATATTAAATTCTTCTGGCCCAAAAGAACATTTCCCACAAGCATCATTTTAAATCTTAATTACAGGTTTATGTATTATTCAGGCAATGTTAGAAACTCAGCTTTGGAATAGCATTATACCATTAGTCTTCATTTGCTCTCTTTGGTCTTTCCCCCAACTTCCAAATAATGGCCATTCTAATTCTCTTGCTTCTTTAATTATATTTTAGTTAGAATAATCTTTTTCTTAGAGCACCAGACTTTCTCTTGCAAAATGCCTATGACTTCAAAAAAGGATTTGATTCTCCTCTGCGCCCCTTGCTGACAAGGTTTAGGGAGGCAAGCAGGCTATTATCTATCACCAAAAAGTCCAGCAGAAGGGATAGAAAAGGATCACTAGGTTAATATAAAGATAATTCTCTTCTTGTTGTAATGTATACACACACAGGTGCACACACACAGGAATGCACTTGTCCAAAGATTAAAATAAAGCCGGATAATTCTTCACCAGTTGTTCAGTGATGCTATTGGCATTATCAAAAACGTAAGATCTGAATTAGAATAGCTAATATTTTTCAAGTGCTCTCTGTATACAGGTTACCTGACTGCATACCCATATCCTCTAGTTCTTCTCTATGTACTGCTTCACTGATTCCCTGCTATGTTTCTAAAGTGCTCTGGGCCCTCCATCCTCCACATGCTGTCAGATCTTTGTAGATAAGGTCCTTTTCATCTTTCTATATATGGAAAAGTGTAATGAATAAATTTCCCATCCCCTGCCCCCTCTTAGAAAGAGCCCTAAAATTAAAAGAATTCTATTTGAAATTGATGCTACTCCTCACAGGACACAAAAAGATCAACCTAATACCATGATTTCTGTTTTGTTTTGCTTTGTTTAGTTTAGTTTTGTTTTCAGTGATGCTCAGTCTTCAGCAAAACAGAAAAGAGTCAGATACTCCTTCACACAATTATGATTATCTATTGTTCCTAAGGGTTAGGCCAGGAGCATGATAACAAAAGAAATACTTTTTTCTTTTGTAGGTTTTATTTATTTGTTTTTGTTTTTTTGAGATGGAGTCTCACCCTGTCGCCCAGGCTGGAGTGCAGTGGCAAGATCTTGGCTCACTGCAACCTCTGCCTCCCAGATTCAAGCGATTCCCCTGCCTCAGCCTCCTGGGTAGCTGGGACTACAGGCATGTGCCACCACACGCAGCTAATTTTTGTATTTTTAGCAGAGATGGGGTTTCACCATGTTGGCCAGGATGATCTCGATCTCTTGACCTCCTGAACCGCCCACCTTGGCCTTCCAAAGTGCTGGGATTACAAGCGTGAGCCACCATGCCTGGCCTGTAGGTTGTTTTTAAATATAAAACTTGTTTGCTATAAACTATATATTCTTAACTGCACAGCTAAATTTTTACTTCTGTATGTAACCTATGTAACTACCACACAGACCAAGATATAGAATATTTTCATCACTCCAGAAAGTTCCCTCATGCCTCCTCACTCACTCACCTCATTGATAATCACGACTCTGACTTTTATCATCTTTGACGATATTTGTTTGTCTTTCACTTTATGTATGTGGAATCACATAGTATATACAGTTTTGTGTCTGGTTTCTCTTTTCCAACAGGATGCTTTTGAGATTTTTCCATACTATTGTAAATATCAGTTCTTTCTTTTTTTATTGCTGAGCAGTATTTCATTTTATGAATACACTACAATTTGCTTTTGTATTCCTCTGTTGTTGGATATTTGTAGCATTTCTAGTTTTTGGCTATTATGACTAAAGCTGCAAAGAACAGTCTTTCATGTGCCTTTTGGTTGATATATGAACTCATTTCTCTTGGATATATACCTAAAAGTAGAACCGAGAACTGCTGGGTCATAAGACAGAAGAAGATAGAAGTTCATTTAGATTTAATAAATACCAGCAAACAGTTTTTCAAAGTGGCTGAACCACTTTGTCTGGAAACTGTTTATACTTCTATCTGCAGTGTACGTGAGCTCCAGCTGCTCTAAAGTCTCACCTACACTTCATGTTGAATCTTTTCATTTTAGCCAAGCTACTCTGTTTATACTTTTCCCTCATTGTGGGTTTAATTTGGGTTATATGATTTATAGGTGTTTAATTTTTACATATCTATATATACGGGATATGACTCCTTTGTCAAGTATATGTATTACAAATATCTTCCCCCAATCTGTGGCTTGCTCACTGAACTCACTTCCTTAACTATGTCTTTTGATGAACAGAAGTTCTTAATTTTAAGAAAGCCCAATTTATCTTTTTCCTTTTTCTTTTATGGCTTAATGTTTTTTGTGTCTTATTTAAGAAATCTTGCCTACTCCATAATCATTTTCCTTTGTTACATTCTAGAAGCTTTATTGTTCTGCCTTTCACATTCAGGTCTATGATCCACTTTGAATAAATTTTTATGTGTGGTGTAAGGTCAAGTTCAAGATTCATTTATTTTCCCTGAATAGATACCAATTTCTCTAGCACCATTTATTTAATAATGATCTTTTCCCACTGAATGACAATGGCACCTTTATTGCAAATCAAGAAACCATATATGTGCACATCTATTTGTGGACTTTATCTGCTCCATTGGTTTATTTGTCCATCCTTGCACCAAAGTAGTATTTCCATGAGATGGGTTTAGCTTGTGTGTCTCTGATGAGTGCAAATATGCATCTTTGCACAAATGCCCACTTCCCATCTGAACCTCACTGACTTTCACTGTGCAGAATATTCACTGTTATCTCTTACCTCCAAACCCTCTCTTCTGTACTCAGCTTGGTGATGCAGAGGTTTAGACTCTGCAAACATTTCTCCTTTGCCAGTGGTTCCCTGTTAGGTTCTGCCAATAGGGGTCACTAGAGGGAGACAGTGACGCTGGAGCAGGGACAAAGGACTTTCTCCTTCCCGTGTGCTCATTGCTCCTATCAGCATTGCCCCAGCTATGGTTTTGTGAAACAACAGTGGCAGCTGGGTTTAGCTGTAGCACCACTATAGCTTCAGCTTTGTTTCCACACTCCCAGAGACGCACTTCCTCAGAGACATGACCACCAACCAGGCAGCAGTTCTGCAGGGCCCCAAACACCAACCTTCAGGGTTCTATTAACCCCACCCTCTCTTCATTTTCATCCCTGGCCCTGGGGTGGCAGCTGTTCAGAGCACTTCCTGTCACTGTGCTAGCTCAGTGATCCCTGGTTGCTTTTGAATCCTCTAATACCAATTCCCCATATTTCTTTTTTTCTGTTAGGCTATTTGGTGTCATGCTGTTTTTCTAAGTGGACTCTGACTCATTCACTCACTAACAGAAGAGATGACATAGAATTGTGTAGAATTGGAGAGCATGATCACTCTCCCTCCTGGAACAAGAGCCTATAACCCTCTGGATTCTGCACAACTCTTCAGAGATGAACAATCATGCTCATCCTATGTTCATTCTTTTAAACGCAATGCCAGAAAACATCAAGGTATTGTCAACAAACAGTCAAACTCTGTAAAATATTTGAAGAGAT
The DNA here is from genome assembly GCF_009828535.3 of Hylobates moloch. Classification (NCBI taxonomy): domain Eukaryota; kingdom Metazoa; phylum Chordata; class Mammalia; order Primates; family Hylobatidae; genus Hylobates; species Hylobates moloch. Next base: position 34,962,177 of record NW_026652281.1, read on the forward strand.
TTATTCTAAGCCAAATATGAGTGACCATGACCTGAGGCACAGTCTCAAGAGGTCCAAAGAATATGTGCCCAAGGTGTTCAGCCTGGTTTTATATGTTTTAGGAAGATATAAGACATCAATCAATACATGTAAGGCATACACTGGTTTGGTCTGGAAAGGCAGGACAACTTGAGAAGCAGGAGCTTCCAGGTCATAGGTGAATTCAAAGATTTTCTGATTAGCAATTGGCTGAAGAGTTAAGCTAAAATCTAAAGACCTAGAATCAATAGAAGGCAGTGTGGGTTAAGATAAGAGGTTCTAGAGACCAAGGTTCTTATCATGCCGATGAAGCCTCCAGGTAGCAGGTTTCAGAGAGAAATTGTAATGTTCCTTATCAGACTTAAAAAGGTGCCAAGCTCTTAGTCAGTTCTCTCCTGGATTATGGAAAAGACCTAGAATGGGAAAGGGATTCTCTACACAATGTAGATTTTTCCCCACAAGAGACAGCTTTGCAGGACCATTTCAAAATATGTCAAAGAAACGTATTTTGGGGTAAAATAGTTTTATTTCTTTCAGGGCCTGCTATATGTCATGCTGGTAACTTATTGCTACAAATAGTCTGTTTTGTCAGTCTTAAGGTCTCTGTTTTAACGCTAATGCTGGTCAGCTGTGACTGAATTCCAACGTGAGGAAGGTATAATAAGACATATCCAACCATGCATTCCCATAATGGCCTGACCTAGTTTTTCAGGTTAAATTTTTGGAATGCCCTTGGCTGAGAGAAGGGGTCCATTCAGTTTATCAGGGGGCTTATAATGTGATTTTTGGTTTACAACATAAAAGCTTCTTTGGAAAAGGATAGAGTTTCCTGAGGGATAGAGAAGTTGCTAAGCTGAGAAATATGTGTTTTTCAGGGAGGTGGGGATACTTGCAAGAGAAGCTGGTCATCGTGAAGGAAGCATGCAAGGGAACACGAAGCATATGAAAGCCCAAAGCCTGAAAACATTCTCCCTTGTGCAATAAAAGAAACATCTAAACTCATTAACTTTCAACCATTGTCCCTCCTACCATGCAATACACTTTTGGGAATCTCTAACCTTTCAGAAAAGTACTTCGTATATATAGACTTTGCTCTATGTATAATGGTAGAACTAGGGGAGAGATGGGTCTACTCTGCCCCATTTTCCTTCCTTTGAAAAACCTTATGAGCAACCACTTAATAGTAAATGTTCTCTTGTCATGGTAGTACATCCCCTGCCAGAAGAGCTGGCTATAGCACTTGCCCTCAGCCTGAACTCTGAAAACTCTATCCTCAATCTAAACAAAGGGAAAGATATGCCTGATTGGGTGTTTTTTATAAGCATGACAGCCTAACCCCACTCTTCCCAGGAGTGAAACACACTCAAGCACACATCTGTCCGACGCCCTGCCTGTAAAGTCATCCTCACTTAGCAATCATAGGGAAGTTTCCACACACACCAAAGGGAGGTCTACCTATGAAACAGGACCTACCCACTACCCTAAATCCACTACCACAGAGTCCATACAAAGGATAGGTATTTGGGGTGAACATACCCGCATTGGTTCCCTATTCTAATCAGCAAATCTTTCCTTCACACAAATAAATGTAAAACTAAGAATAAACAGCCATTTGAAGAATTTTAACCTGGGAAAGATACAACCAACTTAACAAAACTACTGAAGAGGCCAGGCACAGTGTGGCTCATGCCTGTAATCCCAACACTTTGGGAGGCTGAGGCGGGAGGATCACTTGAGGTCAGGAGTTCAAGACCAGCCTGGCCAGCATGGTGAAACTTCACCTCTACTGAAAATACAAAAATTAGCCAGGCATGGTGACACATGCTTGTAATCCCGTCTACTCGGGAGGCTGAGGCAGAAGAATTGCTAGAACTCAGGAGGCAGAGGTTGCAGTGAGCCAAGATCACACCAGTGCACTCCAGCCTGGGGACAGAGACTCCATTTCAAAAACAAAAAAAACAAAAAAAAACAAACAAACAAAAAAAACTACCAAAGAAAAATTTTACAAGAGGCCTTAAAAGAGGAATTAAATAAACAGAGATAAATTATGTTAACAAAAGGAAGATTTAATATTGCAACCTTTTAATTTTCTCTTCAGTAATATAATAAGACCAGTAAAATCACAGTAAAAACCCAAGATTTTTCATGGAACACAAGATATGGATACTAAAATTCTTAGAAGAGTAATGTACAAGCATACCCTTATCAATTTTGGAAAAGACCAAATGATAACTTTCCTGCCAAATATAAAAATGTACTATAAAGATTTTATAATTAAAACAGCATGGTATTTGTCAGAAATGGGTGAATAAACAAATGGAAAAGAGAGCATACGTAGGAATTTAGTACACGACAAGGTAACATTTTGAATGGAAAGGACAAACTTACATAAAAGTATGGGACCATGGAATAACCACTTGAGAAAAAGCTAAGCTGATTTTACATAGCAATTTGTAGTATAAATTCCATAGGGATTAGAGATTTAAATGTAAATAATAAAAACATAAAAGTCTAGGATAAAATGAGCAAATATTTTAATCATCTCAGGGTATGAGTGTGGCAGAGAAATAATTAAGCAATGACATGAATTTGACCACATAAAAATTAAAATTATGTAAAAACAAATTCTATAAATAAAAATAACAAGAAAAAAACTGAAGATTCATCAGTAGGTGATTCATTCATTCAATAATTATAGTATATTTATAAAGTTCTGTGTAGCTGTTTTTAAAAGAATGATGTAGTTCTACATCAGTGGATTTCAACTGGGGGCAATTTTGCCCCTCCTTCCTGGAGCCATAGAGCAATAGCTGGAGATGCTTTGGGGTGTCACAACTGAGGACAGAATGTGCTACTGACATCTAGTGAGTAGAGGCAAGGAATGCTGATAAACACCCTACAATACAGGACAGCCCCCACAACAAAGATTGTTGGGTCCAATGTCAATAGTTCCAAGTTTAAGAAAACTTGCTCTCCATAAGCTAACAAAGAAAGATGTCCCTGACATACGAAGTAGGGGGAAAAAAACAAATTGCAGGCCGGGCGCAGTGGCTCATGCCTGTAATCCCAGCACTTTGGGAGGCCGAGGTGGGCGGATCACGAGGTCAGGAGATCTAGACCATCCTGGCTAACATGGTGAAATCCCATCTCTACTAAAAATACAAAAAATTAGCCGGGTGCGGTGGCGGGCGCCTGCAGTCCCAGCTACTTGGGATGCTGAGGCAGGAGAATGGCGTGAACCCGGGAGGCGGAGCTTGCAGTAAGCCGAGATCACGCCACTGCACTCCAGCCTGGGCGACAAAGCGAGAAAAAAAAAAAAAAAAAGGACCGAATTGCAGAACAATATGTATATTATGATCTTAATATAAGTAAATATTCCATAATATCAGCAGTAACAATGATTGATGCATTGAGTATTAAACTCAAAAGAAAATCTAATAGAATATTGAAAACAACTGGTAAAAGAAATGCACTCCATGTCTAGGCCTGACCTACTCCATCACTCTAACGTCATTCTCTCTTGTCTGTCTCTCGGTCAGATGCAGAGGGTAAATTTGAAAATTTTCCCTGAATTGAAGAATTTTCTAGGAAAACAGAAGTTATCAAAATTGCCTCAAGAAGATATATCAGTAACAATACAGAAAAGTTAAAAAGATGTCTTAAAATTATCTCCACAAATAACATCAAGTCCATTGTACAGAATAAGCTCTCTACTCTTTCAGGGTAGTTGATGCTCTTGCCATCTAAATTATTCCAGATCATGCAAAACGTGAAAAACTCCTCAGTGAATCGCACAAAATTAGTGAATTCCTGATACAAAATCTGACAAAATAGTATGAAAAAAGTATGCTTATGTCAGTCTCTCTTATAAATATGTATTCAATAATTTTAAATACAGTTAGCATAATTATGAGTTAATAATTCAAAATATTTATGAAGTCCAAATAAAAATATACCAAGTCAAATCCAGGACAATGTTTTTTAAAAATGGCCAAATCATTTTATTTCAAGAATGTAAGAGTGATTTAACATGAGAAGATACATTAACATAATTCAGTACATACTGGAACTTTAAAATCTTTAAGTCCTTCTAAATAGGTACAGAAAAGGCACTTGATAAATCTTAGCATTCAGTCTTCATTTTTTTAAATTTAAAACCTCCTAGTAAACTAGACCAGGAAGGATATTTCAAGCACCTAGAAGAATGCTATAAGGTTGGAAAGATTCAAGAAATAATTATCAAATGACTGCATAAACAGTAATTCCTTCATTTGATAAGGAGTATTTACCTTAAACCAAAAGCAGTATTTTTTCATTTAATAGTTTAACTTCAAAAGCATTTTCTTTTCAGAGATTAGAAAAAATTGCTCACTCTACAGTTACTTACCTCTGAAATAAGACAACAACAAAAAACGGAAGGCACAAATACCTATTTAAAAAGAGAGTACAAATTATTATTATTGAGTAGTCTGGTTGTCTCCCTGGAGATTCCTTATCCTTTGATCATCTCTTCTATCTTCCTTGTCTCAGTGCCTGTTCCCCCACCCCACCACAACCACCAAATACCCACACAGAGATAAGCCATCACAGGACAGAAAGAAAATCATTCAAGCCCATCAATACGTAAAAGCCAAAACTTTAATATCATTTCCATGTGTTGTCCCTTATCCTTGGCTTTCTATCAGTGTCCCCAAAGTTGCCACTGTTCCTCTAGGATGGCAGACTGTCTTCCTATCTCACTTCAGTCACTTCTCTTTGCTATTAAACAATCTGACACTCAGATTATTTTTGTTGTTTTAAACTAAAGATTCAAAAAGCGTGGTATTCAGTCGGCCCATAGTAGGTGAGGGTCTTCCTTATGGACTGCAAACTGATCCAAAAATGCAAGTTCTTTATCTTTAAAGAAGATTCATCTACAATTCCAGATACTTTCAGTTTTATACCACAAACTCTAAGAACAAACACTTTTAAAAATCCACGGTGCATGACTTTTTATGCCACATTCATTATTTTGTTCTTTGCCAATTTTCTATTATTGATGGGTCCATTTTCCACTGGAAGGTTGTAACAGTGGTGTACAGTTTAAAAAAAGTTTGAAAACTGATACTTTAAGCAATGTATGTCTTTCATATCCCATAATAACCAAAGATATAACCTGAAGCACTAGGCAATTGAGGTGAACATTTTAAAAAACAGGATAGTATTGAATATATTGAAAAGGGTTAAGGGTTGATCATAGAGCAAGTGAATTCAGACTATACTAATCTATTCTTTCCAAGATTTTAATGTATTTTGTTATTAGTCTCTTTAATAATATTTTATTAGCTTTCTAAACATTTCACATACACTGTACAAAAAAGCAAAAATATTTGGAAGCCTAATAATCGTTCTGAAGCACCAATCTATCTTAAATGTGGCTTTCTTTTGAAAAACGATAAAGCTGACCAATGCCATCAGGAATTCAATTAGAATATTTCACAGGTAATGGTTTCTTATTTTGGTGGTGCAATCATCCATAAAATGGAGTCCTCTCAGAGTTTACTGAGCCATTTTTAATTGTTTTCTCTTAAAGTCAAACTGAAGGCTGTTACAAGAAGGAAAGATACATCTCTCCAGGCATGTTTAAGTGGTTTAGACCAATACATCACACCTGCAGCTAAAAGACTTTTTTCAGTCTGAAATCACCTTTGCAAAAATTTTGACAGGGAGAAAAATATAACATAAAAAATTATGAAGGTGAAAGAAATCTGCCTTAACTGAATCCATCTTACTTCTAACCTCCAAGCTATCCCTGTTCATTTCTGTGCATAGGCCAAGTTATCTATGAAAGGAGTTTAGTTTAACTTTAAAACAAAGATGATAACAGCCACTTCCTGAAACTATCCCTCTCCTTGCTTAGGGACAATAACTGCCTTTGGAAAACTAACAGATGAGCCACATTGTAGAATTATGGCTCAGGAGTCATGCAGCCAAAGGCTACAGGATTCCTAACCTCCCCAATATAGGGATGTCCTATAGATAACATCCCTATGGTAAAACCTAAGGTTGGTGATTGAGGTATTTTTCAGACCCTGAATTCTGATAGACCAGCTAAACTCACCCGCCTGGTTTTGTGATCCTACTCAGGAAATGAAGACAACAAAAAGACAGTTTCAAGCCCCTATGATTTCATCCCCGACCCAACCAATCAGTATTTCCCATTCCCTAGCCGCCCCCATCCACCAAATTATCCTTAAAAAGCTCTAGTCTCTGAATATTCAGGAAGCTGATTTGAGTAATAATAAACTCCTGTCTTCACACTTGGCCAGTCCTGCGATTATTAATCTCTTTCTCTATTGCAAAAACCTGCTGTTCGCAGTGCCTTGGTTTTTCTGGGCAGTAGGCAAGATGAACCCATTGAGTGATGACAAGTCTTACTCATTTAAAATCAGTACTTTACAGTTCTGAAGTTTCTGCAATTAAATATATCAATACATACCTACAAATACATAGGTATACACATTATACCATATGAATATTCTGGAAGATACTCTGGCATTATAATGATAATAACATTTCATATTATTATGCACAATTTCTTTGGCAAAGCTAAAAATGTTTCTTGCTTGTAATGGCTGTATACATTATAATACCTTAATGTGATTAATTGAATTTAGTCATTGGGAAGCTCAACCCGGATTATTTCTGTTGTTTTAAACTAGACTCCTTCAATGCTTGGAAATATATACATATACAATACATACATACATAACAGTACTGTCAAAAAATACAAATTTACAACAAATTTACTTAAAGATCTAACTGGTGCTTTTTCACAACTCATGAACCAGAGCAGCCTCCATTCTACACAACAGAACGAGAGCTACCTGTGAGCAAAAGCAGAACGTAGGTTTTGTAAAGTAGGAACAAGGAAACAGAACAATAGTCTGACTGATTAACATCAGGTTACGACAGGTTACTTTCTTGTGAGAGTTAAAGCAGAAAAGACTTCCTTATTGTGTTGACTCAGGTAGAATGGAATCTCCTGTTTTCAAGGAAAAAAAATGAGTGTTTGAGGATCTATTTCCTTCCTTAAAGTTTCAGTTTGACTATGTGGCATTTAGCATGAATGACTCCACTTTGATTTGTCTGGTCTGTTGGGGCCTAGAGCAGGAGCTCAGTCCAAAACAATGGCCTCCCATAATTATATTTAACAGTACAAACATACTTAACAAAACTCAATTATGCAAAGTTAAAATGGGAGGATTCAGCTGGGATGCAGTGGTGGGATGGACACTAGCCTGGAAGCCTAGAAACCAAGGTCTGAATTCCAACCTGTCAAGCTATGGGTAAGATGCTTAATCTCTGTAAGCCTTTTTGGCAGAGTTGGTTTCCCCAGCCACATTGTCCTCCAGGTCCCAGCTTCTCCAGGTCCCAGGTAGCTGAACCACAGGATAACAGGTCTGCCATAGACCCACTCACCAAAGCACTGCACCAGGTCCTCACTCTTGGTCTGCTTCAACACCAAAGAACTATGATGCTGTTGCCACTGTCTTCCTATCTCTTCTGGTACCTACATACAGGCTGCATCCTTAACACTGAAGGCCTTCAAAGTACACAAAAATATAACATTTTGCCACTCAAATCCCCTGTCAAACATCCCACATTCTGCCTTCTTCAGGATACATACTCTGAATTCCTTCAAACATTTCTCATATTTAGGGTGACTATGCAGCCTTGTTTTCCTGGGATAGTCCTGGTTATCCTTGTTTTCCTAGTATAATAATAAGTAGCACCTTGCCACAGTGAAAAGTTCAAAAAGTTAAAATATGACATTTGTACACATGTAGACTGAATGCATGCCAAATATTTTGTTCAACTTAATCTAATGGAGGAACAAATAAGAAAATAGAACTGGATTTTTATAGGTATTTTGAGAGAAAAGAATGCTAGACTAAGTTTGTTAGTTTAGATATAAACTGATTAATCCTCTAAGGGGAATGAACAATAATCTTTGGTGTTATCTTTTCTGCTAGATGGAAATCTACAAAATAGATTTCACAGCGTCTGTGTTCTAAACAAATAGCGAAGAGCAAAGTCAAACAAAGGCACATCCTTCTAGGAAATCAAATAATCTTTAGGCAGTCCTGATAAATAATGCCACAATAGGACAAAAGACATATGACCATTCTCTTACTTTCAAGTTTTATATAATTTTTTCTAAGAGCCCCCTTTTACTCTCAAATGTATCCTAGTTTGGATCACAAATTATATGGCCAGCAACCTTGTAGCATATAATTTACACATTCTTCACCTCTCTGGCCATAATGCTCTTCACATAATATGTTTATCCATGTTTATCTCTTAGGATATGGCATCCAGAATTTTAAAAAGAATTCTCCATATGTGCCTGGAGCAGTGCAGGCTACAGGAGAGTTATGACTTCCTGTAATTTTGACAATATGCTTGGGGTAGACAGAGGTCATATGACCCATAAAACCAACAATATCTCCTATCTAATGCTTTATAGAAACAGTTTGCTGACCCATGATTTAGGCCCCTGCTTCCATTCCTTCAAAGCCCATATTGAAAGTCATCTCCTGGTACAATCTTCAAAATATCATTCCCTTGCTAAGCAGAGTTAATGGCTTTGTCCCCAGTACATCCACAGCTCTATGAAATACATACAGACCCTCTACGAAAACACTTTGTATCATAGTTATTGATACGAATCTCTCTCTCTTCCTAATGGAGACCACTTATCTTCAGGTACAGGCCCACGCCACCTCTTAAATGCCCAAGACCTAGGTTACCTAGTACAGTGTCTGGACCTAGAACCAGTCAATATCGTTTGGAACTTTGTTCCCTTCAAATCTCATGTTGAAATATGATTCCCAAAGTTGTAGGTAGGGTGTGGTAGGAGGTAACTGGGTCATGGGGGTGGATCCCTCATGAACAGTTTAGCACCATCCCCTTGGTGATAAGTGAGTTCTCGGTTAGTGAGTTCACATGAGATCTTGTTGCTTAAAAAAGTTTAGGACCTCCCCTTCTCCCTCTCTTGCTCCTTATCTCACCATGTGACATGCCTGCTCCCCCTTCACCTTCCACCACAGTAAAAACTCCCTGGGGCCTCCCCAGGAGCCACTATGCTTCCTGTACAGCCTGCAGGACCATAAGCCAATTAAACTTCTTTTCTTTATGAACAGCCTTATGTATTTGTTATAAAGATGCAAGAATATTCTAATCATCAATAGTCATAATTCCTTATTTATTTTTTATTGCTGAACAACTGTGTCCAGTGAGCATAGTTATAGTGAGCACTTATATTTGTTCTTTGATATAACTTTCACAGTAGCCCACATTAAAAGACTGAAGCCCAGCCAGGCGTGGTGGCTCACCACTTTGGGAGGCCAACAGTTGGATCACCTGAGGTCAGGAGTTTGAGAGCAGCCTGGTCAACATGGCGAAATCCCATCTCTACTAAAAATTAAAAAATTAGCAGGGCGTGGTGGTGTGCACCAGTATTCCCAGCTACTTGGGAGGCTGAGGCAGGATAATCATTTGAACCCGGGAAGTGGAGGTTGCAGTGAGCCGAGGTGGTGCCATTGCACTCCAGCCTGGGTGACAAGAGTGAAACTCAATCTCAAAAAAAAAAAAAAACAAAAACAGACTGAAGCCCTCAGAGGCTAAGAAGCTGACCAGAATGACACAGTGAATAAGTGGTATACCAATGGTGGAACTCTGATTTCTTTGAATCCAGCGCCTGGGCTCCTGACTCCTAAGTTATAAAACAGTTCATTTAATAACCCTTCTGGCAAAGAACTCATTGGCACCTCTAAAATTTTGAAAGCTCACTCAAAAAGAAGATATAGGCTCGATGCCTATGTCATTCATCTGTTATTAAAATGAGAACCTAAAATTCCTTAGGACACTGCAATATTTTGAAGGTGTTTTGCCAATGTAGGTGTTCACCATCAACTTTGCCCTGTTCAATAGCCAAGGAAGCATCCTTGTCCCCCACATATATGTAGCCACTAACCCCCACTGGGAGAGCAGGAACATGTAAGGAAAGCATGCCTAAGTGCGTCATTTCCACCAGTCTCAGACAGGATCTGGAGTCACAGAAATAAAATGAGTCAATACTCCTTTGGAAACAATATGTCAGACAATTTATCTGAAAGTTGGAAATAAAGCCAAAAAAATGGTGCATGGCACATACTTTCAGAATCTTTTGGAGCCAATCAGCACCGAAGAATTGTCTAGGGGAATGCACTGTTTACTGCTGATTGAAGGTCCTAGACTAGTCTAGGACCCTTTCCCTACCTTGTAGATTTCTGTTCAATGGAACAGATAACCCCAAAGATTTACAGCCTGCTGTACATTAAACAGTTTTACAGCTAACTCAGCAATCTTATCCTAATACGTTTTTATTAAATTGTTCATAAATGCCCTAGCTCCTTAAATGTTCTTTGAACCAATATTAACATCTAACTGGCTCCTTCATTAATTAATGAATTAAATCAGTGATACATGTTCATTATATTTTTGCTTGGGAATCATGATTTTACCTCTTTGAAAATTACACTTCAAAAATATGTTAAAGACTTTACACTCACATTAAGAGATTCACCTGATATAACACAAGGACTCAGGCAATCTTTTAAAAATCCATCTGTTATTTAAATTTCCCTTGTGAAAAAAAAAACTGTTTTTTTTTTTTAATGTGCTAAACTGAAGGATGCTTGACTGGCCTTACACATGTTCTAAAAGGTACAGTTATGACTGATCTAAGATAATTCAACACTAGGAAATTACATTGGGAGCATTTCTCAGGCTGATGGAAACTACATGTGGGCTGGATACAGCTAAATAAAAACAAGACTTCACAGTTGTTCATATCACACTCTGTTGTATTAAAGGTAAACTCACAGGCTGTATTTTCTCACTTTATTCCTTACTGACATGAAATATTTTGAACTAAATTTAGCAACAACGGCCTTTGAAAAAATAGTGTTACCTTCAGTAGTAACTCAAGAGTCTAGACATGCAACTGCTACCAAAATTCTTATCCTCTAAAGAATGTTTTCCCAAGGTCTCCTCTGATTATATAAGATTATTCAGTAATTGCCAGCTAGCCATCTTTTCCATCAAAGCTGAGACTCATCTGGGCTAACCTGTAAGATGAGGAAAAGCCAAGGTCTACTGAAACAAGGGCATTTGGATTCAGGGCACTCAAGATGCAAATAATGTCACATTTCTCCATAGTAAATGTGCACATACAACTAAATAATTGAGTGTGTGTGTGTGTGTGTGTGTATCAGCTTTCAGTTTAACACATTAAAAAGATCATTTTTTCACAAGGGAAATTTAAATAACTGATGGATTTTTTAAAAGATTACCTGAGGTCTTGTGTTTTATCAGTTGAATCTCTTAATGTGAATATAAAGTGTTTAACATATTTTTACAGTGTAATTTTCAAAGTGGTGAAATCATGATTTCCAGGCAAATATAACAGCCAATTTTCAGGTCTTCCTCCATACACCTTATACCATGCAACAACCCAGACTTTTTATGGGCCCTGGGTCATAAGGAAGGGCCTGTTCCTCAGCTATGTGCTCAGCATTGACGTGCTTCTGGCCCAAACCAAGTCCATTTAGGTATAGGTAGTTCTTCCAACAATTCTGCCGCCTCCGGGCCAAGTTTGACCTTGGGGACCTTTGCCTCCACTCTAAAAGCCACAGCTCTCCCTGGGGTCGCCATGCAAGCACTATTTCTCCCCAACTCAGAGGCACTAAGAGCTCAAAAACTCCCAACCTCTCCCCATTCCAGCTGGGGAAGTACTCAAAATGCTCCTGGATAGATGCGTCTTCCTTCAATTCTGGAAGTACTAAGCCTCCAATTCCCTCCCACTCCACCAAATCCATCTTTATCTTTAAAGCAAACTAAAGCCTTCAAAAACAGATTCATGCTTAGACTGCCTTGCCTACTTCAGGGCCAGAGCTTTCTGCTTTCACCCTAAAATGTACAGATTGTAAACTGCAACATGTGGGTGATTGAGAGGAAGGGTGGGACAGAAATGAGGAACTCAGAGCACAAGGAGAGACTAGCCTAGCTGGGGATGGGGAGGTGGGCCAAGGGTGACATACAAGAAACAGACTGGTAGATCTTTCATTGTTCTATAGTTCAAGCCAACTCTCAAGAAAATAAGTTTTTTCCCAACAGATTTTTTTTAAATCCTGGCTGCTCCAAATAATAGCCATATGACCCCAGGCAAGCTGTTTAACCTCGGTTTCCTTATCTAAAAGTGGGGTTAATTATGGTACCTATGTTATATGTTTGGTTAAGAATTAAATGAGTTAATAAGTGAAACGTGATTAGAACACTTCCTGGAACATAATTATGCCATAAATCCTAGGTATTAGTGTTATGATTATTATTAATATTATTATTGTGCCACAATAAATTCTCAATAAATTGCATCACTATACTCAATGTATCCCATTAGAATGGAATCACAAGGGTTACTGATGCTGAGACACATTGAGACAAAGTCTCTGATCCCTGGGAAGAACTGCAAATATCCTGCCAGAGAAAGTCTATATCATGGTATTGTGTCTGAAAATGAATGTTGTCTCAGAGCCTCATTCAGAAGGGTAGCTACAGCTGGGGACTCATTCACTCAATAATGTCAGGAGCACACAGGTCTGGAAATTCTCTTATCATGGTGTTCTTCTCTCTGAGCCCAGAACATGTCACATGCCTAAGTAGGAAGCTTGTATCCTTCTAGGAAATTCACAACACAAACTTTATTTATACTGTGCATACATGGGAAGCATTTAAGCCCTACTGGGGACCATAGGAATGTGAGTGATTCAAATGGCTTATGTACAGGGTCATGAAGGTAGAAATTTTCTATGAATCTAAAACATTCATATTTATGTATCCAAATCAAACTGGTTATCTGTATTTATTTATTCATCCACAGATATTTATTGATGGCAGGCACCCTGCTAGTGCTTATGATATAGTGCTGAAAAAGACACAGTCCCTTTCCTCACAGAGCTTCAGTCTAACAGGGCACACTGAACAAATGCTGGATGCTGTGGGGGCACATATGTGACTTCATCTGGTGGCTTAAAAAGGATTTCCCAGAGAAAGTGAATTCTAAGACTAGAAATAAAAAGCATGTTATGATGGGTGGATGGAACCATTCAAAAGCACTTGGCTGGAAAACAACATGAGAACTCGGGGACCTGAAAACTCTAATACAGCTGGAACACAGAAAGCAAGGGCGTAACAAGAAAGGCCAGAGACACGGGCAGGGAACTAGGTTTGCAGTACCTACAGACTATGATAAGGAGTTTGGATCTTACCCTGACAAAATGAGATATGCTTGTGTTTTCATTTTAAACTGATTATTCTGGCCACAGTGAGGACAACTGATTTTAAAGTGGCAAAATTGGATACAGGGAATTCAACAGAAAGCTATTGCAGAAGCAGATGACCAATAATGTTGACTTAAATTAGAATGGTGACAGTGAGAAAGGAAAGTAGATGTGGATTCCAGGGCTATTTAAGAGGTGGTGATAATGATCGGTCATGGAGATTAAGGAAGAGGGATAAGCAAAGACCACTCCTAGGTCTCTGGCATGAATTGCTGAGTGGGTGGTGCAAATCATTTACTGTTAGAAAGAACACTGGAGGAGAAGCAATCTTGAGCTGATGATCACAAGCCCATTTGGGGAATAGGAACTTTGAATTGAGCATAATATATCAAAGTGGAAATCTCAATTAGGCAAATTGATAGTCAGAGTAAAAAAAAGCCCTGGACAATAAATATTTTGAAAGTTGTCTATACGCAAATAGCCATTCGACCTGGCGCGGTGGCTCACGCTTGTAATCCTAGCATTTTGGGAGGCCGAGGCGGGTGGATTGCCTGAGCTCAGGAGTTGGTAACCAGCCTGGGCAACATGGTGAAACCCTGTCTCTACTAAAATACAAAAGAAATTAGTGGGGTGTGGCAGCAGGGACCCGCAGTCCCAGCTACTTGGGAGGCTGAGGCAGGAGAATTGCTTGAACCCGGGAGGCGGAGCTTGCAGTGAGCCGAGATCGCTCCTCTGGACTCCAGCCTGGGTGACAGAGCGAGACTCATCTCTACGGAAAAAAAAAAAAAAAAAAAAATCCATTGAAAACAGAAACCAGTGATATCCACTGGGAAGAAAATACAGAGTAAGAGAAGCGGGGCAAGACACAACCTTGAATGAATAGACAGAAAGGATCAAGAAAACTGAGGAGCTGGCTGCTTAATAAAATCAGAGAAGCCAGGGCGTCAGGAACAGAGCCTGCACTTCTCACCAGGCCAGTCTATGTTACTGAACCAGAAACCAAAAAGAATCTTCCTCTAGGAAGATCCTGGAATTTGTTAGGTAGGAGTAATAGACGACTCCATAAAACCTAGGGAGTAAAAGAGATATATAATTTAAAAAATAAGGTCCTATGTGAAGACTCTGTTTATTCTGTATCTACATAAAGCCTGAAAATTCAACATTAAATAGCCAATCATCACCCAGATTGAATTCTATGCAGATGTAATTTGGCCTTACAGATAAAAACTGAAGAGCTAGAGCTTTTGAGAGTGGGTTTTAAATCAAACCTCCCAGGTGATGGATGAGTGTATGGCATTGATTTAGTGGTGGTTTCATGGATGTATACTTTTACCCAAACACAGAAAGTTTAAAAGAGCGTACTTCCCGGTAGACATTGTGTCTCATCTTTGTATTCACTACATCTTACACTGAGCCTGCCCGTCACGTAGCGGGTGTTGAACAATTACTCTTGTGTTTCAGTATCAAACTGTGTATGTGTAAGGTTCTGCATTCCTCTCTGCAACAGTATTACTATGGCTGTGAAGAGAGGTTATGTGTGAGGCTGTGTGGGTAAGACTCATAAAGAAGTAAAGAACAAATAAACAAACAAATAAATAAAACCTCTGATTTGCAAAGACAGTTACCTCTCTGTGTTTTGGTATCTTGGACCTCCACAAATTGTTACGGGCATTTAAACCAATTATTTTCTTCCTAAGATTCATTTTTGTGAGTTTTTTGTTGGCTTGTTGGTATAATATTATATCTCTAAACATTTAGTGCTTTAGAAATTGGTCAGAAGTTCACGTGAACTAAGTGCTTTATCTGTTAAGCAGGACTTTGCTCCCAAATGAAATACAAATTCTAAAGCTAATTCATTAGTTATTAAGAGAAAAAAATCACCAAAATTTTTCTTCTATCAAAATGAATAAGCTACTTTTCTTAATATTTGAATTATAAAACAGCCTCCTATTTTTTCCATTATTAAGTCATTAGTTTTGTTGGCATTTCACATCACATCATCCCACTCAATGCACTCTTCTTGGATTTCTTTTCATTGTATCATGCCAAAAGAACTAAAAATTAGAAAACAGGAAGCTTCTTATTTCATTTTTAAAGTCATTTGATATTAAGATCAAATAAAATTTCATGTAGTGGCTAAAGCCAGACTCTTCCAAACGCTCTTTCATCCACTCTCTTCCAAATGCTTATAGTGCATACATCTAAGTCATACAAAAAGTTGTAACATTTTAAAAAACATATTCTATACAATATGAAGTGTCTAATTAAACAACTATAAAGAATCTAAAATTACTAAAAGCAAATGCCAGTCAAAATCTACAACCATGTTCCCCATTTTCTCGTGGTCCTCTTTTTAAAAGCAATTATTTAACAATGCAATATTGAAATACTAACATTTTAAACTGAGAATATGACTTTTAGAAGATTTATTTACTCAACTCTTAAGAAGGAAAGCTAAGGTATCTTAATGGCTTGTTTCTTTTCAGTTACATAAAGACCAAATGATATCTTCTTCCAAAAAGAATGAGAAGCTGATAGCTACTGATGGAACAGAAGACTCAAGAAGAAAGTTGGAAGTGGAAGACACTAATTAAAGGAGGATCCAGTTTCACTTGCACTTAGATGTAGAAAGCCACAAAATAATGTGGCTTTCACATAAACAGGAACAAAGCTGGACAATCAATAAAATCATGATTTGCCTTGAGCTCAGCAGCAAGCTAAGGTAGCAAGGCAAACAAGTGCACTAAATTTCAGATGACAGGCCACTCTGAGGAGAGATCAGGTGCACAAACGGCTTTACCTTTGGCAAGGCACAGCATGAAAACGCAACCACCTTATGGGAGGGTAAAAAGAAAACATCAAATTTTAACAAATCCTTAAAGGCCACGGGCGGGTGAGAGCAATGGTTTAGACTCCTGGTTCCTCCCAACACTGGAAAGTCAGCACTGCCTCACGTGCTCTTTGTACCCCACTCTCAGTAGTCCACAGACACACCAAGCCCCATCTGCTCATGTTTCTTGAAGAGAGACCATTCTTGAAATGGAAACCAAGGGCTTTGGGTCCCTGGGTGAGGGACCCAAATAAGTCCTCTTGCCTCCAGAGTTCAGGCAAGAATTCCTTGCCTCTGGTCATAGATAGAATCCAGTGTCACTGCGACGGTGTGGAGAACCCTTCCTTCCTCCCTCATTCCCAGGCAAAGATAAACTCTGAAGAGATTTCTCAGAAACCTCCGTATTTCCACGATGAACCTTGCACAGAGTAACAAGTGTTAGCAACCTACCACTGGGGTTGGGGTGGGGAGAAACAGGGCAATTCACATGTCCTTGATCTCCAGTAAAGGTACAACGCTGCTGAGGGAAGAGTAGAGCAATAGCTAGCTGACACTAGGGAAGGGGCAGGAAACCCCCTAGCGTCCAGCCTTCTGTACTGACAGAAAACAGAGGTTAGCTACCACTGGAGGAGGAGGATGAAACTCTCTCCTGCCCCAAGTGCTTCATAGATAGTAAGTAGGGTTTGGCTGCCACATGGGCATGGGAATGTTGAAAAAAAAAACGACTTCTGAGACCCAGGTACCCAGGATCTAGCCAAATGAGGCTGGACCAAGACAACTAAGAGTCCCCATCCACTCCCATCTTTAACCTTCCACCAAATAACCAACAATAGCAGTATACATTATAAGAAAGATAAGAGCATAGAGAGACCCTTTAGTGGTTCAAGCAGGCAGCACTTCTTAAATCTGAGAAAACATGGAGAAAAATCCTCTAGCACCTTAGGATTCACAATCAGTACATTGTAGCAGTAGTCTGCCATTGGAGGAGTTTTGATATGGTTTGGCCGTGTCTCCACCCAAATCTCATCTTGAATTGTAGCTCCCATAATTCCCACATGTTATGGGAGTGACCCAGTGGGAGATAATTGAGTCATGGGGGCAGTTTCTGCCAAATCGTTCTCATGATAGTGAATAAGTCTCACAAGATCTAATGGTTTTATAAGGGGAAACCTCTTTCACTTGGTTCCCATTCTGTCTTGTCTGCTGCCATGTAAGAGGTACCTTTCACCTTCTGCCATGATTGTGAGGCCTCCTCAGCCATATGGAACTGTGAGTTCATTAAACCTCTTTTTCTTTATAAATTACCCAGTTTCAGGTATGTCTTCATCAACAGCATGAAAACAGACTAATACAGATTTAAATACTGCTATACATTAATGGTAGTTATAGCAACAAGAACAAAAATCATCTTAAATAAAAACCAGATTGGCTCAATGCCCCCACACTAAAAAAACTAAGAAGAGACATTATAGTTGGGGATTTCAGTAGTCCTCTAAAAGTGGGTATAAATCCTACTGGCCTCAGGCTATACTGTTTTATACAAAATATGCAGCAATCAATCAAAAATTATTAGACATACAACAAGAATGTATATTCTACTGTTGTTGGGTAGTATTCTATATGCGTCAAACAGGTCAAGTTGTTTGACAGTGGTTTTCGTATCTTCTAAATTCTTACTGATTTTCTGTCTAGTAGTTCTATCAATTACTTTTAGAGGACTACTGAAATCTCCAACTATAATTGCTAAATCATCTATACTTTCAATTCTCTCATTGCTTCATGTATTTTGATACTATGTTGTTAGATGTATAATCACTTATAAATTTATATCTTCCTGATGTTTTGACCCTTTACTATTAGAAAATATTTCTCATTGTCTCTAGTAATATTGTTTGTCATAAAGTCTATTTTGTCTGAAATCAATATAGTCACTGCTGTTCTCTCATGACTACTGTTTGTAAGGTACATCTTTTTCCATCCCTTTACTTTCAACCAATTTTGTGTCTTCGAAAACACACTTGTTATTTCTTACAGACAGCACATTTTTGGATCCTGCTTTTTTATCCAGTCTGCCAATCTCTGCTTTTTCATGTAACTATTGATGTAGTTGGACTTGTCCACCATTTTACTATTTGTTTTTTATATGTCTCATGACCTATTTGCTTTTCTGTTCCTTTTTACTGCCTTACTTTGTGTAAAATATTTATTTTCTAGTGTATCATTTTAATTCTATTGTTGCTTTTTAAGCTTTAAAAATATTTTTTAGTTGTTTATCTAGAATTACTATGCATTTTTTTTTTGAGATGGAGTCTCGCTCTGTCACTCAGGCTGGAGTGCAGTGGCACAATATCGGCTCACTGCAACCTCCACCTCCTGGGTTCAAGTGACTCTCCTGCCTCAGCCTCCTGAGTAGCTGGGACTACAGGCACGTCCACCATGTCCAGCTAATTTTTTGTATTTTTAGTAGAGATAGGGTTTGACCATGTTAGCCATGATGGTCTTGATCTCCTGACCTTGTGATCTGCCCACCTCGGCCTCCCAAAGTGCTAGGATTACAGGCGTGAGCCACCGCGCCCAGCCCTACTATGCATTATTAACTCATCGTAATCTACTACAGGTTAACACTGACTTGATCTTTATTAAATATAGCAAATTTGATTCACTATAGCTCCATTTCCTCCTCCATCCTTATACTGTTATCATCATGTATACTAAACATGGAATCAACCAAGATGCCCATTGACAGCGGACTAGATAAAGAAAATGTGGTATACACACACCACAGAATACTATGCAACCATAAAAAGGATGAAATAATGTACTTTGCAGCAATGTGGATGCACCTGAAGGCCATTATCCTAAATGAACTCATGCAGGAACAGAAATCCAAATACTGCATGATCTTTCTTAAAAGTGGGAGCTAAATATTGAATACACATGGACACAAAGGTGAAAACAATAGACAGTGGTGACTTCTTGAGGTGGGGAGGGTAGAGCAGGGGTGGGTTGGAGGCTTATCTATCTGGTATTATACTCATTACCGTGGTGACAGGATCATTTGTACACCAAGCCTCAGCAACATGCAATTTATCCATGTAACAACCTTACACATGTACCCCTGGAATATAAAATTAGCAAAAAAAAAGATATGCCTTCTCTGTGGTATGCAGCCACTGATGTCTCTGGACATGTTTTTTAATCTTAATTTTCATGTTTTACCCTGGCTTTTTAGTGGTTTCACCTGTGTAAATGATTTGAATAGAGCTTGGACTCAAACATCTTAAATCCATAAAGCTTTACACCCTCTCTGCTGATTGTGTGTGTGTGGCCTGGGAATGTACTCACATTTGCAATTGGTTAAGTATCCCTTGGGATATATTTTTCTCCCAGCTCTCTCAGGTCTCCCCATGCATCTGTGTAGTTTTCTATTCAACCAGGGATGTTTGGAGAGCTGATCTCATTTCCAGGATCTTTCCATTAAGTTTCTGGCTTTTCTAATACTGCTCACCCCAGAAAGAACTGCAATCTCAAGTTAGCAAAGCAAATGATTTTTTCTGTTCCCAACGAGTTTCATCAGTTTTAACTGGCAAAGCCACATGTTTTTACCCCCACCTCCCACCTCAAATTAAGTCTATCCCCTATGACAGCCACATGTCTTTACTGATCCAGCTGTTGGGGGTGAGGTATACAGAGGGGAAGACTACCTGGTTTGGTAAAATAATAATAATAATTAAGCATTCCCAGTTAAATTTGAAATCTAGATAAACAATGAGTAATTTTTAAATATAAATATGTCCCATTTAATATTTTGGACATCCTTATACTAAAAAAGTATTTACCATTTATCTAAAATTTAAGTTTAACTGGGCATCTGGTATTTTATCTAGCAACCCTAGGGGAATGGGAGGAGCCACAGGCCATATAAGCCTGATGTTCTTAGCTGAAATACTTTCATTTTCCAGAATAAACTCTTCTAAATTTTTTATCTACCTTTGGTCAATTTCCAGTGCCCTTAAGTGTTTGGTTTTGACAATGTCACCCAGCTTAGTATTTGCTTTGCAAAGAGAAATCATGATCATCTTCATCCTGCTATAACTAGAAACTGACCTTCCTTAATTAATAAATATAAATATTTTTAGAAAAATTTAGTCTCAGATGTGCTAAGAAAATGAAGGGGAAAATGCCAGTTCTGTTTATGACCAAACCCAGGTTTAATGATAGCATTTTCCATTCACTGAAAATGATCCACAGAGAAAGCTCCAGAAAGAAGCTAGCCCCTTTCCCATGATTCTTCTCTTAGGGTAGGCTGTCCACATGGGCAGTGCCCTCCTTACCCTTGGGAGGTAAGCACACGTAGTGTGTTTAGGAAGTTGTACACATGCCCATATGGGTTTTTTTTTTTTCCTTTTCCCAGTGGAGTGCCCTTGGAAGGTTATACTCTGCCATTTTGTCTCTTAATGTGCATGCCCAGAAAGTTGCTTCTCCTTGGCACCTGCATTCGATTAATACTTCAGGGCAACAGGTGTGGACCATCAGGAAATGACCTCTCTTTGGCACCAGCTGCCAATTTATCACTTTTAGAGAGGCAATGTAATAATCACCAAACCATCATCTGACATTCCTAGTGGGTGAGGGAAAGCCCTCCCCTGCCCCTGCCCGCTCATGTCTAAGTACCTGTAACTAAGAACCTAAAAAAGATAAGAAATTATATTTTATCCTCTATACATGACAGTAACATAACACAGCTATTAGCATTGACAGAGCACTTCATATAATCCAGCTATTGTCATGTTTTAATCTTTGCTATGCCATTGGGCTGCCATATATTTCCATGGAACTGGCCTTGTAATGGCCTACCACCAAGAAGGGAAAATTTGAGATCAAAATCAGGCTTCAACACTCATCACTTGTGCAGCTTGGGTTTCCTTGGCCATAAAAGAAAATGCAAAGCATAATGCAGGCCTTGGAAGCTTTGGAAGAAAGTTTTTTTAAACAAGCAGTTTCATTCTTTAAGCATTTCCCCCACTGTGATATTATGAAAAATATATTTGACCTTCTTCCCCATTTCCTGGCAAAATTCTCCTAAAACCCTTGGGATCTCCAGGGTGATATGAGTGTCTTTTGTATGCTAATGAGATGACTGGTGGCTGGGGGCTCCTAGACAGCTTCTAGATGGGGGGAATGGTTATCATAAAGACCAAGGCATGATTTAAGAGTTAAGACTTTAAGCTTCACCCCCTAACCTCTGGGGAGAGAAGATTCTAAATGTTGAGCTGATGACCAATGGCCAATGATGTACTCAATCATGCCTATGTAATGAAGACTCCATGAACACCCAAAAGGACTGAGTTCTAGGTGGCTTTAAGGAATATGCAGAGGTTCCTAAAGGGTGACACACCCAGAGAAGGCATGGAAGCTCTGCACCCTTGTCACGTGCCTTTACCTATGCATCTCTTCCATCTGGCTGTTCATTTGTATCCTCTGTAACATCCTTCATAATAAATGAGTAAACATTAATGAAGTGTTTCCCTGAGTTCTATGAGCCATTCTAGCAAATTAATTGAACACTAGGAAGAGGTTATGGAAACCCCAAATTATAGCCAATTGGCCAGAATTTCTGCAGGCCCAGACTTAACAACTGGCATCTGACGTAGAGAACGATCTTGTGAGACTGAGCCCTCAACTTATGTGACTGTCCAGCCAATAGTATCACAATTAAACTGAATTAGACACCCACCTCGTGTCCACTGGAGAATCTGCTGAGAACTGATTGCCTCCATGGTGTATAGGAAAAACACCACACACATTTGGTTACAGAGGTGTTCCTGTTTTAAAAGTATAGTAGAAGAAACTGAGTTTGCTTTTTTCTGTAACTTCAGATGCACTTTATCTCTATTTACCTCCAATTATTTCTCCCTATATTACTCAGAGTAGAATACTTTCTTAAAATCCTCGATCTGCTAATTTTGCTCTCTTAACACACAGATGAGCTCTCTTAGACCTCTAGTGCCATGTTTGGCAAAGTGTTGTAAATAAATAGTAATATCTGACCAGGTGCAGTGGCTCATGCCTGTAATCCCAACACTTTGGGAGGCCAAGACAGGCTGATCACTTGACTCAGGAGTTCAAGACCAGCCTGGGCAACATGGTGAAACCCCATCTCTTCAGAAAAAAAAAGCAAAAATTAGCCAGGCATACTTGTAATCCCAGCTACTTGGGAGGCTAAGGTGAGAGGATCGCTTGAGCCCAGGAGGTCGAGGCTGCAGTGAGCCATGTTCACACACTGTCCTCCAGCCTGGGCAACAAAATGAGACTATGTCTCAAAATAATAATGATAATAATATCTAATATTTAGTGAGCCCTTACTAAGTGCCAGGCGCTGCTCTAAATTCTTTATATACACTGACACTTTTAATTCTTAAAACAACCTAGAAGATATGGATTGTTATTATCCCAATTCTATGGATGAGGAAACTGAGATACACAGAAGTTGAGCAACTTGTCCAGAGTGACACAGCTAGTAACTGGCATCCTGGAATTCAAGCCCAAGTAACCCAGATTCAAAGGCTACACTCTGACCACAATGTCCTACGGCCTCTTTTTGAAGGAAAGAAAGAGCATGAAGAATGACTTTGTTAAACAAAAGGTGAAATTCACTTCACTGTCTCATTCCTCTGATCTAAAGCAAGTAAGACTGTTTTATACAGGTACATTTTTAAATGAGATACTTCATTTAAATACCTCCAGTGGAAAGAAGGTTTAATTTATTATCCTAGATAACTGTAAGAAGATTAAAAGTAGATGCATTAACTTGAAATAAAGCCCCTGGGAACAATAAAATTTCAACAGAAATAAATTAACATTATTTTCCTACTAAATGTAACCCAGCCTTACTGGCTAACATGTTCCTGAGTATACTGTTTCAATTATATTCCCCTATTCTTTGCATTTCAAGTAACAACAGCAATTGTACTAATTTGTTGTTTGTATCAGGGTTTCTATTCTCAATCTATATACTAATAACTTCTACTTTTATGATGTTTTTCAATGTGTTAATTTTTTATACATTATCTCAATTAATTCAAAACAAGCCTTGAAATGGGCATTTTTTTCTCTCATTTTAGGATGAATGGGATGAAAACAGTGAATTTAAGTAATTTTCTCAAGGTCACACAGCCTGTAAGTAAGTAGCAGAATACACGTAAACCTCAATCAAAATTCTAAGCTTAATCCCTTTCCTGTTGCCCCAAAGCTAGACAAAAAGAGAAATGACTTTCACTATGATAGCAAATTCTATCCCTTGTGGACCATATTTACTAATATTGAGTAATAATATTTGTGTTTAAGCTAGAACCTTGTCTCTGAAGAGCTGAAATAATTTAAGCTCTATTAATCTCACCAAATTTCTTCACAGCTCACAAATGGAAAAGCTGAAATATGAACACCAGTCCTACCCTCAGTCCAACATCCATCAGTTCTATGATTTCACAGTGTAAACCAAAAATAAAATTCTAAGGCCCCCCCAACCATCTAAATGGACCCCTCCTTTAGGCCCAGGGCTTTCCAAAATTAACCTGAAAAACTTGCTCTGGTCATGTTGGAAGAGGGAGTTGAACATGCCTCATTAGACCCTTCTCCCTTTTAGAATTCAGGAAAAGCTGACCAACATTAACACTGGCAAAGACCTTAAGTATGATAAGAAATATTTATAATCCAGGAGGCGGGACTAAAATGGCCAACTAGAAACAGCAGCATTTGGAGGCTCCCATCAAAAAGAACCATAATAAGTATGTGAATCCTTCACCAGCAACCAAGGTATCCAGGTTCTCTCATCAGAACTGACTAGGAGTCTGGCACAATCCATTGAGAGCAAGGAAGAGCAGGGTGGTCCAGTGGCCCACCTGAGAGCCACATGGGGCAGGGGAGCCACCAACCCCCAGCGAAGGGAGGCAGTCAGTGAGCTACTACTCCATCAGGGAAACTGTGCTATTTCCACAGAACCGTGCAACCCACGGATTGGAAGATCCCACCAGTGAACCCACACTACAAGGGCCTAGCGTACCAACCCTGGAGCCATGCAGATTCTCAACAGTCTCTCAGATGGAATCTGCTTAAGCATACCAAGCTCCCATGGGGAGGGGTGACCAGCACCACAGCTGCAGCTGCCTGCTGTTTAAGCTGTTTAAGCTCCTTGGGGGAGGGGCAGCAGCCAGCACTGGGACTCCCACATGCTAAGCTCCCTGGGTGGGGGAAGGGAAAAGTGTAGCTCCAGGCTACACTTTTCTCCTGCTGGAGCCAGGGAGGCTGGACGGCTTGGTCCCAAGACATATCTCCCACAGCCCAACACACCAGCTGTGGCAGATGGCGGCCAGAGTGCCTCTTCAGGCCTAACTCTGACTCATCCTTCCTCACTGGGCCAGGCTTCCCTCCAGGAACTCCAGTAGCTCCAGCCAGAGGCTCAAAGACAGATCCCAGATCTCCCTGGGCCTGATCCCCTAGGGGGAGGGGTGCCCACAGTCTCTGTGGACCAGCAGACTTAGCCTTTCCTTCTGGTAGTTCTCAGGAATCCAGACAGACCAGATGAATGGGTTTCCCCCCAGCAAAGCACACCCCCTCCACCAAGGGACAGACAAAGTAGTTCATTAAATTGGTCCTGTTCCCTGTGAGACACCCAACTGGATGAGGCCCTCCAACAGGTGTTTTCAGACACCTTATATACAAGAGCAATCCTACTAGCATCAGGTTGGTGTCCCTTGAGGTCAGAGATCCCAGAAGAAGGAGCAGGTACCCATCTGTGCTCTTCTCCAGCCTTACTGAGTGACGTCTCCAGGTGCAGTAGTGAACTAGATGAATAGGGCCTGAAGTGAACCCCCAACAAACTGCAGCAGCCCTACAGAAGAGGGACCTCACCATTGAAAGAAAAACAAACAAACAGAAAGCAACAACAACAGCATCCACAAAACAAAAATAAGGCCCCACAAAAACCCTATCCAAGGGCCAGCAGCCTCAAAGATCAAAACTAGACAAACTCACAAAGATGAGAAAGAATCAACCAAAAAACACCAAAAACCCAAAAGGCCAGAGTGCCTCTTCTCCTCCAAATGATCACAACACCTCTTCATCAAGGGTGCAGAACTGGACAGAGGATGAGATGGACAAATTGACAGAAGTAGGCTTCAGAAGATGGGTAATAAAAAACTATGCTGAGTAAAAGAGTAAGTTCTAACCCAATGCAAAAAAGCTAAGAACCTTCATAGAAAGTTAGAGGAGCTGCTAACTAACCAGTTTAGAGAGGAACATAAATGACCTGATAAAGCTGAAAAACACAGCCTGAGAGCTTCACGAAGCATACATCAATAGCTGGATAGACCAAGCGGAAGAAAGGATTTTACAATTTGAAGACCACCTTGCTGAAATAAGGCATACAGACAAGTCCAGAGAAAAAAGAATGGAAAGGAATAAGAAAAGTCTCCAAGAAACATGGGACTTCGTAAAAAGACCAAACCTACAATTGATTGGAGTACCTGAAGGAGAAGGGGAGAATGGAAACAAGCTGGAAAGTACACTTCAGGATATTATCCTGGAGAACTTCCCCAACCTACCAAGACAAGCCAACATGCAAACTCAGGAATCAGAACACCACTAATATATTCCATGAGAATATCAACCCCAAGATGCCTGTCTTTACTGAGATCTCTGAACATAAATTGTGAAGATTTCATGGACACTTATCACTTCCCCAGTCAATACCCTTATGATTTCCTATGCCTGTCTTTACTTTAATCTCTTAATCCCGTCATCTTTGTAAGCTGAGGAGGTTGTATGTCATCTCAGGACCCTGTGATGATTGCGTTAAATGCACAAATTGTTTGTAGAGTATGTGTGTTTGAACAATATGAAATCTGGGCACTTTTAAAAAAGAACAGGATAACAGCAATGTTCAGGGAACAACAGAGATAACCTTAAACTCTGACCGCCAGTGAGCCAGGTGGAACAGAGCCATATTTCTCTTCTTTCAAAAGCAAATGGGAGAAATGTCGCTGAATTCTTTTTCTCAGCAAGGAACATCCCTGAGAAAAAGAATGTGTCCCTGAGAAAGGCCTCTAAAATGGCCACTTCGGGGGGTGGCCGTCTTTTATGATCAAAGCTGTAGGGATGAAATAAGCCCCAGTCTCCCTGAGTGCTCCCAGGCTTATTAGGATGAGGAAATTCCCACCTAATAAATTTTGGTCAGACTGGTTGTCTGCTCTCAAACCCTGGCTCCTGAGAAGATATTATCAATGACAATGCATGCCCAAAATTTCATTAACAATTTTAATTTTGCCCCGGTCCTGTGGTCCTGTGATCTCACCCTGCCTCCATTTGGCTTGTGATATTCTATTACCTTGTGAAGCATGTGATCTCTGTGACCCACACCCTATTCGTACACTCCCTCCCCTTTTGAAAATCACTAATAAAAACTTGCTGGTTTTAAGGCTCAGGGGTCATCACAGAACCTGCCGACATGTGATGTCTCCTCTGGACACCCAGCTTTAAAATTTCTCTCTTTTGTACTTTGTCCCTTTATTTCTCAGGCCAGCCAACACTTAGGGAAAATAGAAAAGAACCTACGTGAAATATCCAGGGTGAATTTTGCCTGATATCTGGCTGAATTTCCCCCAATACTCCAAAGTCAAAATGAAGGAAAAAATGCTAAGGGCAGTCAGAGAAAAAGGCCAGGTCATCTACAAAGGGAAGCCCACCAGACTAACAGCAGATCACTCAGCAGAAACTCTACAAGCCAGAAGAGACTGGGGGCCAATATTCAGCATTCTTAAGGAAAAGAATTTTTATCCCAGAATTTCATATGCAGCCAAACTAAGCTTCATAAGCAAAGGAGAAATAAAACGCTTTCCAGACAAGCAAATGCTGTGAGGGATTTTGTTAACACCAGGCCTGCCTTGCAAAAGATCCTGAAAGAAGAACTAAATATGGAAAGGAAAAACTGATATCAGCTACTGCAATAACACACCAAAACATAAAAACCAATGACACTATGAAGAAACTGCATCAAGTAATGTGGAAAATAACCAGATACCATCAGGATGACAGGACCAAATTCACACATAACAATACTAGCCTTAACTGTAAATGGACTAAATGCCCCAATTAAAAGACACAGACTGGCAAATTGGATAGAGTCAAGACCCATTGCTGTGCTGTATTCAGGAGACCCATCTCATGGGCAAAGAGACACATAGGCTAAAAAAAAGGGGGGATGGAGGAAAATTTACCAAGAAATGGAAAGCAAAATAAGGCAGGGATTGTAATCCTAGTCTCTGGCAAAACAAGACTTTAAACCAACAAAGGTAAAAAATGACAAAGAAGGCATTACATAAGGGTAAAGGGAACAATTCAACAAGAAGAGCTAACTATTCTAAATATATGTGCACACAATACAGGAGCACTCAGATTCATTAAAAAGTGCTTAGAGACCTACAAAGAGACTTAGACTCCTACACAGTAATAGTGGGAGATTCTAACACCCCACTCTCAATATTAGACAGATCGATGAGACAGAAAAATACCAAGGATATTCAGAACTTGAACTCAGATCTGGATCAAGTGGACCCAGGAGACAACTACAGAACTCTCGACCCCAAATCAGCAGAATATACATTCTTCTCTGGGTCATACAGCACTTATTCTAAAATTGACCACATAATTGGAAGTAAAACACTCCTTAGCAAATGTAAAAGAACTGAAATAATAACAAACAGTCTCTCAGACAACAGTGCAATCAAATTAGAACTCAGGATTAAGAAACTCACTCAAAGCCACACAACCACATGGAAATTAAACAACCTGCTCCTGAATGACTCATTGGTAAATAATGAAATTAAGGCAAAAACCAAGATATTCTTTGAAACCAATGAGAACAAAGAGACAACATACCAAATTCTCTGTGACACAGTTAAAGCAGTGTTAAGAGGGAAATTTATAGCACTAAATGCCCACTTCAGAAAGCTAGAAAGATCTCAAACTGACACAATAACATCACAATTAAAAAGCTAGACAGGCAAGAGCAAACTAGTCCAAGAAATAAATAAGATCAGAGCAGAATTGAAGGAGATAGAGAAACAAAAAAACTTCCAAAAAGTCAAGGAATCCAGGAGCTGGTTTTTGAAAAAATTAACCAAATAGATAGACCTCTAGTTAGACTAACAAAGAAGAAAAGAGAGAAGAATCAAATAGACACAATAAAAAATGATAAAAGGGACATCACCACCGACCCCACAGAAATACAAACTACCGTCAGAGAATACTATGAACACCTCTACACAAATAAACCAGAAAATCTATAAGAAATGGGTGAATTTCTGGACCCATAAAATCTCCCAAGACTAAACCAGGAAGAAGTCAAATTTTTAAATAGTCCAATAACAAGTTCTGAAATTGAGGTAGTAATTAATAGCCTACCAACCAAAAAAAAACCCACGACCAGATGGATTCACACCCGAATTCTACCAGAGGTACAAAGAGAAGCTGGTACCATTCCTTCTGAAACAATTCCAAACAACTGAAAAGGAGGGACTCCTCCATAACTCATTTTATGAAGCCAGCATCATCCTGATACCAAAATCAGGAAGAGACACAACAAAAAAAGAAAACTTCAGGCCAGTATCTGTGATGAACATCGATGCGAAAATCCTCAATAAAATACTGGCAAACAAAATCCAGCAGCACATCAAAAACCTTATCCACCAAGATCAAGTCAGCTTCATTTCTGGGATGCAAGGCTGGTTCAACATATACAAATCAATAAATATAATCCATCACATAAACAGAACCAATGACAAAAACCACATGATTATCTCAATAGATGCAGAAAAGGCCTTTGATAAAATTCAAAATCCCTTCATGTTAAAAACTCTGAATAAACTAGATATTGATAAAATATATCTCAAAATAATAAGAGCTATTTATGACAAACCCACAGCCAATATAATATAAAATGACCAAAAGCTGGAAGCATTCCCTTTGAAAACTGGTACAAGACAAGGATGCCCTCTCTCACCACTCCTATTCAGCATAGTATTGAAAGTTCTAGTGAGGGCAATCAGGCACGAGAAAGAAATAAAGGGTATTCAAATAGGAAGAAAGAAAGTCAAGTTGTTTCTGTTTGCAGACAATATGATTTTATATTTAGAAAACCCAATCATATCAGCCCCAAAGCTCCTTAAATTGATTAGCAACTTCAGCAAAGTCTCAGGATACAAAATCAATGTGCAAAAATCACATGCATTCCCTTGCACCAACAACAGACAAGCAAAGAGTTAAATCATGAATGAAATGCCATTCACAATTGCTACAAAGAGAATAAAATACCTAGGAATATAGCTAACAAGGGATGTGAAGGACCTCTTCAAATCGCTGCTTAAGGAAATAAGAGAGGACACAAACTAATGGAAAAACATTTCATGCTCATGGATAGGAAGAATCAATATTGTGAAAATGGTCATACTGCCCAAAGTAATTTATAGATTCAATGTTATTCCCATCAAACTACCATTGATATTCTTCATAGAATTAGAAAAAACTTTAAATTTCATATGGAATCAAAGAAGACCCCCATATAGCCAAGATAATCCTAAGCAAAAAGAACAAAGCTACAGGCATCACCCTACCTGACTTCAAACTATACTACAAGGCTACAGTAATCAAAAAAGCATGGTACTGGTACCAAAGCAGACATATAGACCCATGGAACAGAATAGAGACCTCAGAAATAACATGACACATCTGCAACCATCTGATCTTTGACAAACCTGACAAAAACAAGCAATGAGGAAAGGATCCCCTATTCAATAAACGATGCTGGGAAACTGGCTAGCCATATGTAGAAAACTGAAACTTGACCACTTCCTTACACCTTATACAAAAATTAACTCAAGATGGATTAAAGACCTAAATGTAAAACCCAAAACCATAAAAACCCTAGAAGAAAACCTAGGCAATACCACTCAGGACATAGCATGGGCAAAGTCTTCAAGACAAAAATGCCAAAAGCAATTGCAACAAAAGCCAAAATTGACAAATGGGATCCAATTAAACTAAACAGCTTCTGCACAGCAAAAGAATCTATCATCAGAGTGAACATGCAACCTACACAATGGGAGAAAATTTTTGCAAGCTACCCATCTGACAAAGGTCTAATATCCAGAATTTATAACGAACTTAAAAAAATTTGCAAGAAGAAAACAACCCCATCAAAAAGTAGGCAAAGGATATGAACAGACACTTATCAAAAGAAGATATTTATGAAGCCAACAAACATATGAAAAAAAGCTCAACATCACTGATCATTAGAGAAATCCAAATCAAAACCACAGTAAGATACCATCTCACACAAGTCAGAATGGTGATTATTAAAAAGCCAAGAAACAACAGATGCTGTCAAGGCTGTGGAGAAATCAGAACGCTTTTATGCTTGGTGGGAATGTAAATTAGTTCAACCACTGTGAAAGACAGTATGGCAGTTTCTCAAGGAGCTAGAACCAGAAATACAATTTGACCCAGCAATCCTATTACTGGGCATACACCCAAAGGAATATAAATCATTCCACTATAAAGACACATGCACACATATGTTTACTGCAGCACCATTTACAATAGCAAAGTCATGGAACCAACCCAAATGCCCATCAATAATAGACTGGATAAAGAAAATGTGGTACATATACACCACGGAATACTAGGCAGCCATAAAAAGGGGCCAGGCATGGTGACTGACACCTGTAATCCCAGCACTTTGGGAGGCTGAGGCGGGCAGATCGAGACAAGCCTGGCCAAAATAATGAAACCCCGTCTCTACTAAAAATACAAAAATTAGCTAGATGTGGTGGTGTGCGCCTGTAGTCCCAGCTACTCGGGAGGCTGAGGCAGGACAATCGCTTGAACCCGGGAGGTGGAGGTTGCAGCGAGCCGAGATCATGCCACCGCACACCAACCCAGGTGACAATGTGAGACTCCATCTCAAAAAATGAAAAAAATAAAGGAATGAGATCATGTCCTTTGCAGGAACATGAATGAAGCTGAAAGCCATCATCCTCAGCAAACTAACAGGAACAGAAAACCAAACACCACATATTCTCATTCATAAGTGGGTGTGGAACAATGAGAACACATGGACACAGGGGAGGGGAACAACACACACCAGGGCCTGTTGTGGGGTAGGGGACAAGGGGAAGGAACTTAGAGGATAGGTCAGTTGTAGGTGCAGCAAACCACTATGGCACACTTATACCTATGTAATAAACCTGCACATTCTGCACATGTATCCTGGAACTTAAAGTAAAAATTTTTTTTAGAAAAGAAATATTTACAATCTGCTCTCCCTGAAGTCTGCTACTTGGAGGCTTCATCTGCATGATAAAACCTAGGTTTCCACAACCCCTTGTAGTAACCCAGACAATCTTTTCTATTGATAATAAATCTTTCAACCAACTGCCAATCAGAGAATTTTTAAATCCATCTATGACCTTGAAACCCCTCCCACCTGCCCCCTACTTTGAGTTGTCCTGCCCTTCCAGATTGAACCAATGTAAATCTTACATGTATTTGATTGATGTCTCATGTCTCCTTGAAATGTCTAAAACTAGGCTGTGCCCTGACCACCTTGGGCACATGTTCTTAGGAGCTCCTGAGGGCTGCGTCACAGGCCATTGGTCACTTATATTTGGCTCAGGACAAATCTTTTCAAATATTTTACAGAATTTCAATCATTTTGTCAAAAGCAGTGAGTGCCATAGTTAAGTAACTTAGCCTAGACTTTATTTGCTTTTAAGTCACAGAACAAAAAGTAAAAGAAACTGAAGGTAACTTCACTGTTTCCAAGGCTCTGGGAGAACTGAGATCTGTTTAGGAGTCTTTTTAACCCTGCAAAAACAGCAAAGTGGAGGAAAGATCACAGCTGAGTAAGCAGATGAGGTGATCAACCTAGTTCTTCCATTCACACTAGCTGAGTAGCTTAGGGCAAATATTTCAACCCCCTCTAGGCACAGATTCTTCACCTCTTCCATAAAGGGAAAGGGATCTAGGTCAGCTGTCTGCAAATTAGGGCCTTTGGTTCAAATTCTGTCCTGTTTCATAAATCAGGCCGATGGGAACACTGCCACATCCATTCGTCATTTGCTGCTTTTGCACTACAAAGGCAGAGTTGAGTAGTGACAGAAACCATCTTGCCTGCAAAGCTTAAAGTATTTACTATTTGGCCCTTTATAGAAAATGTTTGACAATCCCTGGGCTAGATCATGCTCCAGCCTTCTTCCTCTTACTGCAAATCTCTGGTCATGAAAGAATATGAAAATATATATAAATTCTGCAATAGCCCTGATAAACAAGAAGGAGTGTTCTTGGGCACTTAAATTTATGAGGAATCCCTGACAGACACAAGGCAAATGAGATTAGAGGAAAATGGAAAACTACAACACATAATACACCTAGAAAAAAAGGCAGGCATAAAAGGCAGGAATGACTCCAGGGAACATCTGGCCCAGAAAAACAATTAGAGAGAGTAGAAGGGTCCATCAGCAACTGGAAGAGGGGTTGGTCAGGACCTTTCAGCAGGAGTAATAAGATAGCCTACCCCTCCCCAACCTCCCCATGTCCAGCCTCAGCCTCAACAGCAAAGGCATCTGCCACCAGACTTGAGCAGTGAGGTGGGGCACATTAGGCAGGGTATTAGGACAGATATAAGCTCAGGGTAACTAGCAATTCCCAGGAAAAACAGGGGAGTTACATTCCTAGGAGAAAAGCTACAGGTATATTCCACCTACTGGCATAGACCCCCAGTCCTTAGAGATCAGGAGTCAGAAAGAGATAAAGCCTTGACAGGAGTAATTACAACATGAGCTCAACCAAACATTGGTGGACACAGGAGGAATACGAGCACCAGGATATTCTGAGTGGCCCAAAGCAAAAACACAACCTAATGGGATACTGAGTAAACAATGTTACTACATCAAACAGAACAAGACTTAGAATAAAATATAAAATATATAAAGAATGCTTAGAAACAAATTTAAACGACAATGAATCTCAAAAAAAAAAAGAGAGAGAGAGAGAGCAGCCAAAGCATATGAACAGGCAAGGCAATTCACAAAAGAGGAAATTCAGACAGCCACAAATACATTAAAATGTTCTAATTCTCACCAGTAATCAGGAAGATTCAAACTCAATAATTACAAACTATCCCCGCTTCCCAAAGATTGACAAAACTTTGAGAGAATGATGACTGTTGTTGAGTAAGGGGAAATAAGTATTCTTACACCCCATTAGTAGAAGTGTAATTTAAATCCACCTATTTAATATTAAATGTGCATATTTCTTTTAATCCAGCAATTCTGTGTCTTAGTATCTACCTGAAAGAAGTATTTTTACATATGCAGAAAGACGCACAAACAAGAAAATCCATGCAACACTGCATAAACAAGGAAAAATTAAAACAGCATAAATTCCTATCAGTAATGGATTAATAAACTCTTGCATGTGCTAGCTAGGAAATACTTTGTATTCTATGGCACACCAACTCCAGTAAAATATGAACTCCTGAAGGACAATTACTTTTTTGACCTTATTCCCTTGACCATGGAACAATGTCTGTCATAATGAAGCACTGAGGATTCTTTGTTGAAAGAATTAACAAATCTATAAGAACATGCCAATACTGTTCCTTGGAAGGTTGACATATATGGATAGCATCAACATACTCCCTTTCTCTCCAGCTTCTGACTTTGTTCAGCCAGTGAGAATCTCCCTCCAAGATGAAAGAGGGTGTTTTGGTCTAGTCAAGCTACCACAACAAAATACCACAACAAAATACCACAGATTGGGTGGCTTAAACAACAGGAATTTATTTTCTCATAGTTCTGGAGGCTGTAAAGTGCAAGATCAAGATTTGGTGGGGTTTGGTTTCTGGTAAGGACTCTCTTCCTGGCCTGCAGATGTGCAGATGGTATCTTCTGTTTTTATTGTTTTTGTGGTTTTGTTGTTTTGTTTTTGTTTTGAAACAGTTCTCATTCTGCCACCCAGGCTGGAGTGCAGTGGTGCAGTCACAGCTCACTGCAGCCTTGACCTCCCAGCCTCAACCAATCCTCTCACTTCAGCCTCCTGAGTAGCTGAGACTACTGGTGTGAGCCACCATACCTGGCTGATTTTTTTCTTTTTTTGGTAAAGACGAGGGTCTCATTATGTGGCCCAAGCTGATCTCAAACTCCTGGGCTCAAGGGATCCTCCCACCTCAGCCTCACAAAGTACTGGGATTACCAGCAAGAACCACTGCTCCCAGCTGCCACCTTCTTGCTATGTGCTCCATGGTCTTTTTTCAGTCCATGCACATGGAGAGAAAGAGTGCAAGCTCTCGCTCCCTTTCTCTTTTTGTATAAGGGCACTACTCCCATTATGAGGGTCTGCCCTTATGACCTCATTTAACCCAAATTACCTCCCCAAAATGCCATCTCCAAACACTATCATGTTGAAGGTTAGGGCTTTAACATGTGAATTTTGAGGTGGTGGAGGGGGATAGAAATATGCAATCCACAACAGAAAGGAATGGATGGAGAGCTTTTAATTTCCTTGATTCCCTCCCTGTGGAATTGGTTTAGACTGACCGCCTCCCTCCACTGAAGGTCTCAGTCCTGCCAAGCAGCCCATTCCACACAACTCTCTCTGTCTCTGTCTTTGTCTCCCTCTCTCTATTGCTGTTTCTTTTTCTCTGTCTCTCACAACCTCTCCCTCTCCCCAAAAACTCCTCCTCACCCTTCCCTGTTCTGGTCTAGAGAAGGTAGGAGTGTCTTTATTATTACTAATCTCAGGGTACTCGCCTATGATTTCCCTATACATGGCCATAAAATTTAGTTTATGAAAATTCAATCAAATTACTTATTTGGAGTTGATCCATTTGTTTTCATTTGGACCCTGAATTACATGATAGATTGATATGAAAAGATGTTTAAAGCCTTTATAAGTGAAGAATGCAAACTTCAGACAAATGCACAGATGATGACATGATTAATGTAATATATATATAAAACAAAACTAAATATTTTTGTATGTACATATGTATATGTAAACACAGAGAAATAGATATGAAGGGATGAAGACTAAATTGATTACAGTGATTATGTCTAGAAGAAATAGATTTGGGATATGGGCAAGGAAGAGAGGTTAAGGGAAATTTTCAGTGTATATATATTGTTAGCATTTTTAACAATGAGTAAGCATTTCTGTATAACATACTTAATTAAAATATCTTAAAAGAAAAAATGAAGAAAATTAAATATCCATACAATATTTTTAAAATTACAGACACAATACAATATTTTTTAAAGTACATACGTCAAAATATCAGCAGCAGTTACTACCAGACAGTAATATTACATACTGTCTTAGTCTGTTTTGTGCTGCTATAACAGAATACTTGAGACTGGGTAATTTATAAAGAACAGAAATTTATTTTCTCACAATTCTGGAGGCTGGGAATCTTAAGATCAGTATGCCAGCAGGTTCATTGCCTGGTGAGGGTCTTAGGACTTCCTCACATTGCAGAAGGCAAAAGGGCAAGAGATGGAGCATTGCATAAAGCCTCTTTTATGTGGCCCTTAATCCTATTCACAAGGGAGGATCCCTCATGGCCTAATCCCTCTTAAAGGCTCCACTTCTTAATACCAACATACTGGCCATTTAG
Organism: Hylobates moloch; assembly: GCF_009828535.3. Classification (NCBI taxonomy): domain Eukaryota; kingdom Metazoa; phylum Chordata; class Mammalia; order Primates; family Hylobatidae; genus Hylobates; species Hylobates moloch. The sequence goes on from NW_026652281.1 coordinate 34,998,115, forward strand.
TTTCAACACCTTAATTTGGAAGGGGATTCATTCAAGCTACAGCATTCTGCCCTTGGCCCCCAAAATTCCTGTTCTTCTCACATGCAAAATACATCTACATATGATCTTTGTTATTTTCTCCTTTCTGTTCTCAAAGTTTTCTGAACTCAAAAACATATGACTTTTGTAATTTGGAAATAATTTACATTATGAATTGGACAAATTAAATAGGGTTGAATTAGATAACCTCTAAAGTTGCTTCCAGTTCTAAACTCTGAACTCTGACATTTCATTTAAAATAAACACAAAATTAACAAAATCGCAGAAAGCTACAAGGAAATTGGAAGTTTGCCCAAGTAATAGTGGGCTTGAGGAAGATAAATAACACATAAATATTCAGAATAGGAAAACATACAGAAGAAAGCCATCTACAGATATTCAGAGACACAGCTACTTCGGTGAGTGGGGACTGGGTAGATGAACACTGCCTTCTCTCTACTGGTAAGTATTCAAATTCTGGGGCCTGGTGTATGTCACAAGGAAACAGCACATGGATCAATTGATTCTCCTCCTGTGAGTAAGAGGGAATGAAGGATAAGAAGGTGTCCAAGGCCTAAGTTTGGCTTGTGTATGGATCAAAGACAAATCAGTCTATCCTCCTAAGCTAAACACAAGTGCCAAAACAAATGGGTGTTGATAGCAACTGGAAAAAAGGTACTTTCCATACACTGATGGAGAGCCTGTAGGACTATAATAAAAAAAAAATTTAATGTTGTGGAAAAAGCAATTGGGAAACCACAGCTGTATTCTGGTGACAAAGACATAACACAACACACCCCACTAAAAAGAGCCAATGCTGATCCTCCTGTTCAAAAATGGAGTGAGCAGATGGCATAGCAGCAGTCCACTAATACCTCACAGCCATTTGGCTATGAGAATGGAAAAACCTGGAAAGGCCAAAGAAATCCTATAGAAATACTATAGAAAATGAGCCAGTAGCAATTAAACCAAGACTGATGTGTTTGCATCAAGATAATAAAAGTAATATTATCATAACATGTAAGAGTGCAGTTTTTCCCAGAACACAAAGGAACTTAATTTCACTCATTTCTATTCTGTTCTGGTTTAAATCCCTGGCTAGATCATCACTGTCTGTGTGTCCTTGGGGCAAATTCCTTGACTTCTCATCCTTCAGATTGCATATACAGTGTGTGCTACATGGTAGATTCTATATTCACATCCTTTCCCCACCTCTCATTTTTCCCCTTTTCTTCTTATATTTATAGCTTTATGCAGATACCAGATATACTTTTAGCCCTATTTTCAACCCACTAAAATAAATTATGCTATAGAAAGCAACTTGTTTACAAAGCAGATTCATGAATCTGAATGCTAAGGAGAAAGAGGAATTCCCTTCTCAAGTATAAAAATAACTTGAGTTTCTTTTTATCAGCAAATAACCTACTAATAGAAAAAAATGGAGATTTAGTCAAATATGCTATGAATTTTCTAAAGTGCATGCCTACCTTAAACCCTATAAAGGGCCATTGAGCAATTTTTGTGGGGAAAAAAAAGAAGCAATAATGTTCTAAGAGAAAAGTCAGAGAATAAAAATGTATTTAGAACTACAGTACAATTCCAATTCCATATGGTAAGTGTCTAAGGTGGGGTCCCAAGGGGAGATCCTAAGATGCAGATTCACATAAAACTGATTTACTGGGAAGTATTTCAGGGAGCAAACAGTAGGGAAGTGGGGAAAGGAAACATGATAGGAAAAAAAGCTCTTCAAGGGTGAGATTTCAAGCCAACTCTTTGAGAATGTAGCTTAGCTCAATTCCACAGGGACCTCTGGAGATAGTGTAGGCTGCTGTCCCATTAAGGGCAAGGAAGTTGGAGTGTTTATTACCTTGCACCTCTCAGCCATTGGTTAAGGACTGGCTCTGGGAATCCAAATTCCCGGGCACTCTCTGCTCCCTTTTGCACAAAAACAAAGCAATTTCCAGCAGCCTGAAGGCAGCCCTTCCAGAGAGAAAGCACTAAGGAGGCAGTACGCAAGTAAATGGAATTGACCTTGCGATGTGGGCAGAGCATTGATAGTACATACACAAGTACTTGAACACGTGTTGATCTCTATCTTTATTCTTGCCCTGAAAGCCCATCCCTAGGACCTTTCCTGCGAATTCATTTTCAAAGAAATAGAATATATACTCTAGCATTTCTCAATAGCATAGATTTAATTTCCATAGATAAACACAAATTAATATATTCCTATAAGCAAATTTAGTGGTAAAATGAAAGCCAATCTTAACTCTTGGTGTTGGAAGAAATTCTATATTCTTCCCTGTTACAGTCACATTTGCAAATCTTTGAAAGAGCCTATTCAGGTGTTGTTTTGGAACTGTTCTTACTATACTTAGGAATATCAATCCCTCAAGAAGTAAGATTTATTAAGGTATAACAATGTCAGTCCTCTTATAAATATGTATTGAAAACAGAAAGCAGCAAAACCTGAAGTAGGAGCTCCACAAAACAATGGCCATTATGGATGTAACTTTGTCCATGTGCATCCTATTCTACTACTTGACCCTTATTTCAATCAGCCAACTTGAAAACTGTTATCTGCATTAGCAAAGAAAATATCATCATATTAGGCTCTACTCAAAATCATCTGCTGCAAATCGTAGTGCACAATCAATAGATTCTTAGGAAAACATAGGTCTCAGAAAGTTCAGGCTACCTATCTACATGACTCATCTTTAATTCTCTAAGGAACTTGCAACTTTGGTGTCTTTCAACTCCAATGTCCTTCATGGTGGCTATACATTCTATGAACACATATCACTAGCACTTTTGGGAAGATTTCTGTAAACATTTTTCTCAGCTCCTGGGCTACTGTCAAAGGTTCAGGCTTCCACTGACACCTTCCAGAACCTCCACTCCTGTACCCATTATCTTATGCACTCAGAAACCAAGAAGATCTCCTAGTTCTGCAAAGCATAATAGGACATAAACCACTCCCAGGACTGATCCCACTGTCATTAATACAATTCTAGAATGCTGAGACTAGCTCATCTGGGGAGACCCTAACCCAGCAGTGCTAGAGGAATTAAAAACACACACATAGAAATATAGAGGCACAAAGTGGGAAATCAGGGGTCTCACAGCCTTCAGAGCTGAGAGCCCCAAACAGAGATTTACCCACGTATTTATTAACAGCAAGCCAGTCATTAGCATTGTTTCTATAGATCTTAAATTAACTAAAAGTATCCCTTATGGGAAACGAAGGGATGGGCTGAATTAAAGGAATAGGTTGGGCTAGTTAACTGCAGCAGGAGCATGTCCTTAAGGCACAGATCGCTAATGCTATTGTTTGTGGCTTAAGAATGCCTTTAATTGGTTTTCCACCCTGGGCAGGCCAAGCGTTCCTTGCCCTCATTCTGGTAAAGCCACAACCTTCCAGGGTGGGCATGATGGCCATCATGAACATGTCACAGTACTGCAGAGATTTTGTTTATGGCCAGTTTTGGGGCCAGTTTATGGCCAGATTTTGGGGGGGGGGCTTGTTCCCAACATGTCCCCCTTCTTTGATTTGCAAATCAATAAAAGCAAAGGCAGCTTTGTCATGGTGAGCTACTTCTCACAGGAGTCAGGATCCACATCTGCAGACTATACAAAGACAAACAACACAGATTAAAAGCACAGTCACCATTGAAATCACAGAGCTTCCAAGCGTTTTTATCCATTTTAATGGGTTACTAGCTGCTAATTTGTCTGCAGCTCTTTTAAGCACTCCAGTTTCTGGCATTAAGGTCAGGTGTGCCTGGGATGCATTAAATATTTGTTCTTTCAATTTTGCAATATCCAAAACAAGTTTGTAGAGTGTTCTTTTAGATGCTCTTTTATTCTTAAACTTTGATCTTATTAAGAGCTATTAATAGTTCCCACAAATCCTTATGCTTAGCTCCTACAACAGGCCACATCATTTGAGGTTGAGTTGCCACTTTACTGCTATGATTCCAGATGATAGGAACTCTTGCCATACTTCTTATCATTTCTACCATCTGACCATTTTGTTCAGACCAGCTGAACATAGTTTGGCCATGGCACACAGACTAAGAGGTGCAATTCAAATTAAACATCCCCTTAGGGGACCAATCAATAATGATTCCATAGGAATCATTGTGCAGCACCTCTGCCTGTTCTGCAAAGCAATCTTCCTAAACAAGTACGTTCATTATTTCTGGCCAGGTTCTATTTTATTTACAAATAGGTTTTTGAAGGTGGTATGCCTCAATTATAGTAGCAGATTATGATAAATACTGAGATCAGAAAGCATGTGTAACTGTGTCATAGAGTGATTATATCCAGGCATTATTACCAGCCAGGATTGATAAATATGCCCAGTAAGTATAATTGTTCTCTGTTTCAGCCCTTGTTGAAGGAATACTCATGGCAGTAGTGATAACTGCTATCATAGCTACCATTAAATTACTCATTGTGACTGGTTGCCCTGCTTTCCTCAGGTTTTCTTCCGCCATCTGTGACAGCTTCTTGATCTGTCCCCAGGTGGATGGCTGTGTTCGACAGGTGTTGCTTGTGACAGCTGGGGTATTCCTCAGCATCAGTCTTGACATGGCTGCAACCAGGGGGTCCTTGGGATCCTCCCAGCATCTCTTCCTCACATATGGCTCATGATAAGGTTTTAGGTATCTTGATGGTATCCAAATTGGCTGTTGATTTTGGCCTGGAGAAACACAAGTATAACCTCTACTCCAAGTTATTATTTTACCTATTTCCTAACTTTTTGTTATTGGATCTTTTCACCAAATAATGCTAGATTCAATTGTGTATGGGCTGTCCAGTAATCCCTGTTTCTCCTTTTTTATTTTTGTCATCAGTTGTTCATCTATATGAAATCATAACTGAGCATTTTCAATTAACTGTGTGGAATGAACCATGTATGAAGAATCAGAAATCACATTAATAGGCATATTAAAAGCAGTCGATACCTCAATTACAGCTACAAGCTTTGCTTTTTGAGCTGAAGTATATGGCATCTGGAAAACTTTTCTTTTTGATCCAGAATAAGAAGCTTTACCATTGCTAGACCCATCTGTAAAACAATGAAAATGTTTAGCAGGCGACAGGTTGTTTACTGCAGGAATTGTAAATCCAAACCATTTACAGTCTTGCTCAGCTAAAGGGATAGTAAAGAAACAGTCTTTTAAATCTATGCTATTAAAGACCAATTTTTTGGACTTATAGCAGGAGAAGGCAATCCTGGCTGCAATGCTCCCATAGGTTGTATAACTGAATTGATGGCTCTTAGGTCAGTTAACAGTCTCCATTTACCTGATTTTTTCTTAACTACAAAAACTGCAGAATTCCAAGGGGAAAATGCTAGAGCTATGTGCCCATTTTCTAATTGTTCAGTAACTAATTTCTCCAACGCCTCCAGTTTCTCTTTACTTAGCGGCCATTGTTCTATCCAAATTGGCTTATCTGTTAACCATTTTAAAGGTATAGATTCTGGAGGCTTAACAATGGCCGCCATCAAAAATTATTTCCTAATCTGGTGGGAACTTTGTTTTTCCATTTGAAGTGGTTCTTTCAAACCTTGTAAATTTTTTTCTAGTCCAATACCAGGGACATACTCCATTTCATGCATCATATGTTGACTTTGAGGGCTATACAATTGTTCTGGAATTAGAACTTGTGCTCCCCATCATTGTAATAAATCTCTTCCCCATAAATTTATAGATACAGAAGTTACAGTTGGTTGAATAGTCCCAGGTTGTCCATCGGGACCTTCACAATGCAAAATATAACTACTTTGATATACTTCAGGGGCTTTACCAACTCCACTATGTTAAATTGAACGGGTTGAATTGGCCACGCAGACGGCCAGTGCTGTAGAGAAATAATTGAAATGTCTGCTCCTGTATCTACCAAGCCTTTAAATTTCTTTCCCTGAATAGTTATTTCACAGGTAGGATGTTTATCAGTAATCTGATTTACCCAATAAGCTGCTTTGCCTGATTTGTGCTTCCAAATCCTCCTGTTCATTTAGTTTCACTTTTCCCCATTCCCACATATAGCACAATCAGGAGTTGTGCTATGTGCTCTTCTGGCTCTGCTTTCCAGGGAACAGAAGTAGATATAACAATTTGAATTTCCTCATTGTAATCTAAATCAATGACTCCTGTATGTATTTGTACCCCTTTTAAACTTAAACTAGACCTTCCTAGAAGTAATCCTATTGTCCCTGCTGGCAAAGGTCCACAGACTCCTGATGGGACCTTTTGTAGGGGTTCCCCAGGCAGAAGGTTCACAGCTTATCTGCAGCATAAATCTACTGTGGCACTACCGGCTGTGGTGGGAGACAGACATTGTACAGGGGTGAGGGAATGGCCTGAGCTGGAAATGCCCTGATTTGGAATGGGGCCCAGGACGGACCCCTCATGGTGTTTCCTGAAATCAGATTCCCATCTTTATGAAACTTAGAGTGACACTGATTAGCCCAATATTTTCCTTTTTTACATTTTGGACATATTTCAGGCTCAGCAGTTTTCTTTTTTCCCCTATCTGGTGGCCTGACTCACTGATTTTTTCTACATTCTTTTTTAGTATGAATAGCTTGTTTAAATTCTTAGAATAAATTAAAAGGAAAAAGCTCAAATGTAGCTATAATATTTCCCTGTTGATCTGGGGGATGTATTCTAACAGGAAACTGCCAAACCTCTAAATCACTCTCTCGTTTAGCTTGCCGAATTCCTGCCTGAATAGAACTAAAAGCGGTCACTTGAGGTGCTATTCAAACAGTCACCGGGGCAACTACTTTTTGCCCAGTGTTCTCCAGAAAAGAAAGACCTGGAGGGTCTTTTTCTTCAAAATAATAATGAGGGGGTACAGAAGGGTAGGGATGAACCTCTCCCTCCTTTGCCGCTTTAGCTTTAGCTGGCAAATAACCCTGGTCTGTAACCTCTTCTGTTACTTCGTTATACTCTCCTTCCTCCTCCTCATCAGTGTGAAAAAGTTCCAAGGTAGAACAAACCAGAGCCCATGCTTGCCCCGCTGTTACCCTGATGCTTCCAAGCTCCCTTTCTTACTCAGCACAGGGATTGCTTTAAGAGTACTCGGGTGTCCTCCAGCTAGTTCCACATTCTCCAACCATCACTCTGGTGACCCTTCAACCTGGATTCGAGCCCCCACAAATGGACACCACTGGCCAAGACCAGCTCAGTTGGGGAGACCCTAACCCAGCAGTGCTAGAGGAATTAAAGACACACACATAGAAATATAGAGGTGTAAAGTGGGAAATCAGGGGTCTCACAGCCTTCAGAGCTGAGACCCCCAAACAGAGATTTACCCACATATTTATTAACAGCAAGCCAGTCATTAGCATCCTTTCTATAGACCTTAATTTAACTAAAAGTATCCCTTATGGGAAACGAAGGAATGAGCTGAATTAAAGGAATAGGTTGGGCTAGTTAATTGCAGCAGGAGTATGTCCTTAAGGCACAGATCGCTCATGCTATTGTTTGTGGCTTAAGAATGCCTTTAAGTGGTTTTCCACCCTGGGCAGGCCAGGTGTTCCTTCCCCTCATTCCGGTAAAGTCACAACCTTCCAGCGTGGGTGTCATAGCCATCATGAACATATCACAGTACTTCAGAGATTTTGTTTATGGCCAGTTTTGGGGCCAGCTTATGGCCAGATTTTGGGGGGCTTGTTCCCAACACTAGGATAAGTCTGAGATGATCACAAAAACTACACAGTGCCTTCCTTAAATGTTCAGAGAATTGATTAAATAAATTGGTACTTTTATCAAAGTAATACACACAGTTGAAGAAATCAGATATACTAAAAGGCTCATAATTGAAAACAACACTCATTTCTCTCTCTCCTCTCAAACATCTACTGGAGTTTCCAGGACCAAATGCTTTTAACCACTTAAAGTGTTTCTTCTAATATTTGCTTACATGTTTCTAAATAATATGTTTATTTTGCTATTTTCTAACTTAATTTTTTTAATATTACCTATTGACTTCAAAATATGGTAAGTGATGAGTTAGCACTGTTAAATTTTCACCATCTTTTCACAAATCTCCAAATATGTTTATTACAGAAACTATTCACAATAGCCAAGATATGAAATTAACCTAAGTGTCAGCCATCAATGGATGAATAAAGAAAATGTGGTATAGACATACAATGGAATACTATTTAGCCATAAAAAGAAGGAAATCTTGTCATTTGCAACAACATGGATGAACCTAGAGGACCTTAAGTGAAATAAGCCTGACACAGAAAGACAAATACTGCATTATCTCATTCATTGTGGAATCTAAAAAAGTTGACCCCATAGAAATAGAAAATAGAATGGTGATTACCAAAGTCTGGGGAAAGCATAAGGGTGACATTGGAGAGATATTGGTCAAAAGATAGAAAATTACATTTAGATAGGAGAAATAAGTTCAAGAGATCTACTGTACAGCATAGTGACTATAGTGAATGATGACATATTGTATTCTAGAAAAAAGCTAAAAGAGTGAATGTTAAGTATTCTTACTACAAAAATGATAACTGTGAGGCAATGCGTATATATGTTAAGTCGTTAGATTTAACCATTCCACAATGTATATACACTTCAAAATATCATGTTGTGTATAGCAACTACATACAATTTGACCTGTTAATTTCAAAAAAAATTTTAAACAGAATTTTGTAAAAGCATTTTACTAGAGAGTTAAGTATATTATTAATTCATTTCCTTTGTTATATAAACTTTGTATAATTATAATTGTATCATATTTATTATATATTAAAATGCACAATATAATATGCAAATTATGATATACAATCATACTAAAACCATATATTCCCTAATCAAATTACTAATTTATTATAATTATGATATAAACACTAAAATTATATTATTAATTTTATTTATTATAAAATTTTTATATTTGCATAATTATATATTTATATTCCACTATATGTTATCACAGTTATAAATATTAAAATCATGATTTATAGTATTACATTCTATGACTATTGAATTCAAGTTTAATGTAGTTAGATTTCATTTATATATAAATTCTCCCAGAGCTAAGAATTGCTTGTATTTTTATGTTTGCTTAAAATGTTCGCCTCTTCAACTGGTATTTCTTTAACTCCACTATGTACCAGGCTCTATTCTAAGCACTTAGGATACCATTGTGAACAAACAAGCAAAGATCACTGGCCCCTTGGCTTTGACATTCCAGTAGAAAACAATAAACACAATAAATAATTAAATTTACAAGGTGGTAAGTAGAATTAAAAATTCTATTTCCTTCATTTTCCATGTACTATGCTTAATTTTTTCCCACATTCTCCATCATATCTATCAAACGTCTTCCAGTGTTCTTTTTTAAAGCTCAAACATCAGATAATCTGGTTTTAAAAGAGATCTCTCCATCAGCAGAGAGCTGTATATTCATTGATAGTCCCAAATATCTACACATGTACCTTTTAACAAGAAACTTTTCATCTCCTCCTTGGCTGTAGGTGTCCTGAGAATCAGTCTGTCCTGAAGGGAGAAACTGGAAGCTCTGTTCTCAGCATATAGTTTTTTTTAAACTTACTGTATTCAACCATGAGCTTCACCCCTGCCCTATGTAAGGGACCCCTTAAGCTGCAGTGCCATCTCAGAGGAAACACTCTGTGAAGGTGGAGTGTCATCCTATAGGAGGTAGGATACACACTGAATTAGAGACCTCTATGCCCCAATAAGAATATATGAATCCAGGAACCAAGGTATAGAAACATAAATAGCCCCACTTACAGTCCCAGTGTCCCACTGGGGCATTTAATGCTTCCTGTTCCCACAGCTTTGGGCTCTTTGGGTCCACAATGGGGGCACATTCTTGCCAGGGAACAAAACAAAGGTCTTATTCAACTAAAAGCTATGACTGCAACCTGGGCGCTTCGAACTTTTTGTGTCCAGGGAATAACAGACAAGAAAAGCAGTCACCATTGTGGCAGGGGTAACAGACTGTATCGGGTGGAGGTGAAGGAAAGGAGAAATATGTGTGGAATTCACCTGAATTCACATCTCTTGGTACTCCTTTGCCCAGTTTCAACTGTGAGTAGACAAGGGCAACAGCCCAACATGAGAAAAATAGAATTATCAGGGACTCAGATTCCTCAGAAATGAAGAGTTTGGTCATCCCACCAGGTAAGCCACCAAGGCCAACAGAAATAGTAGCTGAAAGCAAGGGAATTTAGAATGGGTTTTATAAAAGAAAAACAGTACCACTCACAGCCCGAAGATCAACTGCAGCTATTAGGGCAATAGATCATCCGACTAACTTTCCCTAAGTTTCCTCTCATGAAGAGAGGCCACTAGAACTCTGAAAGAGCTGCCCCTTGAACCTGTGGATCCACATGGCACAAGGCATAGACTGTGGCAGCGACAGAAACATGCAGCTCAAATCTCCCTCCAAGAAATAACAGGCTCTTCAGCTGCAAGGAGGGCATAGCCTCCAGCTGTTAATGTCTTTAAGCTCTGCCTCAACTTTTAAGTCAAGGCTACACTTTTCCTTGGCAGCCATCAGCCAGCAACAAAGCATCTCTGCCCAGTGTGGCACTCTAAAGGGCAACAATTTCTCTAGGGCTGCCAGTTGATTTTGTAAGGTCTACACTATGGTCTGAGTCTTGCTCTCCTTCCTAATCCTTCTTCCTCCCTTCTTTTAACAGATGTCAGATTGAATCCCAGTCTAAAATCTTTCCCTGTCCAATTTTGTTGCATCCCCCTTTAATCTTCCAAAGGCATTCCCCCATCCAATACCATCTTGCACTCCTGCTTCGTCTCAGTATATTTTTCCTGCAGGACTCAGCTGACGCTTTGAATCCAGTAGCTTCTGTATGATCACCAAACCCCACAGTCACAAGCTGCCTGTCACACATTTTTTTGTGTGAAGCATGTCCCTTGGTCCTATGTGATGTTATGCAGGATCCCATGTTTGTGAGTCAAACATCTTCTAAGCCCTTGGATAGTGGTTCTTGTTGAGATCTTATGGGTGGAAAGGACAAACCCGTAACTAGAATATGTATCTATTCAAAATGAATTGTTGCCCTTTCCACAGTGGAAGGGGGTTAATGTAGTCAATTTGTCACCAAGTACCTAGGTGCTTACCTTGAGGAATATTGCCATCTCAGGAATACAGCATAAGACTCTTGTTGATAGGCCAACCATTCAGCAACAGCAGCTACATCAGCCTTAATGTGAGAGACCCCATGCTAATGGGTTCATACATGTCCCACGTATTCCCACCTTAGTTACTCCATTCATTAGCTCATCACAAAAGTGCTGGGGTGGCCAAATTCAGAATAACTCAGCCAGTTATTCTGTCCACTTGGTTTGTTAATGACTCTTGGCTAGTAGATGCTTTGTGTTTTACACTAACTAGCCTGTGATACCAAGAAATTCACACTTCATGCCTACTCCCATATGTTCATCCACATGTCACCACATAAAAACTCCTTGTCTCCTACCTTACAATCTTGCTTATTCCAGGCCCCAACCAATCAGCTAAGCCATTCGCCACTGCTCATGAATCTGTATATATTCTTACCTTTGGCTGCTTCTCCTTTTACACAACTGATAATCATTTGCACTGCCCATAACTAGAATTTCTCCTTATCACAATCTTTCAAAACCACTCTTGAGTGGGGATGAAGTACAACAGCTGTCAATTTTCACTTGCACCAATATACCAGACTAACCATCCATAAACCAAGCTCAAGTTTTCCCACATTTACCAGCTGACTGTAGGAAACCTTCCACAAAATCATAGGTATAAGCTGAGGGAGAGGCTTCATTGTAACTTCTCCAAAGTGAGCCATAACCATTCTGGCATTCCTAGTCAATTTAATGAGGGTCATCACTTTTTCCAAGTTTCCAAGACCCATCTCAGCAGAATATTAGAATTGGCTTTCCAGGGTCTTTGCCAGAATGTTAAATCCTGTATCAAAAGAGAGTATCCCATTTTTTAAATCATTCTTATTTAGCTTTAAATTCCATCTCCCTTAATCCAGCACACTCAAATTCACTCCCAGGCATACTCTACTGGATCTTGACAGGTCCTGTAGCTCCTTTTGCATATAATTCCTCCACTCTATCAGCAAGCTTAGCTTTTCCCCAGTTGAGTCATGCTGAGATTTGGCCTGAGGTATTCGTCTACTGGCTAGGGAGAGAGATGGGGACAGATGCTGAGAGGGCCATTATTGTCCTGAAAGCACTTCTATCACATGCAACTTCTCCACAGTAGTCAAACAAGCAAAGGACTCTGTATTCCAACAAGGGAGACTACAAGAGCCTCAAGAATTCAGAGGAATCTGGGATTCCAGTTATTCTCATACATCTACTCAGTTATCTCCATCCCAAATCTCAGAGTTTCAATCCCTCCCTAATAGGGATCTAACTTTCTCATAGAAGACTTGAAAGGCCAAGAATTCAGCCTTTTTCAAAGATCTGTCACTTATAAAATTGAGTCCTGAGACCTATCTTTAACTCTGTCATTCCTCAAGCAGCAGGACAGGAGGATCTCTTTAAATTTAGCTGAGGAGGCCCTATGACTCTCACACTTGAATTTTAGTTGGCAATTGATATGGTTTGGATCTGTGTCCCCACCAAATCTCATGTCAAATTGTAATTCCCAGTGTTAGAGGTAGTGTCGGGTGGGAGATTATTGCATTGTTGGGGTGGATCCTTCATGAATGGTTTAGCACCCTCCCCTCAATGCCGTTTTCATGATGGTGAGTTCTCACAAGATATGGTTGTTTAAAATCCTCCTAATTCCACCACATAACACACCTGCTCCTGCTTTGTTTACTGCCATGAGTTAAAGCTCCCTGAGGCCTCCCCAGCAGATGCTGCCATGATTCCTATACAACCTGCAGAACCATGAGCCAATTAAACCTCTTTTCTTTATAAATTGCCCAGCCTCAGGTATTTCTTTATAGCAGTGCAATAATGGACTAATACAGAAAATTGGTACTGAGAAGTGGGGCAATGCTATAAAGATACTTGAAAATGTGGAAGTGGCTTCAGAACTGGGTAACAGGCAAAGACTGGAGAAGTTTGGAGGGTTCAGAAGAAAACAGGAACAGGAGGGAAAATTTGGAATTTCCAAATTTGTGACAACCAAAATGTCACAACCATTCAACAAGTCATAGTCATATAAACAACAAAGTCCAGGCAGAGGAGGTCTCAGATGGAAATGAGGAACTTACTGCGAACTGGAATAAAGGTCACTTTTGTTACACTTTAGCAAAGAGTTTGGTTGGATTGTGCCCCTGCCCTAGGGATCTGTGGAACTTTGAACTTGAGAGAGATGATTTAGGGTATCTGGTGGAAGAAATTTCTAAGTAGCAAAGCATTCAAGGTGTGACCTGGCTGCTTCTAACAGCCTATCTCATATGTGTGAGCAAGGAAATGGTGTAAAGCTGAAACTTATAGTTAAAGGGGAAGCATAGCATAAAAGATTGAAAACTTTGCAGCCCAGCTATGTGGTAGAAGAGTCCAGATGCAGGGGAGGAATTCAAACAGGCTTCAAAAATTTGCATAAGTAAACATGAGCCAAGTGCTAATATCCAAGACAATGGGGAAAAGGGCTTCAAGGCATTTCAGAGACCTTCACAGCAGCTCTCCCATCACAGACCCAGAGGCACAGGAGGACTGAATGCTTTCATGGACCAGGCCTAGGGCCCTGCTGCCCTGTCTTGTGCAACCCCAGGACACTGCTGCCTGTGTCCCAGACACCCCAGCCCCAGCCATGGCTCACAGGGGCCCAGGTACATCTTGGGTCACTGCTTCAGAAAGTGCAAGCCATAAGCCTTGGAAAAGCCTGAGTATCCAAGCAGAAGCCTGCTGCAGGAGTAGAGGCTTCAGAGAGAACCTCTACTAGGGCAGTCCAGAGGGGAAATGTGGGGTTGGAGCCTCCATACAGAGTCCCCACTGGGGCACTGCCTAGTGGAGCTGAGAGAAGAGGGCCACTGTCCTCCAGACCTCAGAATGGTAAATCAACCAATAGCTTGCATCCTGTGTCTGGAACAAAAGCCACAGGCACTCAATACCAGCCCATGAGACCAGCCATGAGGGCTGATCCCTGCAAAGCCACAAGGGCAGAGCTTCCCAAGGTCTTGGCAGCCCACCCCTCACATCGGTGTAGCCTGGATATAAGACATAAAGTCAAACGAGATTATTGTGGAGCTTTAATATTTAATGACTGCTCTGCTGGGTTTTGAACTTGCATGTAGCTTGTAGGCCCTTTCTTTTGGCTAATTTCATTTTGCAAAGGGAGTAGTTACCCAATGCCTACGTCACCATTAAATCTTGGAAATAACTAACTTGTTGTTGGTTTTACAGGGTCATAGGCAGAAAAGACTAGCCTTGTCCCAGATGAGTCTTTGGACTTGGACTTTTGAGTTAATGCTGGAATTAGTTAAGACTTTGTGGGATTGTTGGGAAGGCATGGTTGTATTCTGCAATGTAAGAAGGACGTGAGAATTGAGAGGGCCCAGGGATGGAATGATATGGTTTGGATCTGTGTTTACACCCAAATCTCATGTTTAATTATAATCCCCAGTGTTAGAGGTGGAGCTTGGTGGGAGGTTATTGGATCATGGGGTGGAGTTCTTGTGAATGGGCTAGCACCATCCTCTTGGGGTTGTTCTCATGATAGTGAGTGAGTGAGTTATCGTGAGATCTGGTTGCTTAAAAGTGTATAGCACCTCCCTCTTCTCTCTCTTCCCCTTGCTCCAGCTCTGTAAGATGCGCCTCCTTCTACTTCACATCCGCCATAATTGAAAGCTTCGTGAGGCCTCCCCAGAAAACAAGCAGATGTTAGCATCATGCCTCTGTACAGCCTGAGGAACCATGAGCCAATTAAATATCTTTTATTGATAAATTACCCAGTCTTGGGTATTTCTTTATAGCAGAGTGAGAATAAACTAATACAATGATTGATTGGCATGAGCATGAAGGGCATTTGGCAACAGACACCCAATTAAGTCCTTGTAATGCTATTGCTCCTTCACATCTCAAATGCCAGAGATAGTACACAAACCAGTCTCTCTCCCACCTGTATCCCATCCCAGTTCACTACAAGTAAAAGGCTTATCAACTTCACTGTGTCTACAAGACTGGGGCTATCAGTACTTCACCGGTGATAGGGACTCACTGCTAATTACCTGGGAAGTTATCCAACTTCAGAATCCCTTACATTCTTCTTCCCAGTTCCCCTCATCTGGTACCAACCATCACAGGTCAGGCTCTCTAGAAGCAGAATCTGAATCAGAGATTTAAATTAATGATTAAAATAAATATGTAAATTTTAAGATAGGGATTCAAAGTAAAGCATGCCTACTATTAACTTTACAGAAGGCTAAGACTAAAATATCTCATAATTAATTATATCAGAAAATTAATGTACTATGTAAATTCTAAGGAGAAAATATGCAAAGAAGTATTTCAAAAACATTTTTAGATCTGGGCAGGGCATCAAAACAGCGTCCACCAAACTCCCCATCCACTAAATGTTTCAAACATGAGCACTGCCTTCCCAGATTGATACTTATTGGGTTTAAAATATCTATTTCAAAATGAAGATATTGAAATGGGAGTTTTTCCCAACCATAAAAAGAAATGTATCATTTTCACACTATGGGCTTAGAAGAGGTCCAAATGGTGCTACAAACTCAAAAAAAGTTTAGCTGTCATAGATTTTCAACAAGGGATCAAGTTGAAGAAACTAGGAATTAATAGTCAAGGAGATGTGGGTTGTAGTTATAAGAGGTCTCATTCCAACCAGTCTACCAATTGCATAACAGAATGCAAATTGTTAAAATAAATATTTAAATGTAAAAGTAGTTAAGGATTAAAAATAAAGCATGCCTACTATTAACTTTACATAAGGCTAAGCCTATAATATCTCATCATTAATTATATCAGAAAATTAATGTACTCTGTAAATTCTAAAGAGAAAATGTGTAAGGAAATATTTTAAAGACATTTTAGCTCAAATTTCTCTGTTTGAATTCATAAAGCTCCCTTCTGGTTTCCAATCTGTCATGAGAAGAAGTATCTAATTGACTGCAATTTCAGAATTGGTGGAAAACAGAAACAGTCCAAAGACCAATAATAGAGTTGAAATGCCTTTCTTCTTTACCAAAAAAACTAGATTTGCATCCAAAGATGCAGGCTTTGAAAAATGCATTATTTATTTAGCACTAAGAATAGGGAAGCCAGGCTCTGTTCAGGAGTTTTCTTGCTTTCTGTTATCAAAATGACATTCTGCTTTATGATCACACTTCCGACATAATAGCCTTGCCATTTCCACTTAAAATATTTAGACTTTTTCTTAGAGGGCAAAAGGCGAGTCACATAGTAGAGCATTTTGAGCTTTCGATGTGGAAATTGTCCAAATAGAGTGCAAATTCACAGTGCTATTTTTAATGACCTTGAGCAACCATTGGTATTTCTGCATTTCAGTTCCAAAGATCAGAAATTTCCATCATTAATAAGGAGAAAAAGAGTAAAATTTGCACAACTCCAGTATACTCCCAAGGTATTCACTGTTATCAGCATTTTCTCTGGTCATATATTTAAAAAGAAACATAGCAACTGAAGTAAAAAGGGAACAAAGTTGGATGTGAGAAAAACTTTACAACCTCAAAGTGCTAATAACAAATGCTGCCTTTGATGTTGACAAATGTTCTTCCAAAATAAACAAAACAAAAACCCTAGAAACAGTTGAATTTCTACACTCTAATTTCTAGACCAAAGAATGTAGTATGGAAACTGTAGAATATCTTCGATATCAGTGTACATCAGGAGACTTCATTCAAAAATTATAAGGAAGGAAGTTTTAAGAAGCCCAAGTCTACAGTTACAGCATTGATAGCAGCTAAATGGGCTATAAAAGTTACTTTACAAATGAGGAGACTCAAAACTGGGATCAAGGGAATTTCAGCTAATTTCAAACCCCTAGGGTTTTAACTTGAATATTTCTTTCTTTTTTTTTTTTTTTTTTTCTGAGATGGAGTCTCGCTCTGTCACCCAGGCTGGGTACAGTGGCATGATCTCAGCTCACTGCAACCTCCGTCTCCCCACTTCAAGTGATTCCCCTGACTCAGCCTCCCAAGTAGCTGGGATTAGAGGTCCCCACCACCATGCCCAGCTAATTTTTTGTATTTTTAGTAGAGATGGGGTTTTACTAGGTTGGCCAGGCTGGTCTTGAACTCCTGACCTCAGGTGAGCCACCAGCCTTGGCCTCCCAAAGTGCTGGGATTACAGGCATGAGCCACCACACCCAGTCAAATATTTCTTATAAAAGGTAATATTCACAAGATAGTAATAGTTGTTCATTAATAAATTTCTCTGGATAGTAGACACCAATGTAAAATAAAAATTTTGTGAAGGCAGAGTAATTTTCAATCAAATGTAAACCTTGAACACAATCCGCAGGAATTACTGGCTGTCCTGTGAAATCCAGGCCTAGATTCCTAAGTACATTCAACAATTCTTTCACAAGAAATGTACAAGCAGTCTAGGTGTCAGATATTGGCATTTCAAGTCAGTGGAGAAAATAGTTGTCTATTAAATAAATGCTATTGTAACAAAAGACTGAATTGGAGGATAAAATTAAGTTAGACTTCTACTTACTAACAATTACAAAAATAAAATACAGATCAAAAAAAGGGCTAGAATTTTACAATTAAGAATTCTAAATATAGGCAATTCTGTTAATACCTATTACTGTATTTCACTTGATACCTGTATGATGGGAAGGAAGCTTCCATGTTAAGATCTGTAGGAAAGAACATTCCTACAGAAGGATAACAGTGCAGAGGCCCTGATACTGGAATGAGAGTGGCATGATGAAGGTCAAATAAATCCAGTAAACTTATAGAGAAGACAGCAAGCAAGAAAGCAGAAGATGAGGTCCCAGAACTAGGAAAGAATAAGAACATGGGAAACCTTGTACACTACGTCAAAGAGACTGAAATTTATTCTATGCATAATGGAAGCTTTAGAGTGTTTTAAGCAAGGGTGACATGATTTTATGTGTTTTAGAACTATCACTCAGGAAGATTAACAGCAGGAGTACAAAAGTAACATCAGGGACTATAATTCAAAGAGAGATGACGGGGACTTGAAAAGAGCATGAAGATAAGAGAACAATCCAGGATGATTCCTCAGCTTGAGCCTAGTATGGAGGGTGGTGCCATTTACTTGGGGGGAAGGGCAATTTTGGAGGAAAGGAGTTAATAGTTCTATTTGGGGAATGCTACATCCAAGATATGTATTAGATGTCCCTGCCGTAATGTCCAATAATCAGTTCAATATCTAAGTTGAGGAGCCCCAGGAAGAGATTTAGGCTGGCAATATAATTCTGAGGATTTACCAGCACATAAATGTTATCTCAAGCTAGGTCAGATCACATAGGATGAGAACACAGATAAAGAAAAAAACACAACCAGACTGATAGACTTCTACTTTCAGAGGTCTGATAGAGGAAAGGACAGAAGCCAGCAGTAAGACTGGGGAACAGGGGCCCAAAAGGTGGGGGAAAACAGACTTACAGGGTCACTGGAGCCTAAAGAAGAAAGCATTTCATCAACCATGTCAACTGCTGTTGAGAGGTCAACTGGGACAAGGATAGAGAACTGACAATTGACTCTGACATGATATAAATCATTGGTGACCTTGGTAAGCGTGACAAGAGCAGCTTCAGTAAACAGCTTTGGATAAAAGCCCCATTCCAAAGAGTTAGGCGGAGAAAGAAAATGAGAACGACACAGAGGGTATAGGCAACTCTTTAAAGCAATTTTTATATGAAGCAGAGATGAAAATAGGGCAGTGTCCAGAGGGAAACATCAACCCAAAGGATATTTGTCAATGCATGATAACAAGCCATATTACATGCAATAGCAAATGATTTTTAATAATCTGCTAATTTACATTTATTCAGCATTTACACTGTGCCAAGCACTGGCACACATACTTTCTTGTACTGCTCATTTAATTGTCGAAAGTATCACTGACTGAGTGGCAAAGCTACTGAGACAAAGAGAAGTCAATAAATGTGCCTAAAGTCACACTGTTAGCAAGTGATAGAACTATGATTTGAAAACTGATAATATGAGCTCTTTACCACTGCACTAGAAGATGCAAGAAAGAAAGCAAATAATTGTAGAAAAGTAATCCCTGAAAAGGAAAGGGAGAGCAGGCACCAGGGCACAAGCTGAGGGATCAGTCTTAGATACAAAAGCAGATGGAAAACAGAGTCTACTGACACAGATGCAAGTAGTTAGAATTTGTTGTGGGAAAGGCATTTCTCCTCTAATTGCATCTATTACTTGTATAATTAAAAATACAAACCTTTAAAATATTGTTAAGACTTTCCTGTCCTTAAAGGGCTTGCAGTCCCACAGGGGAGATGGATATGTAACCAAGCAAGTGGTTTATGTAAAGTGCTTAGAATGGAGCCTGGAACCCAGGGGCTTTCTAAGGTGAGCTTCTGTTAAGCTCCATGATGGTATTACCTAATGCAACTGAGAAACATGTGAAGTGTAGTGGGGACTTAGAGTGGACAATTCTACTGTGGGAGAAGCAGGAGCAGGGAGGTCTCAAAGGCTCCCAGAAGACAATGGAGATCTGTGGAACTTTGAACTTGAGAGAGATGATTTAGAGTATCTGGTGGAAGAAATTTCTAAGTGGTAAAGAGTTCAAGAGGAAGCAGAGCATAAAAGTGTGGAAAATTGCAGCCTGATGATGTGACAGAAAAGAAAACCCCACTTTCTGGGGAGAAATTCAAGCCCGCTGCAGAAATTTGCATCAGTAATGAGGAGCCAAATGTTAATCACCAAGACAATGGGGAAAATGCCTCCAGGCCATGTCAAAGACCTTCACAGTGGACCCTCCCATCACAGGCCCTGAGGGATAGGAGGGAAAAAATGGTTTCCTTGGCAGGGTCCAGGACCCCCTTCCTGTGTGCAGCCTTAGGACTTGGTGCCCTGTGTTCCAGCCACTCCAGCCACGGCTAAAGGTACCAAGGTACAGCTCAAGCCATTGCTTCAGAGGGTGCAAGCTTCAAACTTTAGCAGCTTCCACGTGGTGTTTGGACTGCCGGTGCCCAAAAGACAAGAATTGAAGTTTGGGAACCTCCACCTAGATTTCAGAAGATGTATGGAAATGCCTGGATGTCCAGGCAGAGGTGTGCTGCAGAGGTGGAGCCCTCATGGAGAACCTCTGCTAGGGCAACGTGGAAGGAAAATGTAGAGTCAGAGCCCCCACACAGAGTCCTCATGGGGGCACTGCCTAGTGGAGCTGTGAGAAGAGGGCCACTGTCCTCAGACCACAGTACAGCAGATTCACTGACAGCTTGCACCATGCACCCAGAAAAACTGCAGACACTCAACAACAGCCCATGAAAGCAGCCAGGAGGTGGGCTATACCCTGCAAAGCCACAGAGGCAGAGCTGTCCAAGGCCATGGGAGCCCACTTCTTGCATCAGTGTTACCTAGATGTGAGACACGGAGTCAATGGAGATCATTTTGGAACTTTAAGGTTTAATAACTGCCCTACTGGTTTTCAGACTCACATGGGACCTGTAGCCCTTTCGTTTCAGTCAATTTCTCCCATTTGGAACAGGTATATTTACCAAATGCCTGTACCCCCATTGTATCTAGGAAGTAACTGGCTTGCTTTTGATTTTACAGGCTCATAGGTAGAAGGGATTTGCCTTGTCTCCAATGAGACTTTGCACCGTGGACTTCTGAGTTAATGCTGAAATGAGTTAAAACTTTGAGGGACTATTTGGAAGGCATGATTGGTTTTGAAATATAAGGACATGAGATTTCGGAGGGGCCAGGGGCAAAATGATATGGTTTGGCTGTGTCCCCACCCAAATTTCATCTTGAATTGTAACTCCCATAATCCCCACATGTCATAGGAGGGACCCAGTGGGAGATAACTGAATCATCAGGGTGTATTTTTTTCCCATGCTGTTCTTGTGATAGTGAATAAGTCTCACAAGTTCTAACGATTTTATAAAGGGCAGCTCCCCTGCACATGCCTACCATCATTTAAGACATGCCTTTGCTCCTTCTTTGCCTTCCACCATGGTTGTGACACCTCCCTAGCCATACGGAACTTTAAGTCCATTAAGCCTCTTTTTCTTTATAAATTACCCACCCTCAGGTATTTCTTCATAGCAGTATGAAAATGGACTAATACAGAGGGTATGACCAAGGAACAGCTAAGAAGGTGCCAATAAAGGATGCCTGGATCACTAAGCCACATCATTTGTTAAATATGAAAACATAAGAAATTAGAAATAGAATATTATATACAAGTAAGTGACTCTGTAAGACTACCAGGAGAGTCCCAGATGGAAACTGTCAATGTGTTTGAGAAGTCTTGACGCACTGTAGCTCTGTTGATTCTATAAAGGATTCCAATCCATTCAACATATATAACAAACCATATCCACAATACCATGCTTAGCGTACTAGTTGGTTTCCCTGCACGGAAGAAACCAAAGACAGAGAAAGAGAAGTGTTCCTACTCCTGATGCCCTGAGTGAGTTGCCAGAGATTGAAGTACCCTAAGCAGCCGGGGTCAAAAATAGAACAAGGGATCAACAGGAGCACTGGCAGAATTGAAAAGGAGGAGATGGATTTGAAAGAGTTACAGAGATAGAATCTACAGGATTTGATGACTGAATGGATTTGCAGTATGAGGGGGAGGGAAGAGTCAAAGTTGATGAATCTATTTCTAGCTTAGAGGACTTTGTGGCCACTTACAGAAATTAGGAACAGATTTGGACAAGTCAGGAAGGAATGGAATAAATTCAATGTAGGTAGAGTCTGAGAGGCTGGTGAGGCAGCAGGAGCTCATGAGAAAGGTGTAGACCGGCAAAGTGCTAAATCATGCAGACAGCACCCAGGTCTAGCAACACAACAGGAGCAGGCAGAAGAAGAGGATCCAGCAATGCGGACCAGAAGAAGACATTCAGTGTCAGAGGGAGAAAGAGTACTGGAGAGGACTAGATTTCGAGGAGCTGCATTAACTAACGTCAGGGTCCAAACTGGTTTGTATTAATATTTTAGCTTTTAGTCAATGAACAGAAAATATTTTGATAAATCCATCACTATTCACTTAACACAGCTGAAACACAGCAGGCATAATGAAAATTTCCAATAAGAGCATAAGCAAATATTGCTATAACAATAATATGACTTTCAAAGGAGAAAAGCTTTGAGAGACAATTCTTTCCCTGTACTCTCTCTTCTCTTGTGATTTTTTTCTCCTGAGTAATTTTGGATCATTAAGAGGCACAGCTTCTAATTAACCTAATAATACCTCCTAATTACTACATGTACTCAAGACTTTGAAATCTCTCTAGATAGCTGTCATGAGACAAAAAAAAACAATTTTTGATAAAATATAATATTATTTTTATTAAAAATTGATACCTTCCTATTCTAAGCACAAAAAATAATTATAGACCCTCCTCAAATATACTCCATCATCACCTAATTTATTTTCTTGTGAGGGAAGTGAAGTGGATGAAGAAATACTAAGGATCTATGGGAAACACTGATTAATTAGTTTACAATTGACCAATAACTCTTGCAAAGAAATATTTCATGCACTGAATCTCTAGAAAGAGATTCGCCACATTCCTTTCTACTTTCAACAATCTGAGAAGCTACACTCAGATGCTGAAAGGCACTTAAAGTATGTGCTCTCATTTCCTGTAATTGAACCAGATTTATAAGAAGTGGAAAACAAATTTACCCCAATTGGCGTAAGATTTAAATTTCCTCAAGAGTAGAATGAAAGAGCTAGGTTAAATGATTAGAAAGGTCTCTTCCACTTTCAGACATGTTATGATTTCATAATTGATGCACATGGCACTTATTGACAGCAATTTTCTTTGAAGCTCAGAAGCCATATACATTGGTTTCCACAGTTTCTTGTGACCTCTAAACAGGAAAGCCCATAATACTTTCTCTGATACCTCACAGAGGATTTTCAAAGTGGTCATTTCTGGTTTTTTGTTTTTTGTTTTTGTTTTTTTTTAAGACGAAGTTTTGTTCTTATTGCCCAGGCTATAGAGCAATGGCACAATCTCAGCTCACTGCAACGTCAACCTCCCAGGTTCAAGCAATTCTCCTGCCTCAGCCTCCCGAGTAACTAGGATTACAGACGCCCGCCACCATGCCTGGCTAATTTTTGTATGTTTAGTAGAGATGGGATTTCGCCATGTTGGCCAGGCTGGTCTTGAACTCCTGACCTGGTGATCTGCCCACCTCGGCCTCCCAAAGCACTGGGATTACAGGCACGAGCCACCATGTCCAGCTGAAAGTGGTAATTTCTGATGCAATAATTTTGTGATTTTTTTGAAACATTTTAAACTTCCTAAGATATAGGCTGTCAAACTCTTCTCCAATTCCTTCCTGAATATTCATGAGGGGTATGACCCAATCCTATCTATATAAGAGCACACATAGAACTGATTCGCAAAGTGCACTCTCTGTGAGCATGTGAATAGAGGAGATAAGTGGTAAGTTGCCCCCCCATTGTTTCCTCCCCATTTGTAGGCACCTGTGGGACATAATTTCTTAGGAAGAACAGATCAATGATTAAAAGCACTCCTAAAAGCTTGATGGTTCAGCCATCCTTTTTCCATTAGGAAAGAACTTGCTGACATCCATCCAAGTCATTGGGAAACAAGGACAAATTACATTCCATTATCACTTTCCTTCAGCTTCCATCCACCACCCCATGCATACTTTGACCAAGAGCCTGCTGAGGAAACCACACATGACAGTAAACAAAATCAAAGTACTGTAGATAGCTTTACTTCTTCCAAGCCACATGATTTTATCCCTAAACAAAACCTCACATTACACCAAAACCAGAGATTGCTTTAAAAGGGCAAGATACTGTAAATCACTAGAAAATAAATACCATTTTTGCAACTTAGCAGCATAAACAATGTAATACATATAAATAAGACAAAAACGTTCTGTGACATAAATCCTGCTACTGCACACAACCTTGAAAGGATCCTTGGGAGTCACAGCGTAACTGTATCTGACAGCCTGCACTCAACATTTACATGCTATGAAATTGGCTTTCTGAAGAATTATGAATAATTCTTCTAATAATTACTCTAAATAAAATCATTTCCCTGCTGATTGGAGCTCAAAAAGGAGGGGAGAGACTTTAAATTGAACTCATCCTGGAATGAAAATTATTCACCTTTTCTGCTCTTAGTGAGGCAAAGGAGTAGCAGACAGTAAAGAAAAGTGAGGTGTGGCCATCAAGATGACTGTAGGATGTTGGAGAAATGTCATAAGACTAATGCCTGTTCACTTATCAAAAAGTCTTTCCCATGGGGTCTTCACCACCAAAATGGGCAGATGCAGTCAGTCTGATTTAAAGTCATGTTTTAGTCTCTGGATCTGCAAATCCTAGTTCCAGCATTTTCACTCCCTGCGGGCCAATATTTTCACTTTTTATCAGAACGGTAGCTTATGCTTTGGCTCTCCTGATTCTCTTCTCCCCACCCCTCCCTTCTCCCTCACAATTCAGAAAAATCAGACCTTTATTGAGGATATCCTACATGCCAAAAAGTACATATCCTACCCTTCCTGACTATTCCACAGACAGACATTCCTACGGTAGGACCAACTGCGGTGACTCCAGTTGCCTAGATTCAGTGGCATTCAAACTATGAAAGAGAATTGGAGGAGAATGTAGTGGTATTCCTTCACACTAAAAATGAGGTTTGTACATGTGCTTACATATTCATATTTATGCCTGCAAACAAATATGTATATGTATGCAAATACACATAAACACATAAAAATAACCACAATTATTTTCTTTTCCTCTCCTTCTCCTAGAATACTATGGAATGCAGCCAGCCCTGCCCAAATACCATTTCAGAACTTTTTTTTGCTTTTTTGTGTGGCATCTTTTTCCCTTCAGCCTTACCCTTGATGCTCATCTTGCCCAGATTTCAACTGTATAGAAATGTTACGGAAGAAATAACATTTTATAATGTACTGTAATTTGAGATCATGAATATGCACTGTTGGTTTCCCTTGAGTAATGTATAACTAACCCAAACAGTGTCTCTAACATTGAAGACTCAGGAACTAAAGGCATTTGAAAACATGCAAACACTAGGGTTACTAGTCTGCTAGCAGGCTTTACTAATTCAACCAAAATTACTTTTATAGATTATTAGCAACTTTAAGAATTCCACTAAACTACTGTACTCTGCTCATTTTAGTTAAATCTTTTAAATGTCCAAGTTTTTCTGATGGAAAATCATCTCATTGATCTGTCAGGGGTTAATTATCCAAAGTGCTAATGACAGTTGTCAGCCAGACCAAGGCTCATTTTGCTTTGGCCTTCATCCGTCAGAGCTTGGAAAAATGACAGATTTTAAAGACAAAAACTTCCTAGGCCAGCAGTGTGAAAAGACTGCAGACTGAAGATCTGTCTTTCCAGCCCCACTCATACTCAACACCCAGAATTGTGGAAACTTCCCTGTAAGTCTTCCTAGACTTTTGCCTGCCTTAGAAGAAAAATATTAGTGTTGTGGTTGATAAGCCTTAAACAGCTCAGCCTCAAACTGATTGCCACACTAAAGGGCACAGCAATTTGGCAAACTTCCTGTCCAGGGTCCAGATGGATAAACACAACAAAACACCAACTGTACACACACACTCACACACCCAGCTATATTTTCCAGAGACATAAACACTATCCAAACCGATCATTTCTAACCACATGTTGGGCTGCAGGCTTATTTAGGCTTTGTTCCATTGAATTTCAGATGTTCTTCAATTCGGTTGCTTTTCTATCAAACGGGAAGAAAACTACTTAGCCCCATATTCCTTGACAGGAGTGGAGTGGAGAATGCTCTGTTTGGTTTTACTGCATTGCAAAATTACACATAAAAGGCTGATTTTTTTTATTAGAAAAGAATGGGTTACCAATAAGCTTTTAAAGAAACAAAAGCAAGCAATTGGGGTGAGTCTCCTCAGTATGTCATGAGTGTTTTCTAGAGGCAAGGAAATTCACAGCAAGGAGGTAGAAGAGCTTGAATTGTTGAAGCAGGATTAATGCGCTCAGGCCAACTGAGAAACCCCAGGGGGGACGCGTGGGGTTTTTCCACTGGCTGCCTGAATACCAAGCAGGAACACCGCTGCCCTTTACGTTACCACCCTCCGGTTTTCATCCCGATGTTTCTTGCTGATTTTCTAACAGCTTAAATGTTTAAAAGCAACTGCGTCCTCTGAAATATTTTAGCTACCAACAGGTGAATGTTATTAGTTAGACCTAAATAAGCGGGGTGAGGGAGAGGTGTTCTTCCCCTCCTCTTTATGAAACGAGGCTTTCCTGAATCAGAAATAAAGTAAAAATGGAAATCTGCGGGTACCCTGGTTACCTGGCAACCCAAACCTATGGGCTGCGTCTGTTGGCATCCTAACGACCCCCAGCATGAAAGATGCTGTCAGAAGGGATTCCTTTTATGTGGAGCCTCTTTACTCTTGTCCATTCATTCAACCCCAATTATTTGGTTTCCAAGTCAGTAACCCAGATTTCTGAGGGCTCTAATGCTTGTCGCTGTAGGGAAGGACGCTTCCGCTAGGGAATTTACTATAACACCTTTTAAAATGAATCAGTGTTTTGCAACCCCCCTGGGAACATTTGTGTTAAAAGGAAAAAACAAGGAGAGGGCTCTGGGGGAAGACTGCTTCTGGCTGCCCCGCAGTTCCTTCCCCATTGCTCTAGGAAATGCGCAGGTCTTTCCTACTTCCTCAGGACCTCACTGCCTGAGGCTTCACTTGGAGAATTGCCTGTCACACTGCAGAGTCATCTATAAATAATCAGCCCATGACTGTTGTGGGGTGGGGGGAGGGGGGAGGGACAGCATTAGGAGATATACCTAATGCTAAACGACGAGTTAATGGATGCAGCAAAACAACATGGCACATGGATACATATGTAACAAACCTGCACATTGTGCACATGTACCCTAAAACCTAAAGTATAATAAAAAAAAAAAAGAAAAAAATAAATAATAATCAGCCCAAATTGGCAACTGCCTGGAATGACAGTAAGGGAGAAATAACGCATTCCACACTGGCCCCACCCCCAACCCAGGCAAACCCCTGATACTTATTGTCTGTTCCATTACTGGGTCTAGAAATAATTCTAAGATTGTTTTGATATTGTTGTTTTGATTTGCAATGTTACAAAAAACTTGGACACTACTGAAGAGCCACGTGCTGAATTCCAAAGCAGAAAACGTCAAAAAACTAACATTTTGCCCTCCTTTGAAGAAAAATACTATATTAGCTCACTAGATTTTTAGAGTAAATATCAATAATTCTCGTAGTGATTCTGTTCATCCCTAACTAATCAAAACAAGGTTATCTGCTCTGCGTCTTTTAAAAACTTAATTCTCTCAAGGCCTTGTCCATTCTACTATTTGTTTGTATTTCTATCAGAGGCTTTAAATTGCCAAAGAAAATCAAATCTCAATGTTTTTCCTATTTGTCAGCACCTTTTTGAAAAATTTTGTGAAGGATAAGAATTTTAACTATAGGTATTACAATATAGAAAGAATAGTTAAATCCCTATAAACCTAATTAATTCAACAAAATAGATTGAGAAATTAGCAGATGTAACACCCTGCTAAAATATGTGTGTGTGTGTGTGTGTGTGTGTGTTGCAAAGATGAATACAGTACAGTCTGTTCTTTGAGAACTTACATTCTAAAGAGAAAGATATAATGCATATGCTTTACCAGGAAATAATAATGTATGTGCTCTGCAAGGAAAATATACTAAGTACCAAAAAACACATGAGCAATGGGAACTTTTTCAGATATAGTCATTTCCAGCTCTGGCAATGGAAAAAGCCACAAAGGCTTCAGGAGAAATGGAGAAAAAAATAGCATTTGATCTAGTCCAATAGCTGGGTAGAATTTTCATACACAGAGATGGAAAGGACATTAGAGATTAAAGAAATGGAGTGACCAAAACCATGGGACGGGAAGGGGCTGGAAACATTCAAGAATTGGTCAATGGTCCAGTTTAGTCAATGCACAGGATATACTGTTGTCCATATCAACTGTGGTATATCAATCAATCTATAATGCTGCCTTCTATAACTCATTCACTCATTTATTCAACAGATATTTACTGGATGCAACAAATATTTAAGTCTCTTTTTGGCAGAGACTTAAGAGGATTTAAAACAACAATAATAAACAAGTGATTCTCAATTTTTCACAAGTCCCTTTGCCAAAGCTGTTGTTCACAAATTGCCACTGCTGCTTTAAGATTATAATAATATCACAGTTGATGTTGCTAAAAAAAAATTCCTATGCATGTTTAACGTGACTTATTCATGAAGAAACTGCATTATTCCAAGGGCAGGCAACAGAACAGCTTGTTGGAAGAAACCGGTTCAAAGCACAAAGCATCAATACATAAAACACTCATACCATTACAACATCCCAACTACATGCAGCTATACCTCCAAAGTATTACCTGAGAAGTTGAGTGTTCAAAGGGGTGAAGCTTAGCCATTTCATTTGGAACTAGCCACCATAGCATACCAATTCACTTAAAAGCTGGACATTTCACCTGCCGGGAAAAAAAAAAAAATTAAAGTATAAGAATATTCTCAAACAATGTTCTTTAATCTTATGGGTAAAAAAAAGATAACATTTACTGGATCTACTTCACCGGGTTAACGTAAGGATAAAATGAGACGTAATTTTAACCTGCAAAGCACTAAATAAATATTAGTTCATTTTATCACAAAAGTCAGTTTTTGCTGAGTCAGTGCCACATAAATCTCTCACTGAAAATGGTCCCAGCATGCACAATAGGACACACATTAACATTACACCAAGTTGGGAGGCTCTCATGACTTTTTTTTTTTTTTTTTTTTTTTTTTGAGACAGAGTCTTGTTCTGTCACCCAGGCTGGAGTGCAGTGGCACGATCTTGACTCACTGCAACCTCCACCTCCCAGGTTCAAGTGATTCTCCTGCCTCAGCCTCCTGTCACTGGGATTACAGGTGCCTGCCACCATGCCCAGCTAGTTGTTTGTATTTTTAGTAGAGATGGGCTTTCACTATGTTGGCCAAGCTGGTCTCAAAATCCTGACCTCATGATCCACCCACCTCGGCCTCCCATAGTGCTGGGATTACAGGCTTGAGCCACCGCCCCCAGCCAGCTCTCATGATTATTTGGTGGAATTCAGAAGAGAGCTGGGGACTACACTGGTCACCAGTCAGTCCAGATAAGCGAGAGGCAACCACAGCAGCAACAAAACTGAGACAATAGCTTGGAGAAGCGGCAAACATTAGCTAGTTGCTAGGGAGCTTCAACAAGAAGTATCCCTGCCACTAAAATTGATATCATGTGACCTGTATTATAAAAAATTAATCCAAGTTGGGGCACAGCTGAAAAAGATGCTTCCATCCTAGTGGCTTGACAGCAGGAGTCATTTGAAGTATTGTCTTTGATTTAGAACCATCTCACACTCCTATTTTGGCTATACTACCTGAGCCACGAAATGAAGCAAGGACATCAGGTCGTCATAACTCATTAGATCATAATTGCTGAAAATGAATTACATAATATTTTCTGAACCATCTTTACTGGTCAAAAGGTTATTAAAGAAAGACAGAGAGAAACCAGCAGTTATTAACTGCTTGCTCTGTACCAAGCACTCTAATTATTATTTACACATTAATTATCTCATGTCACATCCAAAAGACAGATGTACCCCAAGGGGTATATCACTGAATGTAATGCTTTTGTTTCTTGTAAGTTGTTATAAACATAAATGCCTGGCTGGAATTAGCCCAACGTCCCTTGACCTCTACTCCCCCAACATTTTCCAGGACTTTTACGAGTCATCTGCTGAGAGACTAGGACAGAGTGAGGATGAGGGAGAGTTGCAGAGATTTGGGACTGCTCCTCTGGGGAAGCCAATAAAGAGGGTCAGCAAAAATGACCACTGAAAGCAAACAGAAGGAATTCACAGCAAACCGATCAACATGACATCATGACATCTTCCAAGAAGAGGACATAAAGGACACAGCATTAAGATTCTCATGACTTTTTTCCTCTGGGAGAAGAAAGACGCAGCTAAAACAATTACAGTGAACATATTAAGTAGCATGCAAATTAAAAGGCCTACTATTCACTAGGGCATATCCTCCAAATCCACATGGATAGACACAAAGGTTAAATTCACTCTAGGAAAGAGCCTCCTTTCTTGAAAAATTGCTGAATGGAATTCCATAGTTTGGCATGCACTAGGTAAGTAGGTAGACCTTATTGTTTGTAAATACTGACAAATAGAAGATCTGAGGTTTTTTTTTTCATTAACTGCTTCTCCTTTTTATTCTCACCCACAAAAGACTCTCTTTTTTGTGCAAAACAATGCTAAAAGCTCAACTCCATTATAATAACCTTTCCCAAAAGTCATAAAGCCTAAGAAATGTATGATGATATCCCTGAACCATACTTCCTTCTTCAAAATCAGTATCCTCTTCCCTCACCATTTCAAGCCTGCTTTCATAAGGAAACTGACATTAAATCTCCACTGGGTCTGTGCGCTGGGGGTAGTCAGGAAAGACATTTCATCTAAGCACACATTCTAGGACACATAGAAATCATTAACCACAACCCACAATATGACTAAATGTAATTTATATAATGCTACTATCCCAGCAAGGTATTTCTTAATTATTTGGGCATTTTAAATATTTAGCCTAACTAAAGACTAAATTTGATGAATTGTCCTGAATATTAGCAAAACGGCTTTTCTAAAACTGAAAATTTCATTCAGAGACTAGATATTTATACATGTATAGAAACTGTTCATTTTCAATTGTGCCCCTAAAGGAACACAGTATTCTTCTGTGAGATGGGTTTTAGGGTGGCATAAAGAGCAAATGAGGCCAGGTGTGGTGGCTCATGCCTGTAATCCCAGCACTTTGGGAGGCCAAGGCAGGCAGATCAACTGAGCTCAGGCGTTTTGAGACCAGCCTGGCCAACATAGTGAAACCCCATCTGTACTAAAAATACAAAAATTTAGCCAGGCATGGTGGCATGTGCCCGTAATCCCAGCTACTCAGGAGGCTGAGGCAGTAGAATTGCTTGAACCCAAGAAGTGGAGGTTGCAGTGAGCTAAGATCACGCCATTACGCTCCAGCCTGGGCAACAGAGCGAGACTCCATCTCAAAAAAAAAAAAAAAAAATCCCAGCACTTTGGAAGGCCGTAGTGGGCGAATCATGAGGTCAGAAGTTCGAGACCAGCCTGGCCAACATAGTGAAACCCCCTCTCTACTAAAAATACAAAAATTAATTGGGTGTTGTGGCATGTGCCTATAGTCCCAGCTACTTGGGAGGCTCAGGCAGGAGAATTGCTTGAACCTGGCAGGAGGAGGTTGCAGTGAGCCAAGACTGCACCATTGCACTCCAGACTGGGCAACAGAGTGAGACTCCATCTCAACAAAAAAGCAAATGAAATGATGCATGTGAAGGCATTCTATAAATGGCAGAACATGATGCAAACTTGAGAGATTAGCTCCCTTTCTCTCCTCCATGTTCTTCATTTCAGACTGATTCATGCTGAATGGGGAGGAAATCTGAGTCTCTCTCTCTCATAAATGTCTTCTCATTTTCAATCACTGATACTGCTTTATGCTAAATCTTTTTGCTTACATTTAAATTAGGTATGAAGTCCACTAACATATTTAGATTGAATTACATAAAATTGCCAATATTCAATGATTTTAACCTATAAAAATGGCCATTTCATGGTTCAATCAAATACAAAACATTTTCTTTTTATGATGCTGTAGAACTACAGACATCATAAAAATAGCTATGATTATTTGGATAGGATTTGTATTTATAGAAGATGAATAAAAGCTATGCTGCTCTGAAGACTGGGGGTCCCCCACAAGAACTTGAATGAAGGAGATAGGAATGGAGCAGCTTTTCCGACTGAGGCTGACTGGAACCTACATAGCAGGAAGAAACTAGCTACATAAAGAAATCTGCAAACACTACAAATCTTACACTGTAATATGGAGACATGTTGCTTTCAGCCTGTAATAGGATGTTGAAGGACTCTTTTTCCCTTGTCTCAGAATTTCAACTAAAGCCCAAAGCTGAGGATAATAGGTGCTAAGATCCTCCACATTCTAAAGAGAACTGCCAGACGTATCTCTGTGGAACTTATCAGTTATGCAGCTATCACCCATTACTCCCACCAGCCTGCATAAGCAATAGATTAGAAGTTCTAGAATTCCAATGTGTTATTGAGTTGTTGGCCTACCAATGGTTCTCAGGCTGAGTAGAGGTTGAAAACGTGGGGAGGCGTTGGGGGTGCAATTGGCATCTAATGGGCAGGATCCAGGGATGCTAAATATCCTGCAATTTAAGGGAGAGCCCTGCACGGCAAAACCTGATCTCACTCTAATTTCCATTAGCTGTCTCATTATGAAACACTGACAAGGTGAAAGTCCTATGGCTTTTCTTCTTCCCTGCAGGGATGGGGCTATTTTCCTATCCCAAAACCAAGTGTCACATGCTCAAAGAAATTAGCAGTAACTGCAAGAAGACTGACATCCATTCTCCAGGTGGACTCTGTGTGTGGGCGAGTTTGTTAACCTGCTCCTGTGCCCGCTTTGAGCAGAGAGTAAAAGGGAATTAAGTGTGGGGTGGCAGCTGCCTGAAGAAAGGGAAGCAACATAGTAGTCTGCCCTCCCACCCTTAGGTGCATCTCTGTGGGCCAAGTGGACACCACGGAAATTACCCAAGTTTAAGCTGGGTGGCCAGAGGGCTGCCCAGTGGACAATGGGAGAACTGTCATTAGATGCCTGCCATACAGAGCATGTGGCCAGCCAAGGAAGAAACATAGGACTTTCCTTATGCAGGAGGCATTTGTCCCTTCCCCCATTATTCCTCCCATACCCTAGCACACTAGAGGGAAAAAAAGAAGATGCCAAAAAAGAAAAGTAGCAAGACAGGCTCCCACCAATGCAGTTCCCTCACCAATGCAGGTTGGGTGGGTCCTAGGCCAAACTTGGTGAGAAGAGTTCTTTCTCCATTGGACATGAGGCTGACCTTTCAAACTTATTAAATTAAGTGAGACTGGAATTTCATACCCAAAAATGTCCACAATGCAATGTGATTCATCTAAAATATTGTTGAGATGGGAAATATTTGACAGTACACGGTTGATGGCAAAAAAAGAAAAACGGAGAAACGACATAAAGCTGTTTCATGCTTGTATGTCATCAAAATCTTAGTTAATAAGGAACATTCTTAGCTGATAACTTACCTACATGAAATTTTAAAAGTAATTCCTGTATGTGAATGGAAACACTTTAAAGGTAACTAAAACTACTAAAAACACTTCATAATGATAGGTATCTCCAGGGTCAATAATTACAACCAAAAAATAGATTTTAGTTCTTTTAGGTAAATAGTGAATTTACTAGAGACTATAACAAGCTAACAGTGTTCATTCATTCAATAAGTACTGATCTAGTACTATTACATTTCAGGTATTGTTCTAGCCATTGGCACATGACAGTGAAGAAAAGATAAAATTTCTTTCTTCCTGAGGCTAGCTTCTAATGAGAGAATCACACAAAATCAAATCAGAAAAATACCAGAACAGTAGATCATGCTAAAGGGAAAATTAAAGCAGGGATGGGGAGAGGGAGTTATACATTGAGGGAGGTGGGTATTGCTCTTTAAAATAAGAATAGTCAGGGAAGAGATCCCATGAAGTTCATATGTGGGCAGAGTCCCTGAGGATGTGAAGGCACTGAGCAATTTTGGCAGTAGATGCAATGCCACAACCACTGGCTGCTGCTGCCACTGCAGATGGACAGATAGGCTATGACCACCACCAAATCCTAACCATCCTCCCATCTTCATCTCCCTCACTGATTCCACCTGCTCACTCCAGGAAGAACATCTATGTGGCCAAGCCAGAGTTATGTGTCCCCCTGCCCTGGCTGCTAGAGGTTGGGCAGAGGCAGAATGGGTTACAGTTACGCTCACTGGGGGCTTCCCTAAACGGAAAAGGATGATGACACTGTCATTTTTGAGAACCCACTCTGTGGCATTAGCCCACTAAGAAGCATTGTGACTTAAGAGGTTAAATGGCTCACTCTGAACATGACAGGTATAGCAGGAACTCAGATTCAAGTCTCAGCTGACTTCAAAGCCTGTGACTCTAGTCATAAAGACAACTCCTTCCCCTAGAGAGCAATCACTGTACTTGTTTTTGTTTTCTTGCCAGTGTACATGGAGGGGGGAAGAGTGATCGTCCCCAAAGTCAGTGTCATCCATAGGCTTCCTTAAAAGCATTTTGCATCAAGACTTGAGGTCTTCACCCTCATGTTAGGCGCTCCCTCCAGCTTTCCTTGCCTCCTGTTCTCCCTGCAAACAGCCAGCTCCTAATCAAGCCAAGTGATGACTGGCCCACTAGGTTAATGTTTTTCAAATGTGGTCTTCGAACAGCTGTATCAGCATCATCTGGGAACTTGTTAGAAATGCAAAATTTCAGACTCACAGCCAGATCTACTGAATCAGGAACTGGGAATGGGAACAGCAATCTCAAACAAGGCTTCTGATGATGCTGAAGGAGGCTTAATTTGAGAAACACTGCCCTGGGTCATACAAGCATTCTGGATGCTGTGCCTTCCCAACGTGGTTCCAGACACCTGGAAGAGCCATATTCCTGCCCATCAGGGACAGCCTGCTGACCTCCTTTCTGAACCTCCCCTCTCCTGGACACAGGAAATCTCTGCCTCAAAAAATCCTTACCTCTAAAATCCACATCAAGCCTGTAAAACCTTAAACGATTAAAATAAACATTCCTATAAAAGCAACGTGCACATATGTCCAGTTTTGTATTTCAACAACCAAAGATAGGATAAATACCATGATGCCTTGAATTATGAGGCCATGGAGAAAAAGCATGCATATTTCTATATGGCACTATTTGGCAGTGCTTAACAAACCTTTTTAAAAGCTTATCTACTTATTAGAATAGTTGAATCCCGAGTATGTTTTTGGGTAACTACCTAATCATATGCTCTCTGTGGGTACAGAGTTGACCCCACAGTACAATGAAACTCATGGAATGGCGAAATAATTAAAAACAGGGCTTTACTAAAATTTTTACAGCTTTTTATAAATGCAAATTCATACCCCTGGTAAAGCTTCACACGGTTCTTTTTTGCCAAAGAAAAATAAGACTCCTCAGTTTCCATGGATTTATGATTCTCATGGGTCTTGAGAAAAACAGTCTAGTGTTCTTCCCCAATGAATTTTACTTCATAATATGACTTTTTTTCCTACTTGTTTTCTCTAAACAGGTCCCATATGTCTTTTGATAGGTTAATGTCTTTATTAATAACATTTAATTTTTCATAGTATAGAAATGATATAGTCACTGTTAAAATAACAGATTAATTTCCTTAAATCAGTGTTATATTTTTCTTTAATTTTCTAAAATTTTTCAATTTTATAATTAGTAGATTTATCAAGAGAGTGGAAGTATTTTGTAGAGTTGTTACAAGAAAGCAATTATGAACCCTCTCTCTCTAATACCAAAATGGTGGTCTCCAACCTTGTTTTTAACAGATATTGAGTACCAACATTTAATACTGTACACACTATATTTCAGTGAAAATTCATGGTCAAGTTAAGTAAAATATAGTTGTTTGTTTTTTGGGGTTTGTTTTTAGAGACAAGGCCTCACTATGTTGTCTACCATGGTCTCAAACACTTGGCCTCAATCACTCCTCAGCCTCCCAGAGTGCTGGTATTACAGGCATGAGCCACTGTGCCCAGCAAAATCTAGTTATTTAATATGTAGTTAATATCACCCTACATAATAAATGGACTCACATTTTTGTCCAAAGATTTCTTAAATCATTGAGTACAAAACTCTCTCCCACTTTCCCAAGGACCGAATAGAAGTGACCATGTTTCATGGATGTTACCCATGAGAAAAATCTGAGAACAGGGGAGGTAAGGGGAAATAGAAGATTTAGTGTTTATTCATCAGTGATCCTGTCTAGCTACATAACTCCACCTTGCTGTTCACTACTTCTATTACTGTAATTTTTCTTTGATACTGAGAGAACATCATCCTACTCCCTACATTAGCAATGAACAGTCTAGCAACTCTAATTAGATAAGAAGAGTTCAGGCATAGGATTTCTTATAGGTAATATTTTATATTTATGATAAGAAAATGTATGTATTGTATTACTATCTCATATTCTTAATATATCTAAACGTGCTTTGCTAGACATAACATGTTATTATTGATTCAAAGGTAATAACTCATGAGATCACAAATATAACAATGAAACCTTAAAAAATAAAACTATTTAGCCTAATACTCAGGGAGAAGAACCATAATAGATAATTCTCAAACCTTTATTTTTTAACAAACCCAGAGCTTTAGCAGCAAAGAACCTAAAGTAGACCCAATTCTGTCAGACCAGGGGGCTGGAGATTGCAGCATGTGCCCCCAGTGCTGAGGGAATGAGGACATCTCAGGGAGCTGCAAAGAGACCACCTCTGCCTGAAGAACTTCATTGTCTGAGGTCATGCTAGGAGGACAAGTGATCGGCCTTTCAGTAAACATCCCAGGTCTTGAAGGAGAATACATGCTGAGAAAAGAGGGCTACTCTAAAATATAGCTTAGGGGGCAAATAGGGGACTAGGATAGAACATAAGGGTGCTCCGTTTTCTGCTGCCTGAGTGTAACAAACAGACTCAAGGGTGACTCCCAATAATTCCCATTTCTTGGTGTTAACGCCTTTGTGAAATCCACTCCCTTTGAGCGTGGGTGAGACCTGTGATGGAATGTCACCCTCACAATTATGCTACACTGTATGAGACTTTATCTCAGCAGGCAGGAGAGAGATTCTCTTTCTGGTCTTCAACAAGCAAATTGCCTTCCTGGAAATGGGCTCTGGAGAGGGTCACATGGCAGGGAACTGCAGGTGGTCTCTAGAACCCAAGGGCAGCCTCTAGCTGACAGCCAGTAAGACTGGGGATCCTCAGTCATTCAACCTCAAGGAAATGAATTCTGCCGACAACCCGAATGAGTGTGGACAAAGATCCTTCACAGTTGGGCCTCCAGCTGAGAATGCAACCTGCCCCACCCCTTGCTAGCAGCCACAGGGCCTGGCCAGGTAATCTATGCTGTGCCATCTCCTCACCCGTGATAATTATGAGGTGAGAAATGTGTATTGTTTTCAGCCACTAAGTTATGGTAATTTCAGCATGGAGAACCAATACACTAAGACAACATGGAATCCTTTTTACTTTGGATCAAACTTTGGTGAGCTCCCTCTCTCATTTATTTGCAGTAATTACAACCATCAGTACAAGACGCATGGTACTTACCTGTGTGAGCTGTTTTAAATTAAATTAACGCCTTGTGATACTTTCTAATTCTTTCACAGAATGTTGGCCCCTACTGGAAGACAACTAAAGGAATTTAGTAAATAGAGTTATGCATCTTTTAATGACTAGGATACATTCTGAGATTTTGTCATTGTGCGAATATCATAGAGTGGTCCACTTACACACACCTTGATAGTAGAGCTCATTACACACCTAGGCTATGCGGTAGAGCCTATTGCTCCTAGGATACAAACCTATGCAGCATGTTACTGTACTGAATACTGTAGGCGACTGTATAACAATGGTAAGTATTTGTATACGTAAACATAGAAAATGTAAATAAATATATGATATAAAAGATTAAAAAATGGCACACCTTTGTAGGGCTCTTACAGCATGAATGGAACGTGCAAGACTGATAGTTGCTCTGGGTGAGTGATTGGGTGAGTGGGGAGTGAATGTGAAGGCCTAGGACATTACTGTATACTACTGCAGACTCTATAAACACTAAGGCTACACTAAATTTATTTTTAAAACATTTTTTCATGGCCGGCACGGTGACTCATGCCTGTAATTCTAGCATTTTGGGAAGCTGAGGTAGGCGGATTGTCTGAACTCAGGGGTTTGAGACCAGACTGGACAACATGGTGAAACCCCATCTCTACAAAAATACAAAAAAATCAGCTGGGCATGGTGGCACGCGCCTGTGGTCCCAGCTACTCAGGAGACTGACGCATGAGAATTGCTTGAAACCAGGACGCCAAGCTTGCAGTGAGCCAAGATGGTGCCACTGCTCTCCAGCCTGGGCGACAAAGTGAAACTCTTGCCTCAAAAAAAAAAAAAAAAAAAAAAAAAATATATATATAGACAGATAGATAGATAATTTCTTCAATGATAAATCAACCTTAGCTTACTATTACTTTTTTACTTTAAAAGCACTTTAGTTTGTCTACACTATATGATTCTTTTGTAATAACACATCTTAAAACACAAACACATATGCTATACAAAAATTTTTTTATCTTTATGAGATTTTTCTATTAAATTTTTTTTTAACTTTTTAACCTTCTTTCGTTAGATACTAAAACACAAACACACACATTAGCTTAGGCCTACACAGGTCAGGATCATCAAGGCATCAATAGGTGAGGAATTTTTCAACTCCAATATAATCTTTTGGGACCAACATAATATATGAGGTCTGTCATTGACCAAAATGTCATTATGTGGCACATGACTATATAGCTCTAGGTATATATTGGCTTATGTTAAAGAATGGGAAACTAAGAAAAGTAAGAATACAATCTTTGATGTACTCATTCTCTCATTCTATAAAGCAAAAACATAGGATTTATTTAAGCAATAACAACCACCACAAAAATGTCTCAGTTAACTATTCTTCCAATATATGAATCACAAAACACCTCAGAGCTCCTAAGGTATTTTATTCTGTATAATTTTTGTATACGTTTTTGTAAAATAAATAGATACGAAACATATATTTACCAGGCTTGAGATGCCACTGACAACTTTTCATTCATTCAACAAATATTTACTAAGAGCTCTATGTGTCAGGCACTATTATAAACACTTTTTAAATTTATTAGTCTATTTAAAAAAAACAGCAAAGAACCTTGTCCATGTAACACAGTTTAGTGAGAGGAACGAACAATGAAGAACAAAAATAATAAATAAATAAATGATGTAGTATATTATAAGTGAGATGGATGATG
Organism: Hylobates moloch; assembly: GCF_009828535.3. Classification (NCBI taxonomy): domain Eukaryota; kingdom Metazoa; phylum Chordata; class Mammalia; order Primates; family Hylobatidae; genus Hylobates; species Hylobates moloch. Next base: position 35,037,393 of record NW_026652281.1, read on the forward strand.
GCCAAAAGGGGAAATAGAGAAAGGAAGAGGCAGCTGATCTCTGGGGAGGTTGGGCAGGGCAGGATGAATGAGGGTGGTAAGTGGAGGCCCCCAGGAGTAGGTGAGATTTGAGCAGAGACTTACTGCAAGTGATGAATTGGGTCAACCAGTGATACAACAGAAGCGCATTCCAGATGAAGGACAGCAAGAGCCAAGTGTCTGAGTCAGGAGTGTGTCTACTCCTCAAGGGACATCAAGAAACAGTGTTAGCCCAGAAGTTCAAACTTTCCAACTTCCTGGCACGCTCAGTGTCTCAGTAATTTTTTAACAGCCAAAAAAAAAAAAAAAACTACACAGCCATTCCTTTCATTAGGTAGTTAAATCCAAAAATCTTATGTATGTCCTAATAATTAAGTAGCTATTTGAAAAAAAATACAAATTGAAAAAAATAATACAAATTGAAAACCTTAAGTTTCATTTCAGTCTTAAATAACCACAATTACTTACAAATAAGGCATGTGTGTCCCTTAGGCCCTGCATGGCCTCTCCATCATTGGAATGAGACTGGACACTGCCATCCTTGTTAACTATTCCTGTTCTTTTCTGCACACTACTTGCTTTTTATCCCATCAACCTCCAAAAACCTAGCTTTGCAAAAATATGATGTCAGCTAGGACTGTAGCGCAATTTAGTATGAAAACTCTAAAGCATTTGCTTGGTTCCTGGTAGACGCTGCTCCACTTCCTTCAAAAACTCAAAATATCCTGGGGCCTCCCTGTGAATTGGCTGCAGCACCCTGGGGTGTCCCAGCATGTAGTTTGGAAACTGCAGGGTTAGTTTATACCTTAGCCTCTTTCATTCTCTTGGATCAAGCTATTTCTATTCTCTTGAGTAGCTTCTCTGGCTGCCTTTCTAAAATTTCTCCTTCCCAATTTTCTTTTTGAGTAGCCACAGACTATCTTAATCAAAAATGACTTAAAGTATGTAGAGATATAGAGATACATAAGCATGTATATCATTATAGTAATGCCACCATTCAGAGGCCTATATCCTGGTGAAGGACTCATTTCCTTCTCTCTCAGCTTCTGTAAAGGAGTTAATCGCCTTTGAAGGTTTTCAACACCAAACAGATAGAAACATACATTAACACACTAAAACACCATGTCACCTCACACCTATAAAAGATAGGAGGCTGGGAGGAATAATCTCTGTCCCCACAAAGATAATTCTAGTCACAATGGAAGCCAGTGATCTCTTCTGCTAAAATTTTCTTGTATACATTACTTTAAGGCTTAGCTGTTCAATTATTTTCAAAATCATTGACCATTTGAATCATTACAAATTGTTTTTAGAGGGAAAAGGAAGATAACATTTTAGCCCACTGGGGAATTTCAAAGGACTATGAGAAAACCAACACTTTTATTCTAATAAAAATTGTCATTAGCTTTTCAGAGAAGGAAAGACTAGAAAGCATGTGCTCATTGTGAGAATCAGTTACGCACCTTCATTTCTTCACATCTCAAGTCACCTTCTGACGGCTCATGTGACACAGTTAGCGGCAGGAGGAATGCTCTCATAGCTCATTACCAATGCCACACACTGTGAAACAGAGCAGGAGGCAGCCTGGCATTCTCTCCTTCAAAGTGAGAATTAAAGCAAATTGAATTTGCTTATGCTGAGATAAAATAATACAGTAGGTCCCCGTACCCCTCCAAAATAAAAAGGTCATGATTTCTTATAAAGTATAATGAGGGAGGAAATGACTTAAATTAAACCTCTGCTTATCTGCATTGTTGGCTAATTACAAAATTAGAGATTCACCCCACCACCACCACCCTGGCAGTCTTCACGGTAACATGGCGCCATCTAGTGCTGATATCATGTTAGGGGCATTCAAAAGCACACGAGTAAAGGGCACCTAAAAAGCAATGGTAAAACAAAATAAAATAAACATTTACTGAGTATCTACCATATAAATACGGTATGCCTGTTTTTTTTTTCCTTCACAATTCTGGGAATTGTGTAAACCTTTCAAAAGCAGGAATTGCTCTGACTTTTGTAGAAATTATTTACATGATAGTGAGGGGGGAAGAAAGAGATCCTCTGTTGGAAGTCGTGTCAGCGATTTCATCAACATTAAATATGAGCGTAAAGGTGGCCATCAGGCTTCTCAGCTTGAGCAGAGCCGTGATTACATTTACTGCACCTCTTCCCAGAAAAATATGGGGCTACTTAGCATTTATATTGCACTTTTCGTCTCCAAACCACTTTACAGAACCTCTCTGAATAATTCCCCCAACGCCCTTCAAAGTAGTTATTACTCCATACTATTTGCCTCTTTATGAAAGCTTTTGATGGCTGTTTTCACTGCGTATGAGTGAATTGCATTTACTAAAGAGAATTTGTCCAAAGACTCATGTCCAGAGTCAAAGAACAATTACTATCTAAAACCTTAATTTTCCCCCTTTTTACAGAGCAAAAAAAGGCTTATAATTAATTTACATAGTGAACACATTACCCCTTTCCTATTCAAAGATAAAAATGTCAGGATAAAGGAAAGCATTGCATCGTCAATATGAAATGCTTCCCTATTTTTCCACCAGTGCTACCACACCTAAAATAATAGCACTGTTGTGTCCTCAAAATATTAAGAAAACCCAGGAGACAATTGAGATGGGCAGACTGCTAAAAGAGGATGACCATATAAATTAGGACCCTGTGATATATTAAGGATCTGACTTTTGATTTAAAAGGTAAGCGTCTGTGACTCCTAACTTAATCACCTTTTATAAACCAGTTATTCCTTACAGTATTTGGATTAGTGGTGTAATTTAAAACCAAAAATGAAAAGGTACAGTAGTTGTCATTTTAATGAGTAATATTCAAATTTTTCTATATATAATTCAGGTTTAAACATCTTAACTGGGCTTGTACCTTTCGTAAAAGAAAACAGAAAAAAAAATTTTTTTAATCACAAAGCATTTTTACTGTGAGACTCCCATAAACTATGTGATAAAATATGAGTGTTTCAAGAGAAAGGACCTGCATTAAGATGCATCCCAGAGAGAAAGAGAACAGAGTAAGGCAGAAAAGTTAAGAAGTCAGATCCTAAGCAAAGTGTAATGTCAACAGTGGGAGAGGCCAAGACACATCAACATAGTTAATGAGGGGCCAGGCTCCCTCACAAACATTCTTCTTCTGTTTTCATCTTTATGTATCTTCACCCAGAGATTACCAGCCCAAGAAACACATATGATAGGCATTTCACAATGCACATTTTATAACTTAAAAACATTTCACATTAGAAATAATCATCCAATATTTTCAGCTTTAAAAAAATGATTATTCCATGGTATGTGGGAAGCAGTAAGTTAGAATTAATGTATCACATGCCATTTCCAAAATCCCTTCTGCAGACCTAGGAGGATGCTTTTAGTGAAGTCTCAATGCCAGCTTTTTAAAAACAATCTCTAGTTATAGTCACTTTATGTAAGGGGATTCATCATCATTCTGTTACCTAATGTATTTTCATATATTTTAGGATTTAGGAAAAGAAGATAGTGTGAACTGAAATAAAAACTCTAATGAGCATATTCATTAGGCCAGATTATTTTAGGGAAATACAGAAATCTCCCAACTATTCCCTAACAGGAAACATTATAATTTCCATTAACAGGAGGTCAGGAGGTGGAGGTGGGGTTCTTGTTGCAGCAGCGGTGTGTGTCCTTTTTGGAAGAGTTGGGACGTTCAGATGAACAAAGAGGGAAAGGAAGGTATATTCCTGGTCTGTAAAACACAGGAAGCTGCTGACACCAACAAAGGTTTAAAGGCACCCCATTGCCTATGAAATGAAGCCTAAACCTCTCAGCTGGTGAAGGACAGATACTCATTTTTCACACTGCATTCTGATGTGACCAGAAAGCTTTGTTTCTTCTGTCTGTTAAGACTGACCCGATTTTCCTCATCAAACTCCCACCTAGCTAAGTAGCATGGGTAATTTAGAGTTGCAATTAGCGATATTTTAATCTCGTCTCTTTTAAACAGTCATTTTGGATGATGAAGTTTAAGTAGTGTATTCAAAGTCAACTTAATATCATGCCTAGTTTGCATGACCTCTTTTGGATAAATCAGACCCTTTCCCAAATGTTCAGTCTTTCTGATTTTGCAATCTCACTTCCAACTCCACCATGACAGCCACTATATATGTTACAGGGATTTACTGTGTCCTCCTACCAGCAGCAGGAAGGGGCCCTCAGACCATCATGGCCTCCTCTGGCCATTGATTCTTGCTGCAGAATGGCTGGATTGACTGACCCTGAGGTGCAACCAGCCATGTCTGACTGTGTTGGGGGTGATGTGAGAACATCCACTTCAGGCCCCAGTCATTTGTTCCCAGTCCAGAGGGCCCCACACATAGTATTCCCTATGTGCTCCCTCCAGGCCTTAATGAGACCCCATCATGGTTAACAATTCCATGCCCCCTCCATAGCACAAATGGAAATTTCTACATCCCTCGCTCACGGGGAACCGGAGGGACTGCTATAGGCCTGTCTGTCCAGCTCTTCCCATCAATGCTGCTGAGCCATCATTTGTATTTTTCCTGTTAGTAGGGGCTACATGAAACACTGCTTCTTAAATCTTGCAGTGTCCTCTAGTGTAACTGAGAAGTTTACTATTGGTCCTAGTCATCTCAGGTTCTGATATATTTGTCTGGATAGTTCTAATTAATCCTTGATGCTTGATTTACTTAGCTTCCCTTCTTGAGCTCTGTAAAGGGAGTAGAGTGTTCTTTGTCAATACTTCTCACCCATTTTCATAACAAACATAAAATTTGATAATATTTGTACTGCACACTGGGATAAACTGAAGGGGATTTGGGCACACCTATCCATGGCTTGCTGAAAAAAATTATTACATTATTTTTCTAACATATAATAAATAAAAACCCAAGTACTAGAAAAGTAACTAAATTTTGAATATTTATAAAACACATAAGGTATTTTCCAATCTTTTAAGACAAACTTGAGCTTGAGTCTATGCATGTAAATTTTACATCAGCTTTTATCCATAAAAATAGGCATAAACAATTCCTGTTCAAGTTTTTAATGACAAGCTCTTCAAACTCTACACAGCCTACATTGATGAGAAACTTTATTCTCACAAGTGGGTGATAGGTTTAAAACCACTTTTTACACCAGATATTTTACAGCCATTTAAAATTTTGGAAATAACTGTCATAAATATTTGAATTTTGAACATGGTAAATTCAAAAATTGACAATAGTTAAAATTACATTTAAAAGACAAGTTCTTCCTTTTTTTTTTCCATTGACAAATGAAACATTGAAATTTTTGGTGATAATACAAAGGCACTTCGAGTGCAATCACACTTTTTTCTACATCAAGTATTCAAACTAGTGGTGAAGTTAATTTGCAGAACCACATGCATTGTTAGAGCAGTCACTCTGGGAAAGGAGAAAGGAAAAAACTGGGTCAGGCAGGCAGTTAGGGTGGGTCCTCGGTTGAATCCTTTCAAACAAAAAAACAGCCTGCAAGCACAGATAAGGGAATTTGCACAGAAGGGCATCCCTAAGACATGCCCATAGCCATACAAATAAGAAAGGCTACACAGGTGACTTGCCCGGACATGCCCACAAGGAAAAATTCTGTCCCCTGACACATGTGCAGTAAGGGGAACAAAGCAATATGGAGTAACTCAAGCTAAGGGCCCATATGTGCATTAGGAAGACAGGGTGAAACTACAAGAAATTCATGCTTTATGCAAATGAGAGACCCAGCCCTCATCAGTTTCCTGCAAAAGGCTTTGCATTCAACTGTAAAAATAGCAACCTTCTTCTGGGTCCCTTCTCCACAGCAAAGAACTTTCTTCTTTGGCTTATTAAACTTTCTCTCCAACCTCAACCTTTGTGTCCACACTCCCTAATTCTCTTAGTGGTGAGACAAATCATTCCAGGTGATACCTCACAACAAGAGAATGCTACATTGTGGTGCATTGGTGAGACTCTGCCACTGGTTTGGGTACCATAAAAGGGATCACCCACTGCACATGGACAAAAGTGTCTGATATATGGAAAAACAGCCCCAGCTGGGTCAATCAGGAGTCCCCATGAGGCCACTCACCTCTGAACACTGACCATAGGTTCTCAAGCTGCACCCCATGCTTCTCTGCACCTGGAAGACGAGCCCTTCCCCCATCTCTAGCAGCATCAGAGTCCAAGGGTCTACAATGGGTAATAACACACCCCACCTACCAGCTGGCTCCTGAACTCAGTACTGGATGTATAGCATCTCCTAGGCCATGCCCAGGAAGAGTGCTTGATTCCATTGTGCTCAAGCTCCAGACAAAGTTGTTCATGTCCAGAGGCTCCCAGCCAGGGGCCATAGCTACTAGCCAAAAGGTATGGCCACCTTGGGTCGTGTTGGGCTTTCCTGAATACCAAGGGTCAAGAGAAGCTTCTAGCTCACTGGTTGTACACAGATTGAAAAGATCTGTACTGTCTTATTCTTGATACCTGTAATCCTGTAATTGCCTAATGGGTTCTTCCTGCGCACTGCACAGACAATGCCAATTCATTGAGACCATGGAATTGCAGTAAAGAAAATGTTTTAATTGACAAGAGGCCAGCCACAACCACATGGGAGATGGAGATGGAGTTAATACTCAAATCAATCTCCCCAAAAATTCAGAGGCTATGGTTTTTCAAGGATAGTTTGGTAAACAGGGGGATAGGTGAATGGGTACTGCTGATTGGCTGTGGATGCAATCACAGGTATGTGGAAAATTACCCTCACGTGCTAAGTCTGCTTCTGGGTGGGGGCCACAGGAGCAGTTGAGCCAAAAATCACAGGTCTGGGTGGGGCCATCTGGTCATCAAAAATGCAAAAGCCTGAAAGGACATCTCAAAAGGCCAGTCTTAGATTCTACAATAGTGATGTCATCTGCAGAAGTCATTGCAGAAATTGCAAATATTGCGACCCCCAGAATAATGGCTGGTAATCATTCATGCCTAGATCTTAGCAGAATTCAGGTTCCTCTCATCTTCCTAACTTGGTAGTGTTTCATTAGTTTTACAAAGGCAGTTTAGTTTTGGGGAAGGACTATTATCACTTAAACCATAAACTAGTTTTTTCCCAAAGTTAGCTTGGCCCGAGCCCAGGAATGACCAAAGGCAATTTGGAGGTTAAAGGCAAGATGTAGGTTGGTTAGATCATGTCTCTTTCACTGTCACAATTTTCTCATTGCTATAATCTTGCAAAGAAAGTTTCATTCCTACTTGGGCATCAAGCCTCCAGGCTTACACCACAAAAGGAAGAGTGGAATCTTTTAAACGCTGTGGTAGAATCCTACAATCTGAGGCCTCAGGGCTCTATTCTTTGCCTATTAATGGAATTCAGAAAGTTCTCATTTTAAGACAAAATTTGGCTTCCAAGGCTTATTGTCTTGCTGCTGAATCCATTTTGAATGTCACAAGCTAAATAATGGCACTTGCTTTTTCTTTGCATTCTAACTTTAAGAATCCTACTGTCTCTGTTTTCTAGGAAGTAGTGTGCCTTGACTATGGAGAAGGTCAATTACATGGAAAAAACAAAGAGAAATGCTTGTTACTAACTTACAATACATTGACCCTGGTGCATGAGCACTCAGTGCCCTCTAAGAGGTAGGCTTAACCTAACTCTCCTGCCTCATCTCTCCTCACTCTCCTCTTCTCCACCTAGGAATTTTGCCAACCCAGGCAATGCAGAATTCCTGGCACAGAAACTGTGCAGCTCCCGTTCCTCATGCTATTTATTCTGCCTAGAAGGCCCTTCCCTTCCCGTCTTCATCCATTTTAAAAAATCGACCCATTTTCTTCTAAATCTATCTTCTGCTGAGCCACTCACCACATTTGCTCCACAATAAACTTTATGTATGTCTTTCTTCTCTGAATTCTGATAGCACTCACTCATCTCTTTTGTACTTCCCCTACTTTGCCTTGTGCCAAAGTAACTTATGTAGGTTTTCACCCCTCATATTGGCTCCTGAGCTCCTTGAGAACAAGAATAATATTCTGTTTACTTTGGTTTCTATACAACACTTGTAGACTCAAGTTTGAAATGATGAAGACAGCAGTGTTAATTAGATTAGGTTTGGCTACATATAAAGAAAAAATAATAGTAGCTTAAACACAAAGGATGTATTCTGTGACAAAAAAAAAAAAAAAGAAGAAGAAGCAGCCCAGGGAAAGGGTGGTTTGGGGTCAAGCAGTCCAGGGAAAGGACTTTTGCTACATGAAGTTATCAGGTCCCCAGGCTCAGTTCTGCCCTGCCTTCCTCAGAATCTGACTTTCATCCTCAAGAATACCTTGAGGCTGCTCCACTTGTCATATATGAATTCTAGGTAGCAGGCAGCAAGAAGGAGAAAACAGGAGAAAGAGCAGAAAGAACACACCAGATCTCCAAAAATAAAATCTTTAAAAAAAAAAAAAAAAAAAAAAGGAAACAAGCCACTCACCACTGTAGGGGAGAAAGTATAATTTCTTTTTTTTCCCTTGTTTGGTTCTTACTTGAGACATTCTCCTGAAAACAAAAGTCAAATAAACAAAAGAAAAACAAGCTGAAGTTTATTAACTCCTGCTGTACCCATCAGCGGGAGAGGCCTTTGTTCAAAAGTATTTCTCTCAAGGCAGTGGCTTAGGGGCTTTGCTTACATAGCATTTTAACAAAGAGCCATAAATCCTACATAGTGATAAGAAAAAGGGGAGGGCAGTTAAAGTCTTTTAAAAGGTGGGAAAACATGGGAAGACAGTAAAATCTATTCCTTGGGTCCTCTGGTGCTTGCTGGTGCCTTCTCTGGGCTGAAAAGCAGGTGCTGTCTCCAGTAAGGAAGGATTTACCTCCACTGTCAGGCAAATAGAGGCTGAGGCAGAATGTTCCCCTATGTTTTCAGTGTTTTTAACTTAACAATCCTCAATATTTTAGGGAGAAATGTTTTGTTTTACTTCAATATACATACACGCACACACAGTCACACTATACCTGACCGAGAATCATAAATTGGCGCCATTGTTTCAAGGGTGAAGGGACAGAAGGAGAACTGTCAGAGGCAGCCTAGAGAACAAAGGATTCAAATTATTGGCTTTGGTACTTCTAAGGCCAGATATAAAACAAATAGCAGACCACTTGCAGCAAGCATTCTTTACGCACACAGGAGGCTTTGCGAGCTGCATGAGGAGTCAGGAAGACAAGAGAACCAGAGCCTGAGGAGTGCCCCTGGCAACTTTGCCCCTGGCCACTTTGCCCCTGGCCTCTCTCCACACAAGGAAGCCACTGCAAGTGTGGGATGTGGGCACAGAGGAAATCTGAACTTTGCTTCCTATGTAAGGTCCCAGAGTTCACCCACACCCCACAGTGGCAGAGCACATATGGTGACCAAGAAAGAGAAGCTTTAGACAACTTCACTGAGTGCTCATGACCCCAATGTCACTTGGAAGAGCATCAAAAACTTTCTTTAACCTGACTGTACCTACAAAGACTTGGTATAGCAGAAAAAGCCCAAGGACTTGAAGAAGCCTCAACGTCAGTCAAATCAAGAACAGAGAATATTCTTCTAGGACTTGCATCTGAATCCATTTGGGAAAGTCCATGTTTCATGGATGCTGGCAAGGATAAAAGCCAATAACTGAGTCTAGCAGTAATGAGCTGGTATGACTGACAGAAGCAGATGCCAATAGGGACCAATGACAACCAAAGATAAGATGTCCCTTTTTCATGGGTGCTGGGAGATTCCTCAGAATTTATTTAGTTAGTTTATTTGTTTGTTTGTTTTTTGAGGCAGGGTCTTGCTCTGTCACCCAGGCTGGAGTGCAATGGTGCAATCACAGCTCATTGCAGCCTCCACCTCCCAAGCTCAAGTAATCCTCCCATCTCAGCCTCCCAATTAGTTGGGACTACAGACACACTCCACCATACCTGGCTACTTTTCTTTTTTTTTTGAAACAGAGTCACGCTCTGTCGCCCAGGCTGGAGTGCTGTGGCGCCATCTTGGCTCACTGCAATCTCTGCCTCACGGGTTTACGCCATTCTCTTGCCGCAGCTTCCCGAGTTGCTGGGACTACAGGCGCCCACCACCATGCCCGGGCAATTTTTTTGTATTTTTAGTAGAGATAGGGTTTCACTGTGTTAACCAGGATGGTCTCGATCTCCTGACCTCGTGATCCACCCGCCTTGGCCTCCCAAAGAGCTGGGATTACAGGCGTGAGCCACCGTGCCCAGCCCTGGCTACTTTCCTATTTTTATGTAGAGATAGGGCCTCGCTATATTTCCCAGACTAGTCTTGAACTCCTGGTCTTGAGCAATCCTCCTGATTTCGCTTCCCAAAGAGTTGGGATTACAGGTGTGAGCCACTGCACCTGGCCAGTTCCTCAGAATTTATATGAAACCTCCTTGGGAAAAAAAAAAAAAAAGTGGGGCAAATCAGAATTAACTGAACGGAGCCCAAGTATTAAATTCAGGTTTAAAAAAATGAAGTTATAATTTTTCAAATATAGGATCTTTAGAAACCATACCCATATCATCAACAATGAAAGTAACTGACAAGTTCTTCCGAGAAAGAGGATAACAAGGTAATGGTGTAGCTAAACTGGGAAGCCTTCAAAAAGAGCTGTTAGATCTGGGTTTTGAGAAGTAAGCATTTACTCTGCTGTCAAGTGGGGGTCACAGGAAGACATTCCTGACAGAGGGCCCTTGTACACAGAAATAGTGGCATCTCAAAAGTAAAAGAGCCCTCTAAGAAAAAGAATGTGGTCGACTTAGATAATACCCACCCTTCTCTTTTGTGGATTTTCTCTATTCACACTTCAGATTGGTTTGTGTTATATCATTGTTATTTTTTTTAATTTTTAATTTTTATTTGTATTTAAATAGTTTTGGGAAAACAAGTGGTGTTTGGTTACATGGATAAGTTCTTCAGTGGTGATTTCTGAGATTTTTCTGCACCCATCACCCAAGCAGTGTACACTGTACCCAATGTGTGTTCTTTTATCCCTCACTCTCCTCCCACCCTTTCCCCTTAAGTTCCCAAAGTCCATTATATTATGTTTATGGCTTGGCATTCTCACAGCTTAACTATCGCTTATAAGTGAGAACATAAGATGTTTAGTTTTCCATTCTTGAGTTACTTCACTTAGAATAATGGTCTTCAACTCCATCCAGGTTGGCGCGTATGACATTATTTCATTCTTTTTTATGGCTGACTAGTATTCCATGGTATGTATGTATGTGTGTGTGTGTGTGTGTGTGTGTATACACTACATTTTCTTTATCTACTTTTTAGTTGATGGACATTTAGGCTGGTTCCATATTTTTGCAATTGCAAATTGTGCTGCTAAAAATATGCACATGCAAATGTCATTTGCATAGAATGGCTTCTTTTGCTCTGGGTAGATGCCCAGTAGTGGGATTGCTGGATCAAATGATAGTTCTACTTTTAGTTCTTTGAGGAATCTCTATACCATTTTCTATAGTAGTTGTACTAGTTTACTTTCCCAATAGCAGTGTAAATGTGTTCCTTTTTCACTACATCCACACCAACATGTGTTATTTTAGAGGATTAAGTTGTGGCCATTCTTGCCAGAGAGGTTGGTACCCACGGTTTTGATGTGCACTTCCATAAAAATTAGTGATATTGAACATTTTTTCATGTTTCTTGGCCTTTTTTATGTCTTCTTTTGAGAACTGTCTATTTCTGTCCTTTGCCCCTTTTTGATGGGATTGTTTGTTTTTTCTTGCTGATTGAGTTTCTTGTAGATTCTGGAGATTAGTCCTTTGTCGGATGCACAGTTTATGAAGATTTTCTCCCACTCTGTGGGTTGTCTTTTTACTCTGCTGATTATTTCTTTTCCTGTGCAGAAGGATTTTAGTTTAATTAGGTCCCATCTATTTATCTTTGTTTTTGTTGTATTTGCTTTGGGTTCTTGGTCATAAACTCTTTGCCTAAGCCAATATCTAGAAGAGTTTTTCTAATGTCATTTTCTACACTTTTTATGGTTTCAGGTTTTAGATTTACATTTTTTATCCATCTTGAGTTGATTTTTATATAATGTGAGAGATGGGCATCCAGCTTCATTCTTTTACATGTGGCTTGCCAATTATCCCAGCACCATTTGTTGAATAGGGTGTCATTTCCCCAGTTTATGTTATTGTTTGCTTTGTCAAGGATCAGTTGGCTATAAGTGTATGGCTTTATTTCTGGGTTCTCCATTCTGTTCCATTGATCTATGTCCCTATTTTTATACCAGTACCATGCTGTTTTGGTAACTATAGCCTTGCAGTACAGTTTGAAGTTAGTTAATGTGATGCCTCCACACTTGTTCTTTTTGCTTAGTCTTGCTTTGGCTATGCAGGCTTTTTTCTAGTTCCGTATGAATTTTAGGATATTTTCCTAGTTCGGTGAAGAATGATGATGGTATTTTGATGGGAATTGCAATGAATTTGTACATTGCTTTTGGCAGTATAGTTATTTTCACAATATTGATTCTACCTACCCATAAGCATGTGATGTGTTTCCATTTGTTTGTGTTGTCTGTTATTTCTTTCAGCACTGGTTCATAAATTTTCCTTGTAGAGATCTTTCACCTCCTTAGTTAGGTATATTTCTAAGTATTTTATCTTTTGCAGCTATGGTAAAAGAGGTTGAGTTCTTGATTTGAATCTCAGCCTTGTCGCTTTTGGTGCTTAGCAGTGCTACTGATTTGTGTACATTGATTTTGTATCCTGAAACTTCACTGAATTCATTTATCAAATCTAGGAGCTTTTTGGACAAGTCTTTAGAGTCTTCTAGGTATACAATCACATCATCAGCAAACAGCAACAGTTTGACTTCCTCTTCCTCTTTACCAATTTGGATACCCCTTATTTCTATCTCTTGTCTGATTGCTCTGGCTAGGACTTCCACTACTATGTTGAATAGAAGTGGTGAAAGTGAGCATCCTTGTCTTGTTCCAGTTCTCAGGGTGAACGCTTTCAACTATTCCCCATTCAGTATAATGTTGGCTGTGGGTTTGTCATAGACGGCTTTTATTACCTTGAGGTATGTCCCTTTTATGCCAATTTTGCTGAGGGTTTTAATCATAAAGGGATGCTGAATTTTGTCAAATGCTTTTTCTGCATCTATTGAGATAATCATATGATTTTTGTTTTTAATTCTGTTTATGTGAAGTATCACATTTATTGACTTGTGTGTTAGACTATCCTTGCATCCCTGGTATGAAACCCACTTGATCATGGTGGATTATCTTTTTGGTATACTGTTGGATTCAGCTAGCTTGTATTGTGTTGAGGATTTTTGCAACTACTTTCATCAGAGATATTGGTCTGTAGTTTTCTTTTTTTGTTGTTATGTTCTTTACTGGTTTTGGTATTAGGGTGATACTGGCTTCATAGAATGATTTTAGTTGGATTCCCTCTTTCTCTATCTTTTGCAATAGTTTCAGAAATAATGGTACTAATTATTCTTTACATGTCTAGCAGAATTAAGCTGTGAATTCATCTGGTCCTGAACTTTTTTTGTTGGCAATTTTTAAATTACTGTTTCAACCTCATTGCTTGTTATTCATCTGTTCAGTTTCTATTTCTTCCTGATTTAATCTAAGATGATTGTACAATTACAATTGTTTATCTATCTCCTCTAGATTTTCTAGTTTGTGTGCGTAAAGATGTTCACAGTAGCCTTTAATGATCGTTTGTATTTCTGTGGTAGCAGTTGTAATATTTCCTGTTTTGTTTCTAATTGTGCTTATTTGCATCTTCTCTCTTTTTTTCTTGGTTAATCTTGCTAATGATCTATCAATTTTATTTATCTTTTCAAAGAACCAGCTTTTCATTTCATTTATCTTTTGTATTATTTTTGTTTGTTTCAATTTCATTGAGGTCTGCTCTGAGCTTAGTTATTTATTTTCTTCTGCTGAGTTTCAGTTTGGTTTGTTCTTGTTTCTCTAGTTCCTTGAGGTGTGACCTTAGATTGTCTATTTGTTCTCTTTCAGACTTTTTGATGTAGACATTTAAGGCTATGAACTTTCCTCTTAGCACTGTCTTTGCAGTATCCCAGAGGTTTTGATCAGTTGTGTCACTATTATCATTCAAAGAATTTTTAAATTTCCATCCCAATTTCATTGTTGACCCAAAGATCATTCAGGAGCAGATTATTTAATTTCCATGTATTTGTATAGTTGTGAACATTCCTTTTGTGGGAAATAAAACCCACAGTTTTATTCCACTGTGGTCTGGAAGGGTACTTGATATAATTTCAATTTTCTTACGTTTATTGAGACTTGTATGTGGCATATCATATGGTCTATCTTGAAGAGTTCTATGTGCTGATGAAAAGAATGTATATTCTGCAGCTGTTGGATATAATATTCCGTAAATATTTGTTAAGTCCATTTCTTCCAGGGTATAGTTTAAGTCCACTCTTTCTTTGTTGACTTCTCTGTTTTGATGACCTGTCTAGTGCTATTAGTAGAGTATTGAAGTCCCTCATTATTTTCTTTTTTTTTTTTTTGAGACCGAGTTTCACTCTTGTTGCCCAAGCTGGAGTGCAATGGTGCCGTCTCAGCTCACTGCAATCTCCGCCCTCAGGTTCAAGCAATTCTTCTGCCTCAGCCTCCTGAGTAGCTGGGATTACAGGCATGCACCACCACACCTGGCTAATTTTTTGTATTTTTAGTAGAAATGGGGTTTCACCATGTTAGCCAGGCTGGCCTCAAACTCCTAACCTCAGGTTATCTGCCCACCTCAGCCTCCCAAAATGCTGGGATTACAGGCATGAGAAGTCCCCCATTATTACTGTATTGCTGTCTATCTCATTTCTTATGTCTAGTAATAATTGTTTTATAAATTTGAGAGCATCCATGTTAGGTGCATACATAATATTTAGGATTGTCATATTTTCCTGTTGGACTAGTCCTTTTATCATTACATAATGTTCCTCTTTGTCTTTTTTAATTACTATTGCTTTAAAGTCTGTTTTTTCTGATATAAGAAGAACTATTCCTACTTGCTTTTGGTTTCCATTTGCTTGGAATATATTTTTCTACCCCTTTACCTTAAGTTTATGTGAATCTGTATGCATTAGGTAAGTCTCTTGAAGACAGCAGATACTGGTTGATGGATTTTTATCCATTCTGCCATTCTGTATCTTTTTTTTTTTTTTTTATACTTTAGGTTTTAGGGTACATGTGCACAATGTGCAGGTTTGTTACATTTGTATCCATGTGCCATGTTGATTTCCTGCACCCATTAGCTCGTCATTTAGCATTAGGTATATCTCCTAATGCTGTCCCCGCCCCCCCCACCCCCCATCCCACAACAGTACCCGGAATGTGATGTTCCCCTTCCTGTGTCCATGAGTTCTCATTGTTCAATTCCCACCTATGAGTGAGAACATGCGGTGTTTGGTTTTTTTGTCCTTGCGATAGTTTACTGAGAATGATGGTTTCCAGTTTCATCCATGTCCCTACAAAGGACACGAATTCATCATTTTTTATGGCTGCATAGTATTCCATGGTGTATATGTGCCACATTTTCTTAATCCAGTCTATTGTTGTTGGACATTTGGGTTGGTTCCAAGTCTTTGCTATTGTGAATAGTGTCGCAATAAACATACGTGTGCATGTGTCTTTATAGCAGCATGATTTATACTCCTTTGGGTATATACCCAGTAATGGGATGGCTGGGTCAAATGGTATTTCTAGTTCTAGATCCCTAAGGAATCGCCACACTGACTTCCACAATGGTTGAACTAGTTTACAGTCCCACCAACAGTGTAAAAGTGTTCCTATTTCTCCACATCCTCTCCAGCACCTGTTGTTTCCTGATTTTTTAATGATGGCCATTCTAACTGGTGTGAGATGGTATCTCACTGTGGTTTTGATTTGCATTTCTCTGATGGCCAGTGATGATGAGCATTTCTTCATGTGTTTTCTGCCTGCATAAATGTCTTCTTTTGAGAAGTGTCTGTTCATGTCCTTTGCCCA
>NW_026652281.1:35058401-35092515 GCF_009828535.3 Hylobates moloch
TCTTTGTTCTCGTTGGTTTCAAAGAACATCTTTATTTCTGCCTTCATTTCATTATGTACCCAATAGTCGTTCAGGAGCAGGTTGTTCAGTTTCCATGTAGTTGAGCGGTTTTGAGTGAGTTTCTTAATCCTGAGTTCTAGTTTGATTGCACTGTGGTCTGAGAGACAGTTTGTTATAATTTCTGTTCTTTTACATTTGCTGAGGAGAGCTTTACTTCCAACTATGTGGTCAATTTTGGAATAGGTGTGGTGTGGTGCTGAAAAAAATGTATATTCTGTTGATTTGGGGTGGAGAGTTCTGTACATGTCTATTAGGTCCACTTTGTTTAGAGCTGAGTTCAATTCCTGGATATCCTTGTTAACTTTCTGTCTAGATGATCTGTCTAATGTTGACAGTGGGGTGTTAAAATCTCCCATTATTATTGTGTGGGAGTTTAAGTCCCTTTGTAGGTCACTCAGGACTTGCTTTATGAATCTGGGTGCTCCTGTGTTGGGTGCATATATATTTAGGATAGTTAGCTCTTCTTGTTGAATTGATCCCTTTACCATTATGTAATGGCCTTCTTTGTCTCTTTTGATCTTTGTTGGTTTAAAGTCTATTTTGTCAGAGACTAGGATTGCAACCCCTGCCTTTTTTTGTTTTCCATTTGCTTGATAGATATTCCTCCATCCCTTTATTTTGAGTCTATGTGTGTCTCTACACATGAGATGGGTTTCCTGAATAGAGCACACTGATGGGTCCTGACTCCTTATCCAGTTTGCCAGTCTGTGTCTTTTAATTGGAGCATTTAGCCCATTTACATTTAACGTTAATATTGTTATGTGTGAATCTGATCCTGTCATTATGATGTTAGTTGGTTATTTTGCTCATTAGTTGATGCAGTTTCTTCCTAGCCTCGATGGTCTTTACAATTTGGCCTGTTTTTGCAGTGGCTGGTACCGGTTGTTCCTTTCCATGTTTAGTGCTTCCTTCAGGAGCTCTTTTAGGGCAGGCCTGGTGGTGACAAAATCACTCAGAGTTTGCTTGTCTGTAAAGTATTTTATTTCTCCTTCACTTATGAAGCTTAGTTTGGCTGGATAGGAAATTCTGGGTTGAAAATTCTTTTCTTTAAGAATGTTGAATATCGGCCCCCACTCTCTTCTGGCTTGTAGAGTTTCTGCTGAGAGATCAGCTGTTAGCCTGATGGGCTTCCCTTTGTGGGTAACCCGACCTTTCTCTCTGGCTGCCCTTAACATTTTTTCCTTCATTTCAACTTTGGTGAATCTGACAATTATGTGTCTTGGAGTTGCTCTTCTCGAGGAGTATCTTTGTGGCGTTCTCTGTATTTCCTGAATCTGAATGTTGGCCTGCCTTGCTAGATTGGGGAAGTTCTCCTGGATAATATCTTGCAGAGTGTTTTCCAACTTGGTTCCATTCTCCCCATCATTTTCAGGTACACCAATCAGACGTAGGTTTGGTCGTTTCATGTAGTCCCAAATTTCTTGGAGGCTTTGTTCATTTCTTTTTATTCTTTTTTCTCTAGACTTCCCTTCTCGCTTCATTTCATTCATTTAATCTTCCATCTGCGATACCCTTTCTTCCAGTTGATTGCATCTGCTACTGAGGCTTCTGCAATCTTCACGTAGTTCTCGAAACTTGGCTTTCAGCTCCTCCATCTCCTTTAAGCCCTTCTCTCCATTGGTTATTCTAGTTATCCATTCTTCTAATTTTTTTCAAAGTTTTTAAATTCTTTGCTATTGTTTTGAATTTCCTCCCGTAGCTCAGAGTAGTTTGATCGTCTGAAGCCTTCTTCTCTCAACTCGTCAAAGTCATCCTCCATCCAGCTTTGTTCCATTGCTGGTGAGGAACTGCGTTCCTTTGGAGGAGGAGAGGTGCTCTGCTTTTTAGAGTTTCCAGTTTTTCTGCTCTGTTTTTTCCCCATCTTTGCGGTTTTATCTACTTTTTGTCTTTGATGATGGTGATGTACAGATGGGTTTTTGGTGTGGATGTCCTTTCTGTTTGTTAGTTTTCCTTCTACCAGACAGGACCCTCAGCTGCAGGTCTGTTGGAGTTTACTAGAGGTCCACTCCAGACCCTGTTTGCCTGGGTGTCAGCAGCAGTGGCTGCAGAACAGCGGATTTTCGTGAGACCACCAATTCAGCTGTCTGATAGTTCCTCTGGAAGTTTTGTCTCAGAGGAGTACCTGGCCCAGTGAGGTGTCAGTCTTTCCCTTCTGGGGGGGTGCCTCCCAGTTAGGCTGCTCAGGGGTGAGGGACCCACTTTAGGAGGCAGTCTGTCCGTTCTCAGATCTCCAGCTGCGTGCTGGGAGAACCACTACTCTCTTCAAAGCTGTCCGTCAGACAGGGACGTTTAAGTCTCTGGAGATTCCTGCTGACTTTTTGTTTGTCTGTGCCCTGCCCCCAGAGGTGGAGCCTACAGAGGCAGACAGGCCTCCTTGAGCTGTGGTGGGCTCCACCCAGTTCGAGCTTCCTGGCTGCTTTGTTTACCTAAGCAAGCCTGGGTAATGGCGGGCACTCCTCCCCCAGCCTCGCTGCCGCCTTGCAGCTTGATCTCAGACTGCTGTGCTAGCAATCAGCGACACTCCATGGGCATAGGAGCCTCCGAGCCAGGTGCGGGATACAATCTCCTAGTGTGCCGTTTTCCAGGCCCGTTGGGAAAGCGCAGTATGAGGGTGGGACTGACCCGATTTTCCAGGTGCCGTCTGTTACCCCTTTCTTTGACTAGGAAAGGGAACTCCCTGACACCTTGCGCTTCCCGAGTGAGGCAGTGCCTCTCCCTGCTTCGGCTCGTGCACAGTGCGCTTCACCGACTGTCCTGCACCCACTGTTTGGCACTCCCTAGTGAGATGAAACCGGTACCTCAAGCAGAAATGCAGAAATCACCAGTCTTCTGTGTCACTCGGGCTGGGAGCTGGAGACTGGAGCTGTTCCTATTCGGCCATCTTGGCTCCCCCATTCTGTATCTTTTAAGTGGAATATTTAGGCCATTTACATTCAATGTTAGTATGGAGATGTGAGATACTACTTTATCCATTGTGCTAGTTGTTGCCTGAATACCTTGGTTTTTTTTTCATTGTGTTATTGTTCTTTAGGCCCTGTGAGATTTATACTTTAAGGAGGTTCTATTTTGGTGTATTTCAAGGTTTTGTTTGCAGAATTGAAATCCTTTTAGCATTTCTTGTAGTGCAGGTTTGGTAGTGCCAAATTCTCTCAGCATTTGTTTATCTGAAAAAGGCTTTATCTCTCCTTCATTTACGAAGCTTAGTTCTCCTGGATACAAAATTTTTGGCTGGCAATTATTTCGTTTGAGGCTAAAGATAGGACCCCAAACCCTTCTGTATTATAGCATTTCTGCTGAGAAATCTGCTGTTAATCTGATAGGTTTTCCTTTATAGGTTACTTGATGCTTTTGCCTCGCAGCTCTTAAGATTCTTTTCTTTGGCTTGACTTTAGATAACCTGATGACTATATGCCTGGGTTATGATTTTTTGCAATAAATTTCCCAGGTGTTCTTTGAGCATCTTATACTTGGATGTCTAGCTCTCTAGGCTGGGGAAGTTTTCCTTACTTATTCCCTCAGATATGTTTTCCAAACTTTTAGATTTCTCTTCTTCTTCAGAAACACCAATTATTCTTAGATTTGGTCATTTAACATAATCTCAAATTTCTTGGAGGCTTTGTTCATTTTTTTATTATTCTTTTCTCTTTGTCTTTATCTGATTGGGTTAAGTCAAAGGCCTTGTCTTTGAGGTCTGAAGTTCTTTCTTCTAATTGTTTTATTCTATTGTTGAAACTTTTCAGGGCATTTTGTATTTTTCTATGGGTGTCTTTCATTTCCAGAAGTTGTGATTGTTTTTTCATTATGATATTTATTTCTCTGGAGCATTTTTCATCCATATCCTGTATTTTTTTTTAATTTCTTTAAGTTGGTTGTCACCTTTCTCTGGTATCTCCTTGAGTAGCTTAATAATCAAGCTTCTAAATTTTTTTATTTGGCAATTCAGAGTTTCTCCTTGGTTTGGATCCATTGCTGGGGAGCTAGTGTGGTCTTTTTGGAGTGCTATAGAACCTCATTTTGTCATACCACCAGAATTACTTTTATGATTCCTTCTTATTTGGGTAGACTATTTCAGTGGAAAAATATGGAACTCAAAGGCTGCTGTTAAGATTCTTTTGTCCCACAGGGTGATCCCTTGATGTGATGAACTCCTCCTTCCCCTAGGGATGAGGCTTCCTGGAAGTTGGACTGCAGTGATTGTTATTGCTCTTCTGAGTCTAGCCACCCAGTGGGGCTATGAGGCTCCAGGCTGGTGCTGGGAAGTGTCTCCAAAAAGTCCCATGATGTGATCTGTCTTTGGTTCTCCCAGCTGTGGATACCAGCATCTGCTCTGGTGGAGGTGGCAGGGGAGTTAAACAGACTCTGTGAGAGTCCTTGGTTGTAGATATGTTTAGAGTGCTGGCTTTCTTGAATGCTGATTATGCTAGCAGTGAAGTGGTCATACGGACAGACTCAGGATCACTGGTTAGCCAGGATGTTGTAGGCAGTGAAATTAGCTGTCATTTTCTCCTTCCTTGGAGTGGGCTTGTTCTGTCATGAGTTGTTGTAATGTCCTGAGTTGGTTGGCCTCCAGCCAGAAGGTGGCATTTTTGAGAGAACACCAGTTTTTCACCTGTCTCATGGAATGTGCAGCAGCCTGCAGCTTCTTCCAAAGGATCTCATTATTACTCATTTAATACAGAAGTGCTAGTTCCTTAGTAGTATACTCAGTGGTTCTAGAGAAAAGCAAAATCTTGATGGAATTTTTAACCAAAGAGGTGCCTTGGATACTGGCTAGAACAACTTAAATACTTCCGTGTATGGGGTCCATTTGGGTGTTACCTCTTCCTAAACTTCAAAAAAGAAATATCATCAAACAGAATGCATTAACTCTGTCAGCCTAATCTCACTTGGATGGACAGCAGACAGTTCTAAACTAATCTCCTTCAAGCACTCCTTAGAAGATATTCTCACACATCACCCTTCTGAAAGAGCTCACCAAACCCTACTGGATTTGATTTGATCCTTTGTTATCTGACAGGTTTGTGGATCCATGGAGAAAGCAAAATTACTTAACATTATTGAGTGATTACTTCCTGTTAGAGATTTTGAGCACTATAACTGTTTCTACAATAACTCAAAAATACGCCATTCCCAAGTACCAAGGGTGTGGAAAACCATGTGTTTTTATCTAGAGCATCTCAGCTTTACAGGACTACCATGGGCAATGCTGACAATACCCACACTGTTGTTTTCATGAGCCCATCCTTCTAACTTCTCCTCAGAAATGTCAGATAAATATGTTTCACGTGAACATAGGCATACCCACTCACAGAGATGCCAATTTAAAACCACACTACATTAAAAATGAAGACAGTCTTCAAATGTACCTCAGTGGGATATAAGACACTTAGAAAAGTAGCCCTTTGAGATACCATCTCACACCAGTTAGAATGGCCATTATTAAAAAGTCAGGAAACAACAGGTGCTGGAGAGGATGTGGAGAAATAGGAACACTTTTACACTGTTGGTGGGACTGTCAACTAGTTCAACCATTGTGGAAGTCAGTGTGGCGACTCCTCAGGGATCTAGAACTAGAAATACCATTTGACCCAGCCATCCCATTACTGGGTATATACCCAAAGGACTATAAATCATGCTGCTATAAAGACACATGCACACGTATGTTTACTGCGGCACTATTCACAATAGCAAAGACTTGGAACCAACCCAAATGTCCAACAACGATAGACTGGATTAAGAAAATGTGGCACATATACACCATGGAATACTATGCAGCCATTAAAAACGATGAGTTCATGTCCTTTGTAGGGACATGGATGAAACTGGAAAACATCATTCTCAGTAAACTATCACAAGGACAAAAAACCAAACACCACATGTTCTCACTCACAGGCGGGAATTGAACAATGAAAACTCATGGACACAGGAAAGGGAACATCACACTCCGGGGACTGTTGTGGGGTGGGGGGAGGGGGGAGGGACAGCATTAGGAGATACATCTAATGCTAAATGACGAGTTAATGGGTGCAGCACACCAACATGGCACATGGATACATATGTAACAAACCTGCACATTGTGCACATGTACCCTAAAACTTAAAGCATAATAATAATAATAATAAAAGAAAAGAAAAGTAGCCCTTTGAAACACTGTAAAGTGAGCAAGTATTTTCTCTACTACCGGTCAAAATCCCTAAAATAAAGGAAGAAAGGGGCTAACAAATTAAAAAGACAAAAGATCAAGAAACCAGAAGACAATGGACCAGCAATGACAAGAGCATTGTAGAAGATGGAGAACAGAGGAATGAGTGACCAGTGACTGCCCTGGTGATCTGTGGTTGCGTGACAAACTACCATCGGGCTTAGCAACTCAAAACAACTATTTTTTATATTCACAGATTCTGGAAGTCAGGAATTTGAAAAGGACATAGCAGGAACATCTTGTCACTTCACAGTGTTGGTGGTTTCAGCTAGGAAGACTCAAAAACTGGAGTCATTCAACAACTTGTGGGTATTAAAACTATCTGGAGACTCTGTTACTCATACAACTGGCAGTTGATGCTAGCTAGCTATTGGCTGGAACCTCAGCTTGGTCTGTTTCCTGAAACACCTGCATGTGATCTTTTTATGTAGTCTAGGCCTTTGTCAGGGCATGGCAGCCTAGGACTTCTTACATGGCACCTCGGGTATCAGAAGATGAGTGTCCCAGGAGAACCAGTCAGAAAGTACATCATCTTTTCTGATCTAGCCTTGGACACCACTTATTATTGTTTCACTGTACTCTATTGGTCAATCACTCACTGAGGTCAGCCCATATTCAAGAAGAGACAACAAAGACCCCCACCTTTCATTGGAAGAAGAGTCAAAGTATTTGCAGACATGGTTTAAAACCAATATATCTTTGGGAGGGTGAGGTGGGAGGATAGCTTGAGGCCAGGAGATTGAGACCAGCCTAGGAGACATGGTGAAATCCCACCTCTACTGAAAATTCAAAAATTAGCTGGTCGTGGTAGCACACACCTGTGGTCCCAGCTACTCAGGAGGATGAGGTGGAAGGATTGCTTGAGCCCAGGAGTTTGAGGCTCTAGAGAGTCTTGTTTATGCCACTGTACTCCAGCCTGGGTGACAGAGTGAGACCCTTTCTGAATCAAGAATTGATCGATCAATCAATCAAAATCACTACATCTACTTAGCAGAGTGGGAAAAGCTAGAATTTTAGAATTTATAAAGGACGATGCAAATAAAAACAAGGCAATTCATGCTTTAGAATTCTAGTACATCTTGGGAATTGAACACATCAGATACCAAGGTGAAGGGATAGGGTACAGCAAAGAGGGGGGAAGGTTGAAACAAAACTGAGTGAACCTCTACATAAGGAGCACTTCGGCTCCCAGATCCTTTCCCCAACAGACAACTAACCTAGTCTCACAGCAGCAAGAGGAGAAAAACGTATTCTCTGGAGCAGCAGTTCTTAAAGTGTAGAGTCCCCAGGACACTTCTGGGGGTTTACATGATCAAAACTATTTTTATAATAACACCAGAATATAATATGTATTTTTCATTCTCATTAATGTATAGGGGAATTTTCCAGAGGGTACATGCAGAGAAGCTATGAGAATCCAGCTGCTTTCTATTAAGTTAGACGTTTAAAAGATTTGTAAAGATGTAAAATAATGCTACTCTTTTCACTAAATTGTTTGTTGTAGGAAATAATTGGGGTGGGTCAGAGGAATGTTACTTTCTGGTATATTCTATTATACTATTTGACTCTTTAGACTATGTATTAGTCTAAGCATGCATTACTTTAATACATTAAAAATATAGGGTTATGGGGGGTGGAGCCAAGATGGCCAAACAGGAATAGCTCCGGTCTACAGCTCCCAGCATGAGCCACATAGAAGATGGGTGATTTCTGCATTTCCATTTGAGGTACCAGGTT
This sequence comes from Hylobates moloch, assembly GCF_009828535.3. Lineage (NCBI taxonomy): Eukaryota > Metazoa > Chordata > Mammalia > Primates > Hylobatidae > Hylobates > Hylobates moloch. The sequence goes on from NW_026652281.1 coordinate 35,066,401, forward strand.
CATCTCATTAGGGAGTGCCAAACAGTGGGTGCAGGACAATTGGTGCAGCGCACTGTGTGAGCCAAAGCAGGGCAAGGCATTGCCTCACTCGGGAAGTGCAAGGGGTCAGGGGGTTCCCTTTCCTAGTCAAAGAAAGGGGTAACAGACGGCACCTGGAAAATCGAGTCAGTCCCACCCTAATACTGCGCTTTTCCAACATGCTTGGAAAACGGCACACCAGGGGATTGTGTCCTGCACCTGGCTCGGAGGGTCCTATGCCCACGGAGTCTCGCTGATTGCTAGCACAGCAGTCTGAGATCAAACTGCAAGGCAGCAGTGAGGCTGGGGGAGGGGCGCCCGCCATTGCCCAGGCTTGCTTAGGTAAACAAAGCAGCCAGGAAGCTCAAACTGGGTGGAGCCCACCACAGCTCAAGGAGGCCTGCCTGCCTCTGTAGGCTCCACCTCTGGGGGCAATGCAAGACAAAAAGTCAGCAGGAATCTCTGCAGAATTAAATGTCCCTGTCTGACAGCTTTGAAGAGAGCAGTGGTTCTCCCAGCACGCAGCTGGAGATCTGAGAACAGACAGACTGCCTCCTAAAGTGGGTCCCTGACCCCTGAGCAGCCTAACTGGGAGGCACCCCACAGTAGGGACAGACTGACACATCACTCAGCCGGGTACTCCTCTGAGACAAAACTTCCAGAGGAACTATCAGACAGCTGAATTTGTGGTCTCACGAAAATCTGCTGTTCTGCAGCCACCGCTGCTGACACCCAGCCAAACAGGGTCTGGAGTGGACCTCTAGCAAACTCCAACAGACCTGCAGCTGAGGGTCCTGTCTGGTAGAAGGAAACCTAACAAACAGAAAGGACATCCACACCAAAAACCCATCTGTACATCACCATCATCAAAGACAAAAAGTAGATAAAACCACAAAGATGGGGAAAAAACAGAGCAGAAAAACTGGAAACTCTAAAAAGCAGAGCACCTCTCCTCCTCCAAAGGAATGCAGTTCCTCACCAGCAATGGAACAAAGCTGGATGGGGAATGACTTTGACGAGTTGAGAGAAGAATGCTTCAGACGATCAAACTACTCCGAGCTACGGGAGGAAATTCAAAACAATAGCAAAGAAGTTAAAAACTTTGAAAAAAAATTAGACAAATGGATAACTAGAATAACCAATGGAGAGAAGGGCTTAAAGGAGCTGATGGAGCTGAAAGCCAAGTTTCAAGAACTACGCAAAGATTGCATAAGCCTCAGGAGCCGATGCGATCAACTGGAAGAAAGGGTATCAGTGATGGAAGATGAAATGAATGAAATGAAGTGAGAAGGGAAGTTTACAGAAAAAAGAATAAAAAGAAATGAACAAAGCCTCCAAGAAATTTGGGACTGTGTGAAAAGATCAAACCTACCTCTGATTGGTGTACCTGAAACTGATGGGGAGAATGGAACCAAGCTGGAAAACACTCTGCAAGATATTATCCAGGAGAACTTCCCCAATCTAGCAAGGCAGGCCAACATTCAGATTCAGGAAATACAGAGAACGCCACAAAGATACTCCTCGAGAAGGGCAACTCCAAGACACATAATTGTCAGATTCATCAAAGCTGAAATGAAGGAAAAAATGTTAAGGGTGGCCAGAGAGAAAGGTTGGGTTACCCACAAAGGGAAGCCCATCAGACTAACAGCTGATCTCTCGGCAGAAACTCTACAAGCCAGAAGAGAGTGGGGGCCGATATTCAACATTCTTAAAGAAAAGAATTTTCAACCCAGAATTTCATATCCAGCCAAACTAAGCTTCATAAATGAAGGAGAAATAAAATACTTTACAGACAAATGCTGAGTGATTTTGTCACCACCAGGCCTGCCCTAAAAGAGCTCCTGAAGGAAGCACTAAACATGGAAAGGAACAACTGGTACCAGCCACTGCAAAAACATGCCAAATTGTAAAGACCATCAAGGCTAGGAAGAAACTGCATCAATTAATGAGCAAAATAACCAACTAACATCATAATGACAGGATCAAATTCACACATAACAATATTAACGTTAAATGTAAATGGGCTAAATGCTCCAATTAAAAGACACAGACTAGCAAATTGGATAAGGAGTCAAGACCCATCAGTGTGCTGTATTCAGGAAACCCATTTCATGTGCAGAGACATGCATAGACTCAAAATAAAGGGATGGAGGAAGATCTACCAAGCAAATGGAAAACAAAAAAAGGCAGGGGTTGCAAGCCTAGTCTCTGATAAAGTAGACTTTAAACCAACAAAGATCAAAAGAGACAAAGAAGGCCATTACATAATGGTAAAGGGATCAATTCAACAAGAAGAACTAACTATCCTAAATATATATGCACCCAACACAGGAGCACCCAGATTCATAAAGCAAGTCCTCAGTGACCTACAAAGGGACTTCAACTCCCACACAATAATAATGGGAGATTTTAACACCCCGTTGTCAACATTAGACAGATCAACAAGACAGAAAGTTAACAAGGATATCCAGGAATTGAACTCAGCTCTGCACAAAGTGGACCTAAGAGACGTCTACAGAACTCTCCACCCCAAATCAACAGAATATACATTTTTTCAGCACCACACCACACCTATTCCAAAATTGACCACATAGTTGGAAGTAAAGCTCTCCTCAGCAAATGTAAAAGAACAGAAATTAAAACAAACTGTCTCTCAGACCACAGTGCAATCAAACTAGAACTCAGGATTAAGAAACTCACTAAAAACCGCTCAACTACATGGAAACTGAACAACCTGCTCCTGAATGACTACTGGGTACATAATGAAATGAAGGCAGAAATAAAGATGTTCTTTGAAACCAATGAGAACAAAAACACAACACACCAGAATCTCTAGGACACATTCAAAGCAGTGTGTAGAGGGAAATTTATAGCACTAAATGCCCACAAGAGAAAGCAGGAAAGATCCAAAATTGACACCCTAACATCACAATTAAAAGAACTAGAAAAGCAAGAGCAAACACATTCAAAAGCTAGCAGAAGGCTAGAAATAACTAAAATCAGAGCAGAACTGAAGGAAATAGAGACACAAAAAAATCCTTCAAAAAATTAATGAATCCAGAAGCTGGTTTTTTTGAAAAGATCAATAAAATTGATAGACTGCTAGCAAGACTAATAAAGAAGAAAAGAGAGAAGAATCAAAATAGATGCAATAAAAAATGAAAAAGGGGATATCACCACCGATCCCACAGAAATACAATCTATCATCAGAGAATACTACAAACACCTCTACACAAATAAACTAGAAAATCTAGAAGAAATGGATAAATTCCTCGACAAATACACCCTCCCAAGACTAAACCAGGAAGAAGTTGAATCTCTGAATAGACCAATAACAGGCTCTGAAATTGTGGCAATAATCAACAGCTTCCCAACAAAAAAGAGTCCAGGACCTGATGGATTCACAGCCGAATTCTACCAGAGGTACAAGGAGGAACTGGTACCATTCCTTCTGAAAATATTCCAATCGATAGAAAAAGAGGGAATCCTCCCTAACACATTTTATGAGGCCAGCATCGTCCTGATATCAAAGCTGGCAGAGACACAACTAAAAAAGAGAATTTCAGACCAATATCCTTGATGAACATTGATGCAAAAATCCTCAATAAAATACTGGCAAACCGAATCCAGCAGCACATCAAAAAGCTTATACACCATGATCAAGTGGGCTTCATCCCTGGGATGCAAGGCTGGTTCAACATACGCAAATCAATAAATGTAATCCAGCATATAAGAAGAACCAAAGACAAAAACCACATGATTATCTCAATAGATGCAGAAAAGGCCTTTGACAAAATTCAACAACCCTTCATGCTAAAAACTCTCAATAAATTAGGTATTGATGGGCCGTATCTCAAAATAATAAGAGCTATCTATGACAAACCCACAGCCAATATCATACTGAATGGGCAAAAACAGGAAGCATTCCCTTTGAAAACTGGAACAAGACAGGGATGCCCTCTCTCACCGCTCCTATTCAACATAGTGCTGGAAGTTCTGGCCAGGGCAATCAGGCAGCAGAAGGAAATAAAGGGTATTCAATTAGGAAAAGAGGAAGTCAAATTGTCCCTGTTTGCAGATGACATGATTGTATATCTAGAAAACCCCATTGTCTCAGCCCAAAATCTCCTTAAGCTGATTAGCAACTTCAGCAAAGTCTCAGGATACAAAATCAATGTACAAAAATCATAAGCATTCTTGTACACCAATCACAGACAAAGAGAGAGCCAAATCATGAGTGAACTCCCATTCACAATTGCTTCAAAGAGAATAAAATACCTAGGAATCCAACTTACAAGGGATGTGAAGGACGTCTTCAAGGAGAACTACAAACCCCTGCTCAATGAAATAAAAGAGGATACAAACAAATGGAAGAACATTCCATGCTCATGGGTTGGAAGAATCAATATCGTGAAAATGGCCATACTGCCCAAGGTAATTTATAGATTCAATGCCATCCCCATCAAGCTACCAATGACTTTCTTCACAGAATTGGAAAAAACTACTTTAAAGTTCATGTGGAACCAAAAAAGAGCCCGCATCGCCAAATCAATCCTAACCCAAAAGAACAAAGCTACAAAGCGTGATGGAGGCATCACGCTACCTGACTTCAAACTATACTACAAGGCTACAGTAACCAAAACAGCATGGTACTGGTACCACAACAGAGACATAGATCAATGGAACAGAACAGAGCCCTCAGAAATAATGCCACATATCTACAACTACCTGATCTTTGACAAACCTGACAAAAACAAGAAATGGGGAAAGGATTCCCTGTTTAATACATGGTGCTGGGAAAACTGGCTAGCCATATGTAGAAAGCTGAAACTGGATCCCTTCCTTACACCTTATACAAAAATTAATTCAAGATAGATTAAAGACTTACACGTTAGACCTAAAACCATAAAAACCCTAGAAGAAAACCTAGGCAATACCATTCAGGACATAGGCATGGTCAAGGACTTCATGTCTAAAACACCAAAAGCAATGGCAACAAAAGCCAAAATTGACAAATGGGATCTAATTAAACTAAAGAGCTTCTTCACAGCAAAAGAAACTACCATCAGAGTGAACAGGCAACCTACAGAATGGGAGAAAATTTTCACAACCTACTCATCTGACAAAGGGCTAATATCCAGAATCTACTGTGAACTCAAACAAATTTACAAGAAAAAAACAAACAACCCCATCAAAAAGTGGGCAAAGGACATGAACAGACACTTCTCAAAAGAAGACATTTATGCAGCCAAAAAACACATGAAAAAATGCTCATCATCACTGGCCATCAGAGAAATGCAAATCAAAACCACAATGAGATACCATCTCACACCAGTTAGAATGGCCATTATTAAAAAGTCAGGAAACAACAGGTGCTGGAGAGGTTGTGGAGAAATAGGAACACTTTTACACTGTTGGTGGGACTGTAAACTAGTTCAACCATTGTGGAAGTCAGTGTGGCGATTCCTCAGGGATCTAGAACTAGAAATACCATTTGACCCAGCCATCCCATTACTGGGTATATACCCAAAGGACTATAAATCATGCTGCTATAAAGACCCATGCACAGGTATGTTTATTGCGGCACTATTCACAATAGCAAAGACTTGGAACCAACCCAAATGTCCAACAATGACAGACTGGATTAAGAAAATGTGGCACATATACACCATGGAATACTATGCAGCCATAAAAAATGATGAGTTCGTGTCCTTTGTAGGGACATGGATGAAACTGGAAATCATCATTCTCAGTAAACTGTCACAAGGACAAAAAACCAAACACCGCATGTTCTCACTCATAGGTGGGAATTGAACAATGAGAACTCATGGACACAGGAAGGGGAACATCACACTCCGGGGACTGTTGTGGGGTGGGGGGAGGGGGGAGGGACAGCATTAGGAGATATACCTAATGCTAAATGACGAGTTAATGGGTGCAGCACACCAACATGGCACATGGATAGATATGTAACAAACCTGCACATTGTGCACATGTACCCTAAAACCTAAAGTATAATAATAAAATAAAAATGAAAAATAAAAATAAATATAGGGTTATTATTAAATTGGAATATCATTTTGCAATTACTAATGAATTAATAGATGTAGGCATTGATCATCAAAGACAGCTAATATTTAAAAACAGAGAGACAACAAGACTGTGGGTGTTTCCCAAAGGATGAACAAAATACTGCCTGTGAAGCAGACCTCCCCCAAGCCCCAAATCAACTCTGAATCTGAATCTGATTGAGACTCTATAACCCATTACCAATTTACAGGAAATACAAAAGATGTTAAACAGCACCACAGAAATATAATCAGCAATATCCAGACGACGAAAAACTCTACAGAGCAAACAATTCAATTTCTTTAACTTAAAAGGGAATGGGAGAGCAGGAAGAGGAAAAAAAGCAAATTAAGAAATACCTTATATATCCCCAGTGTCTAGGAATGGGCTGTTAAACTGGACTTTCAGGCCAAATAGTCAAAAGAAAGAGAGGGTTTATTTCCGTGTAACTACTTGGAATAAAATACACCCTTATGTCAACATCTCAGTAATGACAAGAGGTAAGCATATTTCAGTTTCAAATAGCTCATTATTCAGGAAAAGCAGCTTCTACAGGAAATGCCCACATATGTGTACCTAGAAGCCAAACCATGTGGTCCCCAATATGGTCATTCAGATGCATCCATTCTGCCTTGTTGAGGCACTATGCAGTGCTTGTCATCTAACTAATCATCACACAGGGACAGATTTCATTCCATGCAGGGCCTGTGGCCAAGGAAAATTCCACAACAAAAAGGAAAAACGCCCAAAAGACAGTTTCTGAATACTAATTAAAACCAGCAAGACTAAAATACAAGTATTCTATCTGTAAGAATAAATTACAATGAATCAAAACCCCTAATCATAAAAATTTAGCTTTGAGACAGCATCAAACATTCAGAGATCTCAGCACATATCTAAGTATGGGCACTCTTTACACTAGCCTACGTCAGTCAATATATGGTGTTCCCCTGACCATAGCCATGGGTTCAGGAATTCGCAATTAGCCCTGTCACTGCCAGTGAAGTACCAGGAGAGGTTTGTTGATACTTCTGGGATGGAGCAGTTAAAGTTTCAAGGACATAAGTTCTGGTGCTGCTGCTCTCTCTCCCCAAAAGGAATGAGCTTGCCTGAGAATGGGGCCCAAGTGAAGGGAGTAGAGCTGACAGATGGAAAAAAATGCAACCCCACTTACATTGTTTGATCCCCTAATTAAGCTACTGAGCATTCTATTAGGACCTCTCTGTCAATCATCTGTTTACCAGTATGAGAGAGATGAGTTGGAATTTTTTTGCAGCAACTGAAGAAGTCCTAAATGATATAAAGATAAAGGATACAGCAGGCAGAGGAGGTTTCACTTTAGCAAACAATGGCCTGCCCCAGCCCAGCTGCCCACAGCGGAGACATTTGGACCTGAAACACCAAGGTCCCCTGTGGCTGTGATGCATTTGTGGCAAGAAGCTAGCATTTATCAACTTTGTCCTTCATATCAGCATCTGCCCTGCTGCTGTGGCAGCATTAGGTAATATATTAGTTTCCTAGGGCTTCCATAAGAAATCACCACAAACTACGTGGGTGGCTTAAAACAATGGAAATGTATTCTTTCACAGTTCTGGAGGCCAGAAGTCACAAATCAAGGTGTCACCAGGGCCATACTCCCTCCAGAGCCTCTAGGAGAGATTCCACTCCTTGCCTCTTCCAGGTTCAGGTGGCTACAGGGATTGCTCAGCTTGTGGGTGCATCATTCCAATCTCTGCCTTCTTGGTCCTACAGCTCTTACTGCTTTCTCCTCTTCTGTCTAATCTCCCTCTGCCTCCCTCTAAAAAGGAAGTTTGTCATTGGATTTAGGACCCACCCAGACAACCCAGGATTATCTCCTCATCTCAAGATCCTTAATTTAATTTCCTCTGCAAAGGCACTTTTCCCAAATAAGGTAACATGAAACATGAACATATCCTTCTGAGGGCCATCATTCAGCCCACTACAGGTAATTAGTGTCCTTAAAAACTCATCGCAGAGCATGAAGCATCTTGTCGAGGTAATTACTCTGTGGCATATTGGTTCCCAAACTGCTCACACACTAGAAACACCTGGGAAACACAGTGCCCAGGTGGCACCACATGCCAACTAAATTGCAGCGTATGGGAACCAGGCCTCAGTCATTTTTAAGGATTTCCCTCTGGTGATTCCAACAGTGTTTTGGGAACCACAGGTTTCACAGCAGTTCTTTACGTATCTTTTCACTTATCTTCAGGTTCAAAATTCTTTGATTTACTTTTCCTGTTTATTAAAATGCTTAAATGTTTCCCTCATGGTTTCTTTATTAAAATAAAGTCATTTATAAAAAAAAAATCTTATTGGATATTTGCTGATGTTTTCCGCTTGATCACACTTATGAGAACTTAGGAACTGCTGTCACCCCAGAGATCCACACATTTACCAGTCCTTCCCCAGCGTACACATCTCTGCCAATGGCAAAACCAGCTGCCTTGGATTTAACTCCTTTGAGTAAAGCTTTGTACCCACAGGATTGCATGCCATTTTCAAAGAATTACTTTAAAAGGAATGATTAAACTTTAAAAGCTTTCAGGTTTATAAAGTAACCCCAGAGAATAAAAGGAAGAGATGGAGTTTTGAAGGAATCTTGGTAATGGATATGGAAAAGAAGTGTTTAAATTTCTTATATTTAAAGAGAGATGGTTTGGAGTGCTTTCAAACGAGGTCAATAGCTGTAGAGAGAATCTCAGCATGTAGCATTGGTCCTATAACATGTGTACTCAGGAACATGCCTAGTTTCTTTTTGCAAAGAAAGTAAGTTCAGCTTGAGGCACACATGTAGTTAAATTAGCTCTAGATATTGAAGCCATAACCTCTGGCCATTCTCCTTATCAATTTTTTACCAAATGTACCATCATTCCAATGAAATATTTGAGGTAAAAGTATTTCTCAGTATGCATCTCTTCTCACATTGATTCTTTAAGCTCTTAGATGCAGCCAAAATTTATTGCGTGATCCCAAAGCCCGGAAAAGAATAGAAGATAGCACGTCCTTACCTAAAGAAGGGTTTTATACCTGTTTTATATTACCGAGAGTGATTTTTTTCCCCACAATATCAGTGTGAAATCAATCATGAGTATTTAAAAACATAGTTCATATTAACATATATTTTTCTAGGTAATGTGACTTTTTACATTATATTTTAATATTTGCTAAACCCTTTAATAAGTTCCAGATGTCATACTTCCTGTCTTCTAAGTGCTCATGGCCAGAGGACACAGAAGACCTAATGCAGTCAAAATCAACAAATATTTATTGCCTACTTTATGCAATGCATTTTTTTAAAAATGAGATAACAAGAGGTTCCATGGCATTCATGGGCTGGAGAGATTTCCTGGGCCTTGAGTGAAGACCAGGGCTTGAAAAAGGAGAGCATGCCACCCAAGGAAATCAGTAAGAGGAAAGGAGAATAGATATGAAAGTAAGCCATGGTGGCAGATACCTGGCTGTTGTTTGCTAAGGATCAATTTCCTCCTTTTCCAATAACTGCAAGCCGACTTTCTCTGACAATCTATTCTTCTTTCATTCTCAGCTTGCCACAGCTTGTGGATCCTAACAGAAAACATGAAACTCCCGGGCCAGAATCAAAACACTTGGTTACTCACAGCAATAGCAGTTGCCAGAGTATTCACATTTTCTCAGGTCACTTCCAAGCCCCAGTTACCAAAAAGCAAAGCAATGAGAGCCAAGTGCTACCTGCACACTCAGTAGGGTGTTACAGGAACCCAATATTTTACAATGAACAGTAAGCATGGCTGCCCTTGTTCTGGAAGGAGATACTGTCTCTATCTTCCAAGGATGTTTGCCATAAAACATCATTGAAAAGATAGCCCAAAACAAAGTCACTCAGTGATTCTGCTCACAAGATGTGCAGAAAGCCAAGAGACTCATGGAGAAATGTCTGCCAATGCCTACATTTTGGTTTTCCAGTTCACTCTTCTCCATGAAGTATACTGAATATACAACCACTCAATTAAAAGCTATTAGTCATCTGGCAGACATGAATGACAAGGAGCTTACTACCTTAATTCCCCCAGTGAAAAGCAAGGACCAAAAAAACTACATGAGAAACCGCACCTACCCATGCCTCAGCAAAGCATAAAAACCTTGCTAAGAAATTTTGATGGATACAGCAATCCCCAAGCTTCAACTCTTGAGAGAGGATTTTGGATTTCAGTGACAGAGTACACAGCCATTTTCAGAAAATATCATTTCTTTACTCAGCTAGAAAGAACAGTGACTTCTGCCTTTTTGTAAATCATCTATTTCCTTTGCCAGGTTACTTTCAAACCATCTCATTTTAAAGAGAAGCATGCATCATAAAAATAAAAACATATTTTTCCTTGTTTCTTTTGTCTGATAAAGTAACAAAGGGTAACATGTTTGAGAGAGGTGAATTCATTACAAAGAAATTTCTACTTAACAATGTGGGCAACAAAATAAGGAAACCCATTACCTTTAAGTGATCATGTCAGTGAATTTTTTCAAAGATTTAGACAAAATCATGAGTAAGAAATGAGTCTTAGTTCAGGCTGTTAGAACAAAATACCATAGATTGGGTCACTTAGATAACAGACATTTGTCTCTCACAGTTCTGCAAGCTGGAGGTCCAAGATCAGGATGCTGGCATGGCCAGGAACCAGTGAGGGGGCCTCTTCCTGGCTTGCAGATGGCTGCCTTCTTGCTGTGCCCTTGCATGGATGTAAATTTCTCACTCTTCAGTCAGACAGGCAGAGAAAATGCACCTTTTTAGTAGAACTCTTCTGATCATTTGCACAAGTACCCACCAGTTAGCAGCAGAGGGAAAACATTTATCCTTTAATTCAATCTAGTAATTTCCTGTCTGAGACCATACTCTGAACTCTCTTGAATTGACTTATCTCTTTTGAAGGCTGCAAGGCAGAGCCCCTGGCTTGCATCAGGAAGGAGACAAATACAGCCAGACTTCTGGGACTTACCAGGCTAGGACCATGCCCAGGCTTTCCAAGCTCCTCCCACCTACCACCCCTGCCCTAAGATGGCATGTAGTTGTGTGAGGGGCAGTGGAGAAGGGGATCTTGGATCTGGGATTGGGTGGTGCCCTCTGGCTTCTTTGACCTCTACATCAACCCCCCTAGTCAGGCTGGTCCCTTCTTCTTTGGCCAGTTACAGTACCAGTCAGAGCATGGTGTAATTTGTGATTTGGTCTTATAAACCAACAAATAAAATCCTAAGCCCCCAAACTACTGCATGGATCTCCTCTTGGCCAAGGAGACCCCAAAAAACCTGAAAAACCGAATTTCCAGCCATGACAAGAAAGGAGGTCAGAAGTACCTCGTTATACCCTTTCCCTTTTGGAGTTTATGCACAACTGACCAGCATTAAGGTTAAACTAGCGCTCAAAAGGCTGACAAAACAGACTCTTTGTGGCAACAAGATACCAAATTATAAACAAGACCAAAGGCCATGCAAGGTCAGGGTGAAGTCACACCCTACAAACCAGAACGTCTTGGTAAATGGTTTTTGTTGTTGCTGTTGTTGTTTGTTTTGAGACAGTGCTTCGCTCTTGTCACCCAGGCTGGAGTTCAATGGCACAATCTCAGCTCACTGCAAACTGTACCTCACAGGTTCAAGCGATTCTCCTGCCTCAGCCTCCCGAGTAGCTGAGATTACAGACATGCGCCACCATGCCCAGCTAATTTTTGTATTTTTAGTAGAGACGGGGTTTCACCGTGTTGGCCAGGCTGGTCTCGAACTCCTGACCTCGAGTGATTCGCCTGCCTTGGCCTCCCAAAGTTCTGGGATTACAGGTGTGATTCACTGCACCTGACCAGTAAATGGGTTTTTTTATTAACCCAGTATAACACCGCTTACTTTTCAACCTCACTCTAAAATAGCATCACCTGATAGATAGCAGACTCTGAAGCAAATCAAAATACTTTACCCTAAAATATATTTTATTGATGTATTTTGAAATGGGCCTGCAAAGTCATCTTTTGTAGGGAAAATTTGTACCTGTAGAGAATCTCCATAATACAGCCAGGGCTTCCGTTTTTAGGCCTTTCCTGAATATATGAGATTACTTAAGACTCTGACACCTTTTAAGATCTGAAAAGTGACATTTACCATCTATTCTCGCTGAGGGCTGATACCTCTGAGGCTTTATCTACATAACAAGGGCCTTTACCCCCATAGACCTCTTAAATCAAGCACACGTTACTACTGACTTCATGTTTCCAGATGATAGTTTAACTCTCTCAACCAATTAACTAAAGAATATCCAAAACCCACCTACGACTTGTATGCCACTGCATGGAAATATTCCACACTTGGAGATGTCCTCCCATTTGGGGCCAAATGTGTACCTTCCATGTATTGAGTTATATCTTTGCCTATAACTCATGTCTCCCTAAAATGTATAAAACCAAGCTGTAACCCAAGCACCTCAGGACCTCTTGAGACTATCCCCTGAGCCATGATCATCCATAGTGACTCAGCAAAAACTTCTTTAAAACACTGTACATAGTTTGGTTTTTCCATTAATGGTCTCTTTGGCTGATCCAGGCCTAGCAGTGCTCACTGCTTTTCTTGGCCACTGGAAGTCTGCTGCATGGTCTATATGATCCTTCAGCTACACTGCAAAGACACCATTTCCACTGGCACAGCCTAGAGTGACTGCCTGGGCTAAATTTCATGTCCTTCCTGGAGGACACTGAAATCTTCTGGATTTTGTCTATGCTACCCATTAACCAAAGGAGAGTGGGAAAGCTAAGCTTAGGCACCCCTTCTGTGCCTAAAACCACTCAGCCAACCATTTAATTTGATATGGCCACCACCACAAATCAGGAGACACTTACCAATAATCCCTTAGCCCCAACACCAAAATGCAAATTGAGGATAGGGCTAGCTCCTGGCCTTTGGCCTCTCCCTCAGCTGATCCTCATATATTTTAGCCCAGAGAGGAGGGGCTGGGATGTCTCTCACTCCCATCTACTCTGCCTGTCTTCTCTTCAATTTTTCAGGACAAGAGGATTTCATTTCATCTATTCTTTGTGTATGAGGATGTGCGGAAAAGCAAACTGTTTTTTCTCCCACAATTCTCTACTCTCACAACACAGAATGCTTCTATGACCAAATGTGTGGGGATTGTTCCCCCCACACCAACCGACCAATCAGTTCTGCAGTGGACACCACCTGGGTGTCTTCTAATTCAATTAGATTGTGACGCTGTCTACCTGGAGATAGCATCAAATCCCACAGGTTGAGGGCTCAGCCCTCACAAGACTGCCCTCGACTTCAGATGACACTTGCAAGCCTCATGTTGTTTTACCTGTGCTTCTAACCTATCAGCTATATATCAGGGTTCCCACAATCCCCTCTTCAGGTTTGACTGGTAGGTATGACTGAAAGTTCCAACCTCTCATCACATGGTTGTTTCCCATGGCAATCAGCCCCCATCCTGAGGTCACCCAGGAGCCCCAGCCATCAGTCAACTCATCGGCATACATAAACACACCTACTACTCTGGGGATTTCAAGGATTTTAGGAGTTGTATGTCAGGATATCAGACAGAGACCACAGATATATTTCACAATATTAAAGGGGGTATTTTTTTTTTTTTACCTCCGTGGAAGAAACGATACTGATCAAAGTCCTCCCTGTTTGGTTCTTGATATGTATAAAATTTGAGAAAATTGAGAAAAATGGTCCATCCTCAATAATGCCTGTCTTGCAACCTTATTGCCTTAATGCAAAATCCTGTTTGAAATACCAGAAACTGAACACTAATTCTTTCTTTCTCTTTATATTTCCACTGTAACAATCCTTTAACTTTACCTCTATCCCCAGCCATATGAATCCCTCAGGATGTAGAAGAAAAATACATGGAAAGGCAAAAAAGAAAAGCATGGCTTTTAAAAATGAATACTACCTCTGTCAGAGGCGTTTGAACCAGAGTAACTCCATCTTGAATAGGGGCTGGGTAAAACAAGGTGAGACTTGCTGAGCTGCGTTCCCGGGAGTTTAGGCATTCTTAGTCTCAGGATGAGACAGGAGGTTGGCAGGGTTGGTATCACAAGATACAGGTCATAAAGAACCTGCTGATAAAACAAGATCTGGTAAACAAGGCAGCCAAAACCCACCAAAACCAAAATGAAAGTGAACTCTGGTCATCCTCCCTACTCGTTATATACTAATTATAGGGCATTAGCATGCTAAAAAAAAAACACCCCCGTCAGTACTGTGACAGTTTACAAATGCCATGGCAATGTCCAGAAGTTACCTTATATCATCTAAAAGTGTGAGAAGCCATAAGCTGCCCCTTTCTTGGAACACTCATGAATAATCTACCTCTCGTTTAGTATATAATCAAGAAATTACTACTCAGTCGAACAGCCCATTCCACTGCTCCGCTTATGGAGTGGCCATTCTTTTGCTGCTTTATTTCTCTAATAAACTTGCTTTCGATTTACTCTATGAATTTACCCCAAGTTCTTTCTTGGTTAAGGTCCAAGAATCCTCTTTTGGGGTCTGGATCAGGACCCCTTTCCAGTAACATCTCAGTCGTAGTCACAACAGCTGTAAGCACGTACATTTTCTGATTCTTATATGCAAATAATGCTTCTACTTTTTTCTTTAAAAGTTTTTCCTATTCAACCTTAGAGACTTTATCACTTATGCAATGTATGAGCTGTTAACTTGGACACTCACTCACTTTATAACAGGTACACCTAATGTAACTGAGCAGCTTAGCTTCAAACTGCATTTTAAAACTTTTTTCTTTCCTCCTTTTCCCCAGTCTCAAGGTATAGCTTTGAGACAAACTATGGATTTTCTTTTGTCTGGAAATACAGCCTTGGAATGTGCTTTAAAACTCCACTCCCTTCCCTTTCAACCCACCTTATGCTCTCATGCCACATGCACATTTATTTACCTGGATGTTTGTTACGCTCACACCATGCCCACTTAGCTGGTCATATATTTCCTTAGAAGCTTCAGGGGCCCAATTCTGACACAACCTAGATACCGCCAGAACTCTCTCCCCAGCTGAAGATACTTCGAGGCTGGAGTTCACTCCCAGCTAGAAATTAACAGCAAGATTGACAGCAATTAACCTGTAACCTAGTTAGGTCCACAATGGAGCCGGCCCCTTCACCAGATGGAACAAGAATTCAAGATAAGCCATTGGAGTGAGTCATGCCACCTGGCACCTCCTAGCCCCCTCCTTCCCTCCCCTGTATTCCAAGCCCCTTCTTAAAACCCCTGCCTTCTCTTCAGAAATTGGAAAGGTGGCAATTTTCAGAAAGGATTCTGGCCTCTTCCCCACTTCTGGCAACGGATAATAAAATTCACTCTTTTTATCACCCCTCGCTCTTGTCATTTTGGCTTTTTTTTCTACAAGTGGAGAGCAGCTGGACCATCTTTTGGTTACAATAAGCCTTTACTCTGGAGATAAAACTACAAAGAATAATTAAATTAATGCCAGAAAATAGTATGCTCTTCATCTTATTTCCATCATTTAGCAACAGTTTGCTTTTTAGGTCACCTTTTTTTTTTTTTTAATTTTTGTGGGTTTTTTTGTTTTATTATACTTTAAGTTCTAGGGTATATGTGCACAATGTGCAGGTTTGTTACATAGGTATACATGTGCCATGGTGGTTTGCTCATCAACTTGTCATTTACATTAGGTATTTCTCCTAATGCTATCCTTCCCCCAGCCCCCCACCCCACAACAGGCCCAGTGTGTAATGTTCCCCACCCTGTGTCCAAGTGTTCTCATTGCCCAATTCCCACCTATGAGTGAGAACATGTGGTGTTTGGTTTTCTGTCCTTGCGATAGTTTGCTCAGAATCATGGTTTAGCTTCATCCATGTCCCTGCAAAGGGCATGAACTCATCATTTTTATGGCTGCATAGTATTCCACGGTATATATGTGTGACATTTTCTTAATCCAGTCTATCATTGATAGACATTTGGGTTGCTTCCAAGTCTTTGCGATTGTGAATAGTGCCTCAATAAACTTAAGTGTGCGTGTGTCTTTATAGTAGCATGATTTATAATCCTTCAGGTTTAATGGGATTGCTGGGTCAAATGGTATTTCTAGTTCTAGATCCTTGAGGAATGGCCACACTGTCTTCCACAATGATTGAACTAATTTACACTGCCACCAACTGTGTAAAAGCATTCCTGTTTCTCCACATCCTCTCCAGCATCTGTTGTTTCCTGACTTTTTAATGATCCCCATTCTAACTGGTATGAGATGGTATCTCATTATAGTTTTGATTTGCATTTCTCTGATGACTAGTGATGATGAGCATTTTTTCTTGTGTCTGTTGGCTGCATAAATGTCTTCTTTTCAGAAGTGTCTGTTCATATCCTTTGCCCACTTGTTGATGGGGTTGTTTTTTTCTTGTAAGTTTGTTTAAGTTCTTTGTAGATTCTAGATATTAGCCCTTTGTCAGATGGGTAGATTGCAAAAATTTTCTCCCATTCTGTAGGTTGCCTGTTCACTCTGATGGTGGTTTCCTTTGCTGTGCAGAAGCTCTTTAGTTTAATTAGATCCTATTTGTCTGTTTTGGCTTTTGTTGCCATTGCTTTTGGTGTTTTAGACATGAAGTCCTTGCCCATACCTATGTCCTGAATGGTATTGCCTAGGTTTTCTTCTAGGGTTTTTATAGTTTTAGGTCTAACATTTAAGTCTTTAATCCATCTTGAATTAATTTTTGTATAAGGTATAAGGAAGGGACCCAGTTGCAGCTTTCTACATATGGCTAGCCAGTTTTCCCACCACCATTTATTAAATATGAAATCCCTTTCCCATTTCTTTTTTTGTCAGGTTTGTCAAAGATCAGATGGTTGTAGAAGTGTGATGTTTTTTCTGAGGCATCTGTTCTATTCCATTGGTCTATATGTCTGTTTTAGTAGCAGTACCATGCTGTTTTGGTTACTGTAGCCTTGTAGTACAGTTTGAAGTCGGGTAGCGTGATGCCTGCAGCTTTGTTCTTCTGGCTTAGGATTGTCTTGGCAATGTGAGCTCTTTTTTGGTTCCACATGAACTTCAAAGTAGATTTCCCAATACTATGAAGAAAGTCATTTGTAGCTTGATGGGGATGGCATTGAATCTATAAATTACATTGGGTAGTATGACCATATTCACAATATTAATTCTTCCTATCCATGAGCATGGAATGTTTTTCCATTTGTTTGTGTCCTCTTTTATTTCATTGAGCAGTGGCTTGTAGTTCTCCTTGAGGAACTGGTACCATTCCTTCTGAAATCATTCCAATCAATAGAAAAAGAGGGAATCCTCCCTAACTCATTTTATGAGGCCAGCATCATCCTGATACCAAAGCCGGACAGAGACACAACAAAAAAAGAGAATTTTAGACCAATATCCTTGATGAACATTGATGCAAAAATCCTCAATAAAATACTGGCAAACTGAATCCAGCAGCACATCAAAAAGCTTATACACCATGATCAAGTGGGCTTCATCCCTGGGATGCAAGGCTGGTTCAACATACGCAAATCAATAAATGTAATCCAGCATATAAACAGAACCAAAGACAAAAACCACATGATTATCTCAATAGATGCAGAAAAGGCCTTTGACAAAATTCAACAATGCTTCATGCTAAAAACTCTCAATAAATTAGGTATTGATGGGACGTATCTCAAAATAATAAGAGCTATCTGTGACACACCCACAGCCAATATCATACTGAATGGGCAAAAACTGGAAGCATCCCCTTTGAAAACTGGCACAAGACAGGGATACCCTCTCTTACCACTCCTATTCAACATAGTGTTGGAAGTTCTGGCCAGGGCAATTAGGCAGGAGAATGAAATAAAGGGTATTCGATTAGGAAAAGAGGAAGTAAAATTGTCCCTGTTTGCAGATGGCATGATTGTATACCTAGAAAACCCCGTTGTCTCAGCCCAAAATCTCCTTAAGCTGATAAGCAACTTCAGCAAAATCTCAGGATACAAAATCAATGTACAAAAATCACAAGCATTATTATACACCAATAACAGACAAACAGAGAGCCAAATCATGAGTGAACTCCCATTCACAATTGCTTCAAAGAGAATAAAATACCTAGGAATCCAACTTACAAGGGATGTGAAGGACCAAAAAATCTAAATTGGAAAAGAAAACCATTTGAGATTGGTTCAGCTCAATCTTGAAATAAACCATCCAGTAAAGCCTGCATTTTCTCTAAGCCTTTGGCAGCAATATTAGCCACAAATGGTTTACATTATCATTTAATTTCCCATTGGAACTTTGAGGGGATAAAAATACTAAGAATATAATGAAATAATATATGTGCAAGCACCTAGATCAGTGTCTGGTACGATGTTGGTGCTTACTTGAATTTGAAAAATAGTAATAACTACTTTTACTAAACCAGCTATAAACCATTTTTCTGTACTTGATAGTGGTGTTACCTGGGGATGTTAAATTTGTTTTTTATCTGTTTATTGCTTCATCTGCTTCTGGGTGCTCTGTTCATAACAGTGGATCAGGCCCAAATACAATTAACTCCTACTTGAGCAAGGGAAGGCATACATTGGTTCCTACACCTAACCAGCAGGAGGTGAACTTAAGGGATTTACCTCGATTATTTTCTAAACTCCAAAAATGGTAATGCTTCACAAATAGGACAAGTCTAAGATTAGGCAACAGGATGAAAAAATTATAATATTAAGCCACTCTTCCTTCTATAGGGCTTCCTCCCTGGTCCTATTCATAATAGGATTAAGAATGATCAAAAGCACAGTAGGCCCCATAAAAACAAGACAAACTTACATTACTAATTTAGGGAGTGTATTAGTCCATTTTCACACTGCTATGAAGAAATATCTGAGACTGGGTAATTTATAAAGAAAAGAGGTTTAATTGACTCACAGTTCCGCATTGCTGGGGAGGCCTCAGGAAACTTACAATAATGGTGGAAAGCACCTTTTCACAGGAAAGAGAATGAGAACTAGCAGAGGGAATGCCAGACACTTATAAAACCATCAGATCTCATGAGAATTCATTCATTCTCATGAGAACAGCATGGAGGAACCACCTCCATGATTCAATTACATCCCACCAGGTCCATCCCATGATACACGGGGATTATGGGGATTATAATTCAAGATGAGATTTGGGTTGGAACACAGCCAACTCATATTGGGAGATACCTGTGACCTCCTTTCACACCATTCACACTCTCAGTGACACCCTTTGAAAGAGAATTGACAGAGCAAGACAGCTATATTGATAAAGGTTTGTTTTTTCTAAGGATTAACCGTTAAATAGCAGGGGTTAGTTTTATCAGTCCTAAATTGAAAAAGTTTTCCCAAACAGATGTTGAATTTCTCCTTATTCATAACTCACTCAGCTTAATGGTATATTTCTTGTGTTCCCCAGACTGCCTGAGTTTTTATTTTCTATTTAGTCTTAGCCCTTTTGCTTTGAAACAGGTTTTATTTACATTGTGCTTTCAGCATCATTATTTATTTTTCTTAACATTGTATTCTAAAACACTGTTGTCCTAGATTTTACTGCACCCTGGAGTCCATTTTTATGCTTTAAAGGTGATTAAATTGTTTATTTCATTTGCTTGCTTTTGTTTACTGATTTTAACTTTAGTGAAAATAAAGTCCAAAATTAGGTTATGCTTTATGAGATAATCTGGAGTCTTCTCATTATCCACATTCTTACTTCAGAAGCCTTTATAATTACCCTAGAGAGTGTACAGGCAGAGAAGAGGTAAACTGCAATGAAATCATCACTAGTACAGCATCTACAGAGAAGAGAGAGACGTTTGACTATGTTCCAATATTCTCTCTTGCTCACCAAAAGACCACTGATTTTCTAGATGTAAGTTTTCTCTGTTTATCATAAAATTGTGTTCTCCCCTTCTCAGAAGCATTTTAAGAAGGAATTAGATTTGTCTAGGGACTCTGGGTGTGTGTTTGGGTATGCATTCAACACTTAGAAAGTTACAACTCTGCCTTAGTCTTCACTTCCTGCTTATACAGTGCCTCAAAGTCAACCAGACTGAGGCCCTCTCTGTTGCTCTGGTGTTTCCTGGGTATTTACAAAGCCCTGCACATCCACATGGCCTTCTAGATTCTAAAGAATATGTCAAAACTTTTCAAAGTCTCTTATGAACCTCTTATTTCCCAGATTTTCCTCTTACATATCTGGCCAGGCTTGTTTGCCCCAACTTGTAGCCCAGCTTCAGGCAGCTGAAATATTAAAGAATTTCCATAGATTGCTCTTGACAAATGCTTTGGGGATAGAACTTTTCCCAGAGATCAAGTTCTGAGTCAGGTTAGACAGTGACAATGACAGTCCTCTCACTAACTGTGTTTTGTTTTGAAATATATAGTTATTTTTCATAAAAGTATATTATTTCTGTTAAAATATAATTAGTAATTTTTAAATGAAGTAATATGAAATAGTAACATTATTTTTATGTTTTCTCAGTTTTAATCTCTAATACATTAAATACTGATACACGTAATACATATAAACCAAATCTCTTTACGGTCCTCAATGAGTGTAAAGGAGTTCTTAGATCAAAAAGTTAGAAGACTAATGGTTTATTTTAAGGTCAAAGGATTTTTTTCTCTAACACTTTGAAGACGCTACTTCATTGTGATCCTGCATCTCATATCATTAAAGAGAAGTTTGACTTAATTTTATTCTTGTTCCTTTATTGGTGATCTGTTCCTTCCCTCAAAAGGTTTTAGAATTCTCTTTGGTTCTTAGTTGTTTCTACTTTTTATTACAGTATATCTAAGTGTAAGTTTATTTTTTTCTATACTGTTTTGTAATCTATAGATTGCTTCTACTTCCTCTTATTCTGGAAATTTCTCTATTATTATTTCTTAAAATATTGATACTTCTTTGCTTATTTTTTCCTCTCCTTTGGAGTCTTCTGTTCAACAGATGTTAATACTGTTCCTACTCCCCATATTTCTTTACTATTTTTTTGTATTTCTTTCTTTTTTTTGAGATGGAGTCTCACTCTGTCTTCCAGGCTGGAGGGTAGTGGCACAATCTCAGCTCACTGCAACCTCTGCCTCTGGGGTTCAAGCAATTCTCTGCCCCAGCCTCCCCAGTACCTGGGATTACAGGCGCTCACCACCAAGGCTGGCTAATTTTTGTGTATTTTTAGTAGAGACGGGGTTTCACCATCTTGGCCAGGCTGGTCTTGAACTCCTGACCTCATGATCCACCCACCTGGACCTCCCAAAGTGCTGGGATTACATGCATGAGCCACCATGCCTGGCCTTGTTTATATTTCTATCCTTTTTTTCTCCCCCTAGTCAGTAAGAACACCTCATGGTAATCATTTAGAGTTCTAGTTCATTCTTTTTATTCAATATTTCTTTTTATTCAATTATTCCTAATATTTTTTGTTGTAAAATACAACAAACAGAGAAAATGCATAAAATATAAGTATCTAGCTGAACAAAGTATTTTAGAGTGAATTCTAATACAATCACCATCAGGGCTGATTTCATGGGCATGCAGTCACACAGGAACCCACACTTAGAATGGTCTCATGCTTGGTTTACTCCTCTGCTGTCACCGTGTTGAGATTTTCAAATATTTTTCAAGCCAGAGTCCCTACATTTTTATTTCACACAGACCTCACAAATTATGTGGCCCATCCTACACCATTCATGTCAAGAAACAAAAAGTTTGCCACACTTCAGATGCTCCTGACATGTTACTTACTAATTACAATCTCTTCCCTCCCACAAAAGTAATATCTATCCTGACTTTTATGGTAGCCATCTCATTGCTTTTTATATAGTTAAAACTTGCGTACGATCCAAAATACTACTGTTTCACTTTCCCTGCCTTAGGAAATATCTCACATGTGGCACATTAATAAAGTGGATGTATTAGGGTGCCCCAGAGGGACAGAAACAATAGAATATATGTATAAATAAAAGCGAGTTTATGAAAGAGAACTGCCTCACACAATTATAAGGAAAAGTCCAATGAAAGGCTGTCTGCAAACTGGGGACAAGACAGGCCAGTAGTGGCTCAGTCTAAGTCCAAAAGCCTAAAAAACAGCAAAGCTAACAACGCAGCCTTCAGTCTGCAGCTGAAGGCGCAAGAGCCCCTGGGAAGCTGCTGGTGAAAGTCTCAGGGTCCAAAGCAAAAAGAACCTGGATTCTGATGTACAAGGGCAAGAGAAGCGGAAGCAAGCATCTGGCACAGGAAGAAGAAAAAGAGCCGGAAGACTCAGCAAGCAAACTTAACCACCTTCTTCTACCTGCTTTGTTCTAGCTGCACTGGCAGCCGATTGGATGGTGCCCACCCATATTGCGGGCAGGTCTTCCTCTCCCAGTCCACTGACTCACATGTCACTCTCCTCTAGCAACACCCTTACAGACACACCCAGAAACAGTCCTGTATCAGGCATCTAGGCATCCCTCAATCCAGTCAAGTTGACACTTAATATTACCCATCACAGTGGAACATACTGAAGTCATAATTTTAACTATGAAAATTACAGAAAATGAAAATAGGTAATTCTCTGTTCCTGATAAGATGATTAATTATAATAGGCTCTGACTTCCTTCCCAAGCCAAACCTGAAGATGAAACCTAGAAAAGAGCATAAAATGAAACTAGGGAATGAATATTAAAAAGGGGTGGGCGAAGCTACAATATGACAGATACCAAGCTACAATAGTGCGCCAAATAGACAGGGTTCCTGTACAGATATTGAACAAATGATCACACAACGTATATGTGTGATAAATGTGGAAGGAAAAAGAACCCAGTGCAATAAAAGCACAGAATGAGTATTTCACTGAGCCTGAAGTGTCTAAGAAAGCTTTCCAGGGTAACTTTTGCTCTGAGGTCTGAAAGATGAATAGAAGTGAACTGAAGTGAGCCCTGTTGTGAGACAGAACATACTACAGCTGAAGAATTCTAAGAAGACATATGTGGCCAATGAAAAGGAGATGGCAGATCAACCTGGAGGAATAAGCAGGGGCCAGCTTGAACAGGCTTTATCCCAACAGCAATGATTTTAACTAGGTCTGCTGATGTGATCCAATTTGGTTTTAAACTATCGCTAGAGTAACAGAGAAAAGATTGGAAAGGGAGAATGGTAATACAAAGACCAATTAAATGGCTGCTGCAGTCGTCCGGGTGACATATGCTGATGACTTGTTTAAGGCAGTGGCAGTTAAGATGAAGAGAAACAGAAAAATTTGAAAGATATTAAGAAGTAAAACAGTCAGTTGTGATAGTGGGACTTGAAGTATAAGGATACATTCAGAGCAAGAATAACCCTCCAGTTCTTGGCTTAGTCACCTGAGCGATTAGTGGTGCCATTTGGTGAGTTGAGAAACACAAAAGGAGAACACATGGGGGTGGGAGGTCCAAACAATGAGCTTGATTCTGTTTGAGATGTTGAGTAGACAGTGTGGGCCTCAAACCTTTCACATGATCTGTCAGTGGGTGAGAGAGTAGACACAGCTGGTAATCTGTGTACATTAAAAACATAGAAATAGAAAGAGAAATCACCCACTGACAAAGATTTTCAATGAGATTTTTACCTCCAACCAACTTTTCATCCTCGTAGGATACAGAAAACAAAAATTACCTAAATTTCACAAAAAATTCCTGATCCCACTTAGGAGCTTAGTAGGGAAAAAAAAGGAAAGAAAAGGCTGAAAAACCATATTCTCTTCATATATAACTTTCTTTCTTCTTTCTCCATTTTCCAAGGGAAGTAACGATGCTAGAGGCACTATTCTCACTGCACAGCCCTATTCTGAGGCCATGACTCTAGTCTGAAGCACAGAATAACCTGTAATCTCTGATAAATAAAGATTTCCAATCTCTGGATGTTAAATAATAATAACAATAGTTTAAATGACAAACAACTTGCAGGAGCCCTTTGAAAAGGGTTGTATGGATTCTTATATTATTGGGTGACTACCACTGTATTGAACATTAGGTAACTTATTGAGAATGATGAGGACATTGTACACAGAGATCTTTCTTACTAAAGGAGAGTAATTACTGGAATATTGAATATGACTTTCTACTACAAGTTTTTCAAAGGCGATATGTGCATCACTTTTCCTTTAAAGGCTGTAGGTATAATTCTGTGTGAATTTCACATTTAAACACTAAGTATTAATAATTCAAGAGTTTCTGTCAGATGACTATATAATAAAGCATAACTTTCATAGCATCAACCATCGGTGTTTAAATGAAGGGCACTCTTGAGGGGGTGGGGGTAATCTATCTAATGTTCTAGTGTGTTAGCCAAGGTCAAGTCAGCCTTCAAGCTTTTCTTTTGTTCTACAGCATGTCACTTATAGAAACACATATTTCCTACTTGTTCTTTTTCTCCTTTCATGACACATTAAATTCCCTTAGCACCAATTATTAATTTATTAATTATCACCAAGTTAAAACCTGTTAAGAATGCCCAGAGGATGTGTACAGTAGGTCCACAGCCATAGATCCAATGGAGTTTAAAAACCCGTTGCCAATGAATCAGGGAGACTTTCATATGCTCAAGGACCATTATTTGAACCAAAAATAAAATTTCTAATTATTTTCATTCATCAAAATGTCCCACAGAATTTTATGCTGTGCTAATTTTAAGATTATAGATTAATGTAACAGATGTCATGGATTAAATCCTTCAGAGAAGGAGGTATTCTTTTTGGCATATCCTATTTGCTTGCTTATGAGCTCTTATCATTGAATAAAAAACATCAGGATATTACTGAGGGCATTCTCTGCCCCAGACTCTGAACCAGATATTTTCCATGATATCTTGTTTAGTCCTCACGACAACCTTATGAAGTGCATATTATCTGCATTTTGCAAAGGCAAAACTAGAACATATTTCAAAACTTTCCCAAGTCACACAGATAAATAAATAGCAGAATCACAAGTTAGAACCCTGTATTTGGTCCACAGAACTTCTACAGGAATAATGGTAAGCAATAGCTGGTAACCTGTGTAAGAAGTAAGAAATAGCTGGCAAGCTGAGAAAGAAGTAAGAAAGGTATATATGAAGAGAATATAGTTTTTCAGCCTTTTCTTTCCTATTTTTTTTTTCCTACTAAACTCCTAAGTGTGATCAGGACAGTTTTGTGAAATTTAGGTAACTTTGTTTTCTGTATCCTAAGAGGATACAGAAATCCTAGAGGTAAAAAAAGAGAACTCACCCACTGACAAAGATTTTCAATGAGGTTTTTACCTCCAGCCAATTCTTCACCCTGTCAGGATACAGAAAACAGAAGTTGCCTTGTTTCATCAGTTCCTTTTCCCACTTATTGTAAAAATTGTTTAGCTTGCAAGAACTAATGCTACAAAGATCTAACATTAACTATAGTGAAACAATAATCAGAGTTGGAGAAACTTGCATGTGAGCAAATAACTTCAGAATTTTTCCTTTCTTCCTCTTTCTTTATGTCAAAACCAGGGATCAGACATTTCCTCAAAGCATGATAGCATTGAATAGTACCACATTTTCATAATTATTAATACTTTCTTTTTTGATCATTTTATTGTCAAAACCACTTGCCTTAAAATACCTCTGCCACAATCTCCATTTTGCCCTCCTTAAAGTTTTTCGCTTTTTAATTTTTTTAATTTTCCATAGAAACCTAAGCTCCCCTGCCCATTACATAAATTCGAATGCCTTGAGATATTAACTGTAGATTTAAATATGGTGAGCCCTGAAAGAATTCAATTAGGTAGGAAGCCCCAGAATATATTTTATGCTTTTTAGGAATACTAATCACGTATGTTGGATTTTTGCAACCAATCTTTGTAGCCATATCTATCATTTCTCTAACTGCTCTCATCTTTTTATTTTTTACTTTGTCCTGTATGATTTTTTCAATTCTATTTCGTGTCATGGTCTCTGTTTTCAGCTGTATTGATTTTAAATTTTTGTGCTACTGCTGATTCAGTTTTTATTCATTTGCTCCTTTTTTTTTTTTTTTTTTTTTTTTT
>NW_026652281.1:35092615-35114211 GCF_009828535.3 Hylobates moloch
TTTTTTTTTTTTTTTTTTTTTAAATGAAGTCTCACTCTTGTCATCCAGGCTGGAGTGCAGTGGCACAATCTCAGCTCACTGCAACCACCGCCTCCCAGGATCAAGCAATTCTCCTGACTCAGCCTCCTGAGTAGCTGGGATTACAGGTGTGCACTATCATGCCCAGATAATTTTTGTATTTTTAGTAGAGATGGGATTTCACCATGTTGGCCAGGCTGGTCACGAACTCCTGACCTCAGGCAATCTGCCCACCTCGGCCTCCCAAAGTGCTGGGATTACAGGCGTGAGCCACCACACCTGCCTGTTCCTCGTTTTTTTACATTACCTCTGCTCCCTTTCTATTACTTTCTGTTGTCTGAGTATTGATGATTTGACTTTTTGTAACTTCTTCTTCAATTGTTTCATATATTTAAGTGTATTCCTTTTTTTTTTTTTTTTTTAAAGACAGAGTCTCACTCTGTCACCCAGGCTGGAGTGCAGTGGTGCGATCTCGGCTCACTGCAAGCTCCGCCTCCCGGGTTCACGCCATTCTCCTGCCTCAGCCTGCCGAGTAGCTGGGACTACAGGCTCCCGCCACCGCACCCAGCTAATTTTTTGTATTTTTTTTTAGTAGAGACGGGGTTTCACTGTGGTCTCGATCTCCTGACCTCGTGATCCACCTGCCTCGGCCTCCCAAACTGCTGAGATTACAGGCATGAGCCACCGCGCCCAGCCTTAAGTGTATTCTTTTACCTCCAATTTTTTAAAGTATGGCTAGGATAAAAACAATACAAAAAATAGTACAACAAACACCCATATCCATCACCTGGATTCAGAAATTATTTGCATTTTGCCATATTCTTTCTACTTTCTTTACTTATATATAGTGAACCATTTAAAAATAAGATGCAGACATCATAACACTTCACCCCTAAATACATTAGTAACTTCTAAGAAAAATGTTATTATATTTACATAACCACAATACCATTACCATATCTTAAAATAAATAATAATTTTCTACTATTATATAAGGCCCATTTATATTCACATTTTTACAATCATCTAAAAAAACTGTCTCATATTTGCTTTTCTCAAACCAGGATTTAATCAAGTGCCATGCATTACATTTGGTTGTTACATCTTTCTAGGCTTTTTTATCTAGAAAAGTATTTTTTGTCTCATGGCACTGACTTCTGAAGAAAAATGACCAGTTATCTTACAGAATGTCTATTATTTTCTTGTGGTATCATTTAACTTCTGCTATTCCTTTATTTCCTAATTTAAATCATCCTTGCATTACTAGATAAACTCCACTTGAACATAGGTATTCTTTTTAAAAGTCCTTCAGGGATCCTATTTTTTTAATATATTATTTTGGATTTTTACATCAATATTCATCCCTTGGTCTCTGGTTGATCTTTCAGCTGTAGGAATGTGGACTGAGCCAAGAGACAGCCAGCAAGCATCCTTAATATTAATTATTTTCCTGCCAAACTGATTAATCCTCTGTTATGTAAACATATTTGTTCTGAGTGTACTCCCTTAGGATCCTTGCCATTCTGAAAGTTATCCTAGTCTGGGACCAGGTCATGAACAATAAAGATGGTGGGAATACATGATCTCCTTTTAACATCACCTTTCTTGCCATTCTTTGGAACCAAATGGTGCCACAGTCAAGTTTCTCTCTATTTCTCCTTGATCCATCCATAGAGTTAATCCTTACTGCCTCAGGTTAAAGATTAGTAGTAAGGCTCTTTTTAATCCCCTGATTTGAAATTTGCTTCTTTCCCAATATCAGAGGATATAGGAGAAAGTTCTGAACATCCATCTTCAATTAATTTAGTTCAAGTGATCTTGCTTCTAGTAGATATTCTTCAGTAGTCTGATGTGGAATTTAGCTGTCTGCTGCTTTTTTTGTAGATACAATTTTTCCTTTCTATTTGGCTCTTTTTGTTCATATCTGTAGGTTTCAGGAAGAGGAATAAGGCAAACTTACTCTCATTCAATCATCTTTCCAGAAACTTCTATAATCTGAATATTTAAATTATTGATTTAGTATTTGTTAAATATCAAGTATTTCTCAAATATTGATTAAGTATTAGGAATCTAAATAAACAGAGCTATATACTATTGAATGTCAAAAACAAGACAAAAAATGCAAACATCAATAACCTCTCTGCTATCCACTGTTTAAGAGCTCTTACCTAAGCTTCTTTCCTTTTTTTTTTTTTTTTGAGATGGAGTCTCACTCTGTCACCCAGGCTGGAGTGCAGTGGCGCAATCTTAGCTCACTGCAACCTCCACCTCCTGGGTTCAAGTGATTTTCCTGTGTTCAAGTGATTCTCCTGCCTCAGCCTCATGAGTAACTGGGATTACAGGTGCCTGCCACCATGCCTGGCTAATTTTTTTTTTTTTTTTTTTGTATTTTTTAGTAGAGACAGGGTTTCACCATGTTGACCAGGCTGATCTCCAACTCCTGGCCTCAAGTGACCTGCCTGCAGCGGCCCCCCAAAGTGCTGGGATTACAGACATGACCCACCACACGCAGCCTTACCTAAGCTTTTTCCAAATATGGACCTTTGACACAGGCTTAGAAATCAACATCACGCTCGCCCATATCATCTATTGACTTTGTTAGAGCCTTGGTCTTCTTTACACTATCCTAGAATCTTGCACAGGGATAACAAAGAGGGTAACTATTTAAACTGCCCATACTATTGGTAAGTATCCACTAGCTGCTGTGTTACTAAGTAGGTAAATTCATTTGAATTATGAGCAGGAACCACGAATTAGTTAACTTAAAGCATAATAGCAATACCTTTTGAGAATATGAATCCCATAGCTAGACATTACTTATCAACTGAACTTTGATAACAGTATGAACCAGACCTAAAATGACTTGGCCTGTGTTACCAAACTACCCCATAACTCTTATCACAATAGACTACTCACTCCTGTATATTGTGCTACAAAAGTGCCTTTCCCCACACAAGTTTCTCTACCTGGACTTTTCTATTTCTGCCTACAAATTTTGCCCATCCTTTGAGGTGCGATTCAAATGCCATCCCTTTGGGCAGGATATAGTGGCTCACAACTGTAATCCCTGCACTTCGGGAGGCTAAGGCAGGGTAATCACTTGAGCCCAGTAGTTTGAGACCACTATAGGCAACATAGCAAGACCTTTTTCCAAAAAAAAAAAAAAATTGTTAATTTTTTATATTAGCTGGGCATGATGGTGCACACCTGTAGTCCTAGCAACTTGGAAGACTAAGCCAGGAGGATCTCTTGAGCCCAAAAGTTTGAGGCTGCAGTGAGTCCTGATCATGCCATTACAGTCTAGCCTGGATGAGAGAATGATAGTGATACCCCTCCAAGAAACCTGTATCATTGTTTTCTCCAGTTAAACCACCCTACTTGGCATCTCTATTTTAGTGTGACTTTTATCCTCATTTATTCCATAATTATTATCCAAAACCTATTATATGCTACATACTAATCTGAAAGCAATAGATTCAGTGCTGAAAAAAGCACAATTCTTTCTCTATGGAGCTCATATTTGAATGAATGAGAAACAATGTTACAAACAAAAATAATTTAATTTCAAGTGTAATTTGGCAATCTCAAGAAAAACAAAGCCAGGTAAAGACTAAGAAGATGAATAAAGTAATTCTGGAAGGGATCAGGGAAGAACTGTCTGAAAAAGTGACATATGAACGCAGACACCAAATGTAGGGAAGGAGTAGTCATGGTGACATGAAGAGGATCACCTCCTAACAAACAGAATAGGTGCAAAGGCCTTGAGGCAGGAATTAAATCCTTGGCATATTTAAGGAATAGTGAAAAGGCCAGTGTTGCCTAGAATGCTTGGGGAAGAGGAGAAGGAGATGAAGTTAGAAAGACGGGGCCAGTTCAACTAGAGCCTTGAAGGCCATGAGAATAACTTTTCTAACTAGAACTGCATCTGGAACTGCACTGGACACTGCATCATCCCTTTATTTGGTAAACGCTAACCCTCTTCATGTGGCTATATTGAACTTCCATCACAGTGCCCTCCCTGTTCCCAACTACAAGGTATATGGCCCAAGTCAGGTCCCCTGCCATTGTCCCCTGTCATTCAGTCCATGGTGAGTAGGTGAGCATGTGATTCAAGTAGGGTCAAAAGTTTAAACAATTGCATTGCTACCTTGTATCTGGAGCTATCTGTCCTCCACTTATTACTGGTGATGGGAGCTGTCATTGTCAAAAAGTTGGTGGATAATCAATATTCAAAATTCTATCCCAGGGGAGTGATGTCAGCAAGATAGTGGAATAAAGAGCTTTCTATCATTATTTTCCCCACAGAGGCATTGATTTAGACATCTATCCACACAGGAGAGTACCTTTGTGGGAGTCAGGGAGTCTGGTGGAGCTCAGCACACATTCAAGAATATGTGTACTGAAGAAGGTAAAAAGAATTTCACTTTATGCATGTCATCTTTTTCCCAGAGCAGCACAGCTCAGGGCCAAATAGTCTCCCCACACCAATCCCAGGCCATAATGTATTCCATGAGGGAAAGTGAAAGCATAGTGGGTGAGTGCCCAACTCCCTCAGTCATTCAGAAAGCTGCCCAAGAAGCCAACTTCATTCATGGCCCACCCAGAATACTGAGGTAATCATCATGGCTGGGTTATTGGAAGAGACTGGGAACAGAGAAGAAAGCTCACAGAATCTACTAACTGCTCCATAGTCTCCATCAGAAAGCCTGCCCACAAGCTGCTAGGGATACCTTGCCACTGGACACTCCTACCTCCACTAACTGGCCCTTAGGCATTTCAAATACTCTGTTCATCTCACCTCCTTCCCCAGCTGGCACCTCAAGTATGCCCTCATGAGAAGGCAAGTGTCTTCTGTTGACAACCAGCCCAACACTGCAGAATTGGGAAGAGGCACACAAACTTGAGCATTTTAGAGTACTAAACCAAAGGAAACAAAAGGGAGGCTCTCGGCATTTGACTGGACTTTTCAGGATGAAGAGAAGACACACAATCTTAAGAATCCCTCACATAGAATAGTTGAATGGATTTTTACAAAAATCTAACTGTATGCTGCCTACAAGAGACTAACATCACCTTTAAGTTTACACAAAAACTAAAAGCGATGGAACGGAAAAGGGTATTCTATGCAAATGAAAACCAAAAGAAAGTATGGGTAATACTCATATTACACAAAATAGACTTTAAAGTGTTCATTCAAGAGGATATAAAAATATTAAATAGATATACATCAAACATTGGAGCCTCTAAATATATGATATGGTTACATTACATAAAGAGAATAAAGGATTAATTCATATGATCACCTCAATATATGCAGAAAAAGCATTTCACAAAATATAACACATTTTCATAATGCTCAAAAAATTAAAAGGAGTATACCTCAACACAACAAAGATATGACAAACCCTTAGCTAATATCATACTCAATGGTGAAGAGTTGAAATCTTTTCCTGTAAGATCAAGAACAAGACGACGATGCCCACTCTCAACACTTCTATTCAACATAGTACAGGAAGTTCTAGCTAGAACAACTAGACAATACAAAGAATTAAAATGCATCCAAATGAAAAAGAAGTAAAAATGTCTCTATTTGCAGGTGTCATGATCTTATGTGTATATCTAAACAATAAAGAACACTAAAAAACTGTTAGAACTAATAAATTAAGATACAAAACTAACATATAAAAAATCAGTTGTTTTTCTAAACATTAGCAATGAAATATCTGAAAAAGAAATTAAGAAAATAATCCAATTTATAATACCATCCAAAATAATACAATATTTAGAAATAAATTTAATCAAAGGAGGTGAAAGAGCTGTACATGAAAATTATAAAATACTAACAAAAGAAATTGAGTAAGATACAAATAAATGGAAAGATATCCCATTTTGATTGATTGAAATAATCAATACTGTTGAAATTTCACACTACCCAAAGCAATCTACAGATTCAATGCAATCTCTATCAAAGTTCTAAGGGCATTTTTCACAGAAATAAAAAAAAATCCCAAGATTCATATGGAACCATAAAAGATTCAGAATACTTAATCTTGACAAAGAAGAACAATTCTAGATGCAACATACTTCCTGATCTCAAATTACATTACAAAGCTAAAAGAATCAAAAAGTATATTACTGTTTTCCTGGCATAAAAATAGACACATATGCCAGTAAAACAGAATAGAAAGTCCAGAAAGAACCCCATGCCTATACAGTAAAGTAATCTTTTTTTTTTTTTTTTTTGAGAGGTAGTCTTGCTCTGTCTCCCAGGCTGGAGTGCAGTGGCACCATCCCAGCTCACTGCAACCTCCATCTCCTGGGTTCAAGCAATTCTCCTGCCTCAGTCTCCTGGGTAGTTGGGACTACAGGCACAAGCCACCACACCTGGCTAACTTTTTTTGTTTTTTGAGTGGAGATGGGGTTTTACCATATAGGCAAGCCTGGTCTCGAACTCCTGACTTTGTGATCCACACACCTAAGCCTCCCAAAGTGCTAGGATTACAGGCATGAGCCACCATGGCTGGCCAAGTAATCTTAGACAAAAAGCACCAAGAATACCAATGGGCAAAGCCAGCCTCTTCAATAAGTAAATGGTGTTATGGAAACTAGATATTCACATGCAAAATATAAATAAATAAAATTGGATTCTTCCTTTTATACAGATTACAGCATCAAGGGATGTCATAAAAAGTACTGAGAGGTGAAGCTGGCCAGGCTTCTGGGTCAGGTGGGGACTTGGAGAACTTTTCTGTCTAGATAAAGGATTGTAAATGCACCAATCAACCAGTGCTCTGTGTCTAGCTAATGGTTTGTAAATGAACCAATCAGCACTCTGTAAAAATGGACCAATCATCAGCACTCTGTAAAACGGACCAATCAGCACTCTGTAAAATGGACCAATAAGCTCTCTGTAAAATGGATCAATCAGCAGGATGTGGATGGGGCCAAATAAGGGAATAAAAGCATTCCACCTGAGCCAGCAGTGGCAACCCGCTCGGGCCCCCTTCCATGCTGTGGAAGCTTTGTTTTTTCACTCTTCACAATAAATCTTGCTGCTGCTCACTCTTTGAGCCTTCACTCCGTTTATGAGCTGTAACACTCACCGCGAAGGTCTGCATCTTCACTCCTAAATCCAGCAAGACCATGAACTCACCGGGAGGAACGAACAACTCTGGACTCGCTGCCTTTAAGAGCTGTAACACTCACTGTGAAGGTCTATGTCTTCACTCCTGGAGTCAGTGAGACCACAAACCCACCACAAGGAAGAAACTCCAGACACATCTGAACATCTAAAGGAACAAACTCCAGACACACCATCTTTAAGAACTTTAACACCGCGAGGGTCCATGGCTTCATTCTTGAAGACAGCAAGAACAAGAACCCACTGGAAGGAACCAATTCCAGACACACTTGGTGACCACAAAGGGACCCTCACCTATTGCCAAGCGGTGAGACTATCGCCTATCCCCAAGCAGTGAGTACCGTCAGATCCCTTTCGCTTGCTATTCTGTCCTATTTTTCCTTAGAATTTGGGGGCTAAATACCAGGCACCTGCTGGCCAGTTAAAAACGACTAGTGCGGCCACTGGACTAAAGACACGGGTGTCAGGCTTTCTGAGAAAGGGTTTTCTAACAATCCCCAAATCTTCAGAGTTGGCAGCGTTGGTTTGCCTGGAACCAGCTTCTACTTTTCCTGTACTTCTGGGCTGAGCTGAG
Source organism: Hylobates moloch (assembly GCF_009828535.3). Taxonomy (NCBI): domain Eukaryota; kingdom Metazoa; phylum Chordata; class Mammalia; order Primates; family Hylobatidae; genus Hylobates; species Hylobates moloch. Next base: position 35,100,349 of record NW_026652281.1, read on the forward strand.
GGTCAATAGAGAGGAAAGCCATTCAGCTCCAGGGTCCTGACAACACATTGGTTGACCCTGCGGCCATGAATGGAACTCTCAAAGGCATGTCGCCCAAGCGAGACTCACCGATCTATCCTATCTATCCTGACCCTTCTCCCATGAGTCCTGGCACCTGCCAGACAGACCTTCTTGCCTCTTTTCTCCGAGGCTAGCCCCTCTTATAAAAACCACTCCCTGTCTCTGGTGCTTTCCTAGTTTCTCCTATAATAATGATTTCTAGTATAAATTCCAGGACTGTGTTACCTTCTTTAGGCACCTGGGCTCACCAATAAGAAAGACATAATTTGTGCCCGAAGCTCCACTGTAGGGGAGACTACCTGGAATTTTAGGATCCCTCCTCAGACAAGCAGGCCTAACGAAAGCTATTTCTGAAGCTAGGATATGGGGAGCCTCAGAAATTTTATCCTTCTTATTCATAAAAGTCAGGAAAAAAAGGCATCACTCTTTCAAATCTGGAGATCCCTTCCCTTCCTCAGGGTGTGACTCTCAACCTCATTTTTAGGGCATAACATCTTTATAGGACATGGTTAAGGTCCCAATACTAACAGGAGAATGCTTAGGACTCTAAAAGATTTTTGAGAATGCGTCGGTAAGGGCCACTAAATCTGATTTTTCTCAGTCCTCTTTGTGGTCTAGGAGGACAGGAAAGGGTGCAGGTTTTTGAGAATCCATTGGTAAGTGCCACTAAATCTGACCTTCCGGGTCCTCCTTGTGATCTGGGAGGAAAACTAGTGTTTCTGCTGCTCCATCAGTGAGCACAACTATTCCAATCAGCAAGGTCCAGGGACAGTTGCAGGTTCTTGGGCAGGGGTTATTTCTGCTGCTGCATTGGTGGGCACAACTATTCCGATCAGCAGGGTCCAGGGACCGTTGTGGGTTCTTGGGCAAGAGGTGTTTCTGCTGCTGCATCGGTGAGCACTATTCCGATCAGCAGGGTCCAGGGACCATTGTGGGTTCTTGGGCAGGGGGAGAAACAAACAAACCAAAACCATGAGCAGTTTTGTCTTTCAGATGGGAAACACTCAGGCATCAGCAGGCTTACCCTTGAAATGCATCGTAAGCCATTTGGACCAATTTGACCCAAAAACCCTGAAAAAGATGTGGCTCATTTTTTCTGCACCATGGCCTGGCCCCAGTATTCTCTCTCTGATGGGGAAAAATGGCCACCTGAGCGAAGTATAAATTACAATACTATCCTGCAGTTTGATCTTTTCTGTAAGAGGGCAGGCAAGTGGAGTGAAATACCTTAAGGCCAAGCTTTCTTTTCATTGAAGGAGAATACACAACCATGCAAAGATTGCAGTTTACATCCCACAGGAGGACCTTTCAGCTTACCTCCATATGCTAGCCTCCCTGTAGCTCCCCTTCCTATTAATAAGCCTCCTCCAATCTCCCCAACCCAGAAGGAAACAAGCAAAGATATCTCTAATGTTCTACAAAAACCCCTGGGCTATCAGTTATGTCCTCTTCAAGCTGTAGGGGGAGGGGAATTTGGCCCAACCCAGGTACATGTCCCTTTCTCCCTCTCTGATTTAAAGCAGTTAAAGGCAGACCTGGGGAAGTTTTCAGATGATCCTGATAGGTACATAGATGTCCTACAGGGTCTATGGCAAACCTTCGATCTCACTTGGAGAGATGTCATGCTATTGTTAGCTCAAACCCTGGCCCTTAATGAAAAGAATACGGCTGTAGCGGAAGCCTGAGAGTTTGGAGATATCTGGTATCTTAGTCAAGTAAATGATAGAATGATGGTGGAAGAAAGGGACAAATTCCCTACCTCTCAGCAAGCTGTCCCCAAAATGGATCCCCAGTGGGAACTTGACTTAGATTTTGGGGACTGGGGTCACAAACATCTGTTGACCTGTGTTCTAGAAGGACTAAGGAGAATTAGGAAAAACCCCATGAATTATTCAATGATATCCACCATAAGTCAGGGAAAGGAAGAAAATCCTTCTGCCTTCCTCGAGTGGCCACAGGAGGCCTTAAGAAAATATACTCCTCTGTCACCTGACTCACTCAAGGGTCAATTGATTCTAAAAGATAAGTTTCTTATCCAATCAGCTGCAGATATCAGGAGAAAGCTCCAAAAGTGAGCCCTGGGCCCTGAACAAAATCTAGAGGCATTATTAAAACTGGCAACCTCAGTGTTCTATAATACGGCCCAAGAGGAAGAGGCCAAAAAGGAAAAGCAAGATCAGAGAAGGCCCACAGCCTTAGTCATGGCCCTCAGACAGACAAACCTTGGTGGTTCAGAGAGGACAGAAAGTGGAGCAGGCCAATCACCTGGTAGGGCTTGTTATCACTGTAGTTTACAAGGACACTTTAAATAAGATTGTCCAATGAGAAACAAGCCGCCCCCTTGTCCATGTGCACTATGCTGAGGCAATCACTGGAAGGTGCACTGCCACAGAGTACAGTGGTTCTCTGGGCCAGAAGCCCCCAACCAGATGATCCAATAACAGGACTGAGGGTGCCCAGGGCAAGCACCAGCTCATGTCATCACCCTCACTGAGCCCTGGCTATGTTTAACCATTGAAGGCCAGGAAGTTGACTTCCTCCTGGACACTGTCGCGGCCTTCTCAGTGTTAATCTCCTGTCCTGGATGACTGTCCTCAAGGTCCGTTACCATCGGAGGAGTCCCGGGACAGCCTGTAACCAGGTATTTCTCCCACCTCCTCAGTTGTAATTGGGAGACTTTTCTCTTTTCACATGCCTTCCTTGTTATGCCTGAAAATCCCACACCCTTATTAAGGAGGGATATTTTAGCCAAGGCTGGAGCTATTATCTACGTGAATATGGGGAACAAGTTACCCATTTGCTGTCCCCTACTTGAGGAGGGAATCAGTCCTGAAGTCTGGTCATTGGAAGGACAATTTGGAAGGGCAAAAAATGCCCACCCCGTCCAAATCAGGTAAAAGATCCCACCACTTTTCCTTATCAAAGGCAATATCCCTTAAGGTCTGTAGCTCATAAAGGATTACAGGATATTGTTAAACATTTAAAAGCTCAAGGCTTAGTAAGGAAATGCAGCAGTCCCTGGAACATGCCAATTCTAGGAGTACAAAACCAAATGGTCAGTGGAGACTAGTGCATGATCTTAGACTCATCAATGAGGCAGTAATTCCTCTATATCCAGTTATACCCAACTCCTATACCTTGCTCTCTCTAATACCAGAGGAAGCAGAATGGTTCACGGTTCTGGACCTCAAGGATGCCTTCTTCTGTATTCCCCTGCACTCTGACTCCCAGTTTCTCTTTGTCTTTGAGCATCCTACAGACCACACATCCCAACTTACATGGACAATCTTGCCCCAAGGGTTTAGGGATAGCCCTCACCTGTTTGGTCAGGTGCTGGCCCAACATCTAGGCCACTTCTCAAGTCCAGGCACTCTGGTCCTTCAGTATGTGGATGATTTATTTTGGCTACCAATTCGGAAGCCTAGTGCCAGCAGGCTACTCTAGATCCCTTGAACTTTGTAGCTAATAAAGGGTACAAGGCATCTAGGTCAAAGGCCCAGCTTTGCCTACAGCAGGTTAAATATCTAGGCCTAATCTTAGCCAGAGGGACCAGGGCCCTCAGCAAGGAACAAACATAGCCTATACTGGCTTATCCTTGCCCTAAGACATTAAAACAGTTGCAGGGGTTCCTTGGAATCACTGGCTTTTGCTGACTATGGATCCCCAGATACAGCGAGATAGCCAGGCCCCTCTATACTCAAATCAAGGAGACCCAGAGGGCAAATACTCATCTAGTAGAGCGGGAACCAGGGGCAGAAACAGTATTCAAAACCTTAAAGCAGGCCCTAGTACAAGCTCCACTTTAAGCCTTCCCACAGGACAAAATTTCTCTTTATACATCAGAGAGAGAGCAGGGATAGCTGAATCCTTACTCAGACTCGTGGGACAACCCCACAACCAGTGGCAAACCTAAGTAAGGAAATTGATGTAGTAGTGAAAGACTGGCCTCACTGTTTACAGTTAGTTGCAGCAGTGGCCGTCTTTGTGTCAGAGGCTATCAAGATAATTCAAGGAAAGGATCTCACTGTCTGGACTACTCATGACATAAATGGCATACTAGGTGCCAAAGGAAGTTTATGGCTATCAGACAACCACCTACTTAGATACCAGGCGCTACTCCTTGAGGGACTAGTGCTTCAAATACGTACGTGTGTGGCTCTCAACCCTGCCACTTTTCTCCTAGAGGATGGGGAACCAATCGAGCATGACTGCCAACAAATTATAGTCCAGACTTATGCTGCCTGAGATGATCTTTTAGAAGACCCCTTAGCTAATCCTGACCTTAACCTATATACTGATGGAAGTTCATTTGTGGAGAATGGGATACAAAGGGCAGGTTATGCCATAGTTAGTTATGTAACCGTACTTGAAAGTAAGCCTCTTCCCCCAGGGACCAGCGCCCAGTTAGCAGCACTAGTGGCACATACCCAAGCCTTAGAACTGGGAAAGGGAAAAAGAATAAATGTGTATACCGATTGCAAGTATGCTTATCTAATCCTACATGCCCATGCTGCAATATGGAAAGAAAGGGAGTTCCTAACCTCTGGGGGAACCCCCATTAAATATCACAAAGAAACCATGGAGTTATTGCACGCAGTGCAAAAACCCAAGGTGGTGGCAGTCTTACACTGCCATCAAAAGGGGAAGGAGAGGGGAGAACAGCAGCATAAGCAGCTGGCAGAGGCAGCAGAACAGAAAGAGAGAAAGAGACAGAAAGTCAGAGAGAGAGGAAGAAACACAGACAAAGAGGAGACATAGAGAGGACGAGAGAGAGACAAAGAGGGAGTCAAAGAGAGAGGAAGAGAGAGAAAGAGACAAAGAAGTCAAAGAGAAAGAATGAGAGAGAAGAACTAAAGAAAAAAACAATGTACTGTATTCCTTTAAAAGCCAGGGTGAATTTCTGTTTACCCAGCCAAGACATATTCTTCCTATGTGGAACTTCAACCGATATCTGCCTCTCAGGCAGTTTACAAGAGATAACGAAATCTATCCTTACTCTACAATCGCAAATACACTCTTTGGCAGCAGTGACTCTCCAAATCCGCTGAGGCCTAGGCCAACTCACTGCTGAGAAATGAGGATTCTGCACCTTCTAAGAGGAAGAGTGTTGGTTTTACACTAACCAGTCAGGGATAGTACAAGATGCCACCCGGCATTTACAGGAAAAGGCTTCTGAAATCAGACAACACCTCTCAAACTCTTATACCAACCTCTGGAGTTGGACAACATGGCTTCTCCCCTTTCTAGGTCCCATGGCAGCCATCTTGCTATTATTTGCCTTCGGGACCTGTATTTTTAACCTCCTCGTCAAATTTGTTTCCTCTAGAATCGAGGCCATCAAGCTACAGATGGTCTTACAAATGGAGCCCCAAATGAGCTCAACTAAAAACTTCTACCAAGGACCCCTGGTCCTACCCTCTGGACCTTTCACTGGCCTAAACTGTTCCCCTCTGGAGGACACTACAATTGCAGGGCTGCTTCTTCAATCCTATCCAGCAGAAAGTAGCTAGAGCAGTCATTGGCCAATTCCCAACAGCAGTTGGGGTGTCCTGTTTAGAGGGGAGATTGAGAGGTGAAGCTGGCTGAGCTTCTGGGTCAGGTGGGAACTTGGAGAACTTTTCTGTCTAGCTAAAGGATTGTAAATGCACCAATCAGTGCTCTGTGTCTAGCTAAAGGTTTGTGAACACACCAATCAGCACCCTGTAAAAATGGACCCATCAGCACTCTGTAAAACAGACCAATCAGCACTCTGTAAAAAGGACCAATCAGCTCTCTGTAAAATGGACCAATCAGCAGGATGTGGGTGGGGTCAAATGAGGGAATAAAAGCAGGCCACCCGAGCAAGCAGCGGCAACCCGCTTGGGTCCCCTGCCATGCTGTGGAAGGTTTGTTCTTTTGCTCTTCACAATAAATCTTGCTGCTGCTCACTCTTTGGGTCTGCACTGCCTTTATGAGCTGTAATACTAAGCACGAAGGTCTGCAGCTTCACTCCTGAAACCAGCAAGACCACGAACCCACTGGGAGGAACAAACAACTCTGGAAGTGACGCCTTTACGAGCTATAACACTCACTGCAAAGGTCTGTGGCTTCAGTCCTGAAGTCAGCAAGACCACGAACCCACCAGAAGGAAGAAACTCTGGACACATCTGAACATCTGAAAGAACAAACTCTGCACACACCATCTTTAAGAACTTTAACACTCACCACAAGGATCTTCGGCTTCATTCTTGAAGTCAGTGAGACCAAAAACCCACCTGAAGCAACCAATTCTGGACACAGTACCACTAATTGGGGCCGGGCATGGTGGCTCATGCCCGTAATCCTGTGACCAGAATTGGTGGGCTCTTGGTCTCACTGACTTCAAGAGTGAAGCCACAGACCCTCAAGGTGAGTGTTACAGTTCTTAAAGATGGTGTGTCTGGAGTTTGTTCCTTCTGATGTTTGGATATGTTCAGAGTTTCTTCCTTCCAGTGGGTTCATGGTCTCGCTGGCTTCAGAAGTGAAGCTGCAGACCTTTGCGGTGAGTATTACAGTTCTTAAGGTGGCGCGTCTGGAGTTGTTCGTTCCTCCCATCTGGAGTTGTTCATTCCTCCCAGTGGGTTCGTGGTCTTGCTGGCCTCAGGAGTGAAGCTGCAGACCTTCGCTGTGAGTGTTACAGCTCATAAAACAGTGCAGACCCAAAGAGTGAGCAGCAGCAAAATTTATTGTGAAGAGCTAAAGAACAAAGATTCCACAGCGTGGAAGGGGACCCAAACGGTTTGCTGCTGCTGACTCAGGCAGCTTGCTTTTATTCCCTTATCTGACCCCACCCACATCCTGCTGATTGGTCCATTTTACAGAGAGCTGATTGATCCATTTTACAGAGAGCTGATTGGTCTGTTTTCACAGGGTGCTGATGGGTGCATTTACAATCCCTGAGCTAGACACAGAGTGCTGATTGGTGTATTTACAATACTCTAGCTAGATGTAAAAGTTCTCCAAGTCCCCACTAGATTAGCTAGACAGAGAGCACTGATTGGTGTGTTTACAAACCTTGAGCCTGACACAGAATTCTGATTGGTGCATTTACAATCTTTTAGCTAGACACAGAGTGCTGATTGGTGCATTTACAATCCTCTAGCTAGACATAAAAGTTCACCAAGTCCCCACCAGATTAGCTAGATACAGAGTGCTGATTGGTGCATCCACAAACCCCGAGCTAGACACAGAGTGCTGATTGGTGCATATAGAATCCTCCAGCTAGACATAAAATTTCTCCAAGTCCCAATCTGACTCAAGAGCCCAGCTGACTGCCTAGTGGATCCCACATTAGGGCCATGGGCGGAGCTCCCCGCCAGTCCCGTGGGGTGCCTGCACTCCTCAGCCCTTGGGCCATTGATGAGACCAGGTGCTGTGGAGCAGGGGGCAGCACCTGTCGGGGAGGCTCCGGCGGCATGGGAGCCCACAGCAGGGGAACTCAGGCATGGCAGGGTGCAGGTTCCGAGCCTTGCCACACAGGGAGGCGGCTGAGGCCTGCAAGAATTAGAGCATGGCGCGCATGGGCTGGCAGTGCTGGGGGACCCAGCACCCCTTCCGCAGCTGCTGGCCAGGGTGCCAAGCCCGCACCCACCCGGAACTCGCGCTGGCCCGCGAGCACCACGTGCAGCCCCAGTTCCTGTCCGCGCCTCTCCCTCCACACCTCCCCACAAGTATAGGGAGCCAGCTCTGGCCTCGGCAAGCCCAGAGAGGGGCCCCCACAGTGCAGTGGTGGGCTGAAGGGCTCCTCGAGCATGGCCAGAGTGGACACTGCAGCCTGAGGAAGTGCCGAGAGCGAGCAAGGGCTACTAGCACATTGTCACCTCTCAATCCCAGCACTTTGGGAGGCTGAGGTGGGCGGATCACGAGGTCAGGAGATCCAGACCACCCTGGCTAACATGGTGAAACCCGATCTCTACTAAAAATACAAAAAAAGTTAGCCGGGCATGGCAGCAGGCGCCTGTAGTCCCAGCTACTCAGGAGGCTGAGGCAGGAGAATGGTGTGAACCTGGGAGTCAGAGCTTGCAATGAGCCGAGATCACGCCACTGCACTCCAGCCTGGGCAACAGAGAAAGACTTTTGTCTCAAAAAAAAAAAAAAAGAAAGAAAAGAAAAGTACCACTCACAGATAACTTACTATATATCAGGCAATATTGTATTTCATTTAACTCCCACAACAACCCTAAGAGGTACATCTGTTATCCTCATTTTACATATGAGGAAACTGAGGCACAGATTTAAGTTATAAGTTTATCAGAGGCAGAGCTGGAGCTTCAAACTCAGTGTTGCCTCTGGTGCCTGTGCTCTGAGTCTCTAGATTATGCTGCCTCTCTTATAAAACACATTTTTATTTTAAAGCATGTCCACTTCACTTTCTCTTTTAGTCTTTGTTAACAACCCTCCAGGAATTAAAGATTATATAGGAATCTCCACTTTAGTGGGAGGTGAGGGAATTTCCAAAGTGGAGCAAGAGATTTGCTACCCACCCTGTTTTCATACAACAAAGTCACAGTTGATGAAATTAAAAATTAAAAACCAAATGAAATACAATAAAATATAAAATAGGATTCTTTTCTTATGCCATACACAGAATCAGCTCAGAATGGATTAAAGGCTTAAATGTAAGACCTGAAACTGCAAAACTCCAGACACGGAAAGAAAAATATTGCATGATCTCACTTATATGTGAAATCTTAAAAAAAAATAATGTCGAAGACACAAAGAGAACAAAATGATGGTTACCAGAGTTTGGGGTGGGAGGAAGGAGGGGGGAAATAAAGAGATGCATATCAAAGGATACAAAGTTGCAGATATGTAGAATGAATAAGTCTAGAGATCTAATGGAAGATGAGGACCGTAGAAACTTCAGTGAAGTTTCTGGCTGAGCAGGTCAGGGTTCTGGCTGAAAGCAAATGGAAAGAGTGAAGAGTTATTAGTGAAAGGTCTGTTTACAAAGTAGTGAGTAGAGTTAAGGAAGAATAACAAGGGAGAATGAAACACCCCATGACTAGCAATAATAGGAAGCTGCTATCTTTCCTGGACCTGATGAGCTAAAGGAAGGAACAAGGAGTTACTGGAAACCAGAGACTCCGGTAGCAGTAGGAGAGGGTAGTCATAAGCTGTGGCCTTCAGCAGAGGGTCAAGGACATGTAACCAAATACTCTATTTTTAATTTTTTAATCTTTTTCCCTTTTCTTCCTTGCTTGCTTTATGTTTAGATGTTTGAAAATTGTATGGTAAACTTTGCTCTCTATCCTTCCACCAGGCACTCCCTTGCACAATGCTCCCCTCATGTAATTATATGCTTTCTTGGAAGTTCATGGACTGAGTCTTAAAACAATCTAGGTACATATGGAATTCTCCTCCTCCAGGACATTACTCAAACCTGCAGTTAGCTTCCACCGCGATTGTGCCTGGGATGGTGCTAGCCCATTCAACAGATGGGGCAATAACTCAATGTAAGTCATCAGAGCAACTTACATAGACTGACTGGCACCTCCTTGCCCCTCTTACATGCCCCTCCCACCACCAACCTCCCTTTTTAAGCCCTTGCATTCTATCCAGAAATTTGAATTTGTTCCTTTCACACAAAAAACCTTGGCGATTCCTTTCCTTCCTTCCACCCCATCTTGTCCTTGATTTTTGACCTTGCAAGTGGCAAGTAGCTGAACCTGTGTTTGGTTTCAGACCCAGCCAATCTGCCCAGCTACCCAACAGATGTAGGGAAAGAAATTCTCCAGCTCTCTCTCCTTCCATCTATCCATCTCTTGCTGTTGCTTCCCATTGGACAAACCTAACAGGAAATCAAAGAACATAAAGGTCAGTATATTGAGGCATAGGATAGTGGACCTGTAGAGACAACAGTGATTATCCATCATCATGACCTTCACAATTGTTTACTGAAATTTAACAGAGACAACCTTGAGTTTCAGATATAGCAAAGCTTGTCTATTAGTGCAAATGGAAAGGTTGGTTTTTAAAAGGTACTTTATTAATTTAATATTGTTACCTTCTCATTAGTGGTTTCATGACTGAACAGGTGTAGAGGTCCCATGCGCACAGCAGGTAGAAAGAGGCCATTTCAATTCCACGTGTGGGGAGTGGAACCAAGATGGCCGAATAGGAACAGCTCCAGTCTCCAGCTCCCAGCCCCAGCGACACAGAAGACGGGTGATTTCTGCATTTCTGCTTGAGGTACCGGTTTCCTCTCACTAGGGAGTGCCTAACAGTGGATGCAGGACAGTCGGTGAAGCACACTGGGCGCGAGCCGAAGCAGGGCAAGGCATTGCCTCACTCGGGAAGCGCAAGGGGTCAGGGAGTTCCCTTTCCTAGTCAAAGAAAGGGGAAACAGACGGCACCTGGAATATTGGGTCAGTCCCATCCTAATACTGCGCTTTTCCAACGGGCCTGGAAAACGGCACACTAGGAGATTGTGCCCCGCACCTGGCTCAGAGGGTCCTATGCCCACGGAGTCTCGCTGATTGCTAGCACAGCAGTCTGAGATCAAGCTGCAAGGCGGCAGCGAGGCTGGGGGAGGGGCGCCCGCCATTGCCCAGGCTTGCTTAGGTAAACAAAGCAGCCAGGGAGCTCGAACTGGGTGGAGCCCACCACAGCTCAAGGAGGCCTGCCTGCCTCTGTAGGCTCCACCTCTGGGGGCAGGGCACAGACAAACAAAAACTCAGCAAGAACCTCCACAGGCTTAAATGTCCCTGTCTGACTGACAGCTTTGAAGAGAGTAGTGGTTCTCCCAGCACGCAGCTGGAGATCTGAGAACGGACAGACTGCCTCCTAAAGTGGGTCCCTCACCCCTGAGCAGCCTAACTGGGAGGCACCCCCCCCAGTAGGGACAGACTGACACCTCATTCAACCGGGTACTCCTCTGAGACAAAACTTTCAGAGGAACTATCAGACAGCTGAATTTGTGGTCTCACGAAAATCCGCTGTTCTGCAGCCACCGCTGCTGACACCCAGCCAAACAGGGTCTGGAGTGGACCTCTAGTAAACTCCAACAGACCTGCAGCTGAGGGTCCTGTCTGGTAGAAGGAAAACTAACAAACAGAAAGGACATCCACACCAAAAACCCATCTGTACATCACCATCATCAAAGACAAAAAGTAGATAAAACCACAAAGATGGGGAAAAAACAGAGCAGAAAAACTGGAAACTCTAAAAAACAAAGCACCTCTCCTCCTCCAAAGGAACGCAGTTCCTCACCAGCAATGGAACAAAGCTGGATGGAGGATGACTTTGATGAGTTGAGAGAAGAAGGCTTCAGACGATCAAACTACTCTGAGCTACGAGAGGAAATTCAAAACAATAGCAAAGAAGTTAAAAACTTTGAAAAAAAATTAGAAGAATGGATAACTAGAATAACCAATGGAGAGAAGGGCTTAAAGGAGCTGATGGAGCTGAAAGCCAAGTTTCGAGAACTACGCGAAGATTGCAGAAGCCTCGGTAGCAGATGCGATCAACTGGAAGAAAGGGTATCGCTGATGGAAGATGAAATGAATGAAATGAAGAGAGAAGGGAAGTTTAGAGAAAAAAGAATAAAAAGAAATGAACAAAGCCTCCAAGAAATTTGGGACTATGTGAAAAGACCAAACCTACGTCTGATTGGTGTACCTGAAAATGATGGGGAGAATGGAACCAAGTTGGAAAACACTCTGCAAGATATTATCCAGGAGAACTTCCCCAATCTAGCAAGGCAGGCCAGCATTCAGATTCAGGAAATACAGAGAACGCCACAAAGATACTCCTCGAGAAGGGCAACTCCAAGACACATAATTGTCAGATTCACCAAAGTTGAAATGAAGGAAAAAATGTTAAGGGCAGCCAGAGAGAAAGGTCGGGTTACACACAAAGGGAAGCCCATCAGACTAACAGCTGATCTCTCAGCAGAAACTCTACAAGCCAGAAGAGAGTGGGGGCCGATATTCAACATTCTTAAAGAAAAGAATTTTCAACCCAGAATTTCCTATCCCGCCAAACTAAGCTTCATAAGTGAAGGAGAAATAAAATACTTTACAGACAAGCAAATGCTGAGTGATTTTGTCACCACCAGGCCTGCCCTAAAAGAGCTCCTGAAGGAAGCACTAAACATGGAAAGGAACAACCGGTACCAGCCACTGCAAAAACAGGCCAAATTGTAAAGACCATCGAGGCTAGGAAGAAACTATAGCAACTAACGAGAAAAATAACCAACTAACATCATAATGACAGGATCAGATTCACACATAACAATATTAACGTTAAATGTAAATGGGCTAAATGCTCCAATCAAAAGACACAGACTGGCAAACTGGATAAGGAGTCAGGATCCATCAGTGTGCTGTATTCAGGAAACCCATCTCACGTGCAGAGACACACATAGACTCAAAATAAAGGGATGGAGGAAGATCTATCAAGCAACTGGAAAACAAAAAAAGGCAGGGGTTGCAATCCTAGTCTCTGATAAAATAGACTTTAAACCAACAAAGATCAAAAGAGACAAAGAAGGCCATTACATAATGGTAAAGGGATCAATTCAACAAGAAGAGCTAATTATCCTAAATATATATGCACCCAACACAGGAGCACCCAGATTCATAAAGCAAGTCCTCAGTGACCTACAAAGGGACTTAAACTTCCACACAATAATAATGGGAGATTTTAACACCCCACTGTCAGCATTAGACAGATCAACGAGACAGAAAGTTAACAAGGATATCCAGGAATTGAACTCAGCTCTACATAAAGTGGACCTAATAGACATCTACAGAACTCTCCACCCCAAGTCAACAGAATATACATTTTTTTCAGCACCACACCACACCTATTCCAAAATTGACCACATTGTTGGAAGTAAAGCTCTCCTCAGCAAATGTAAAAGAACAGAAATTATAACAAACTGTCTCTCAGACCACAGTGCAATCAAACTAGAACTCAGGATTAAGAAACTCACTCAAAACCGCTCAACTACATGGAAACTGAACAACCTGCTCCTGAATGACTATTGGGTACATAATGAAATGAAGGCAGAAATAAAGATGTTCTTTGAAACCAACGAGAACAAAGACACAACATACCAGAATCTCTGGGACACATTCAAAGCAGTGTGTAGAGGGAAATTTATAGCACTAAATGCCCACAAGAGAAAGCAGGAAAGATCCAAAATTGACACCCTAACATCATAATTAAAAGAACTAGAAAAGCAAGAGCAAACACATTCAAAAGCTAGCAGAAGGCTAGAAATAACTAAAATCAGAGCAGAACTGAAGGAAATAGAGACACAAAAAACCCTTCAAAAAATTAATGAATCCAGGAGCTGGTTTTTTGAAAAGATCAACAAAATTGATGGACCGCTAGCAAGACTAATAAAGAAGAAAAGAGAGAAGAATCAAATAGATGCAATAAAAAACGAAAAAGGGGATATCACCACCGATCCCACAGAAATACAATCTACCATCAGAGAATACTACAAACACCTCTACGCAAATAAACTAGAAAATCTAGAAGAAATGGATAAATTCCTCGACACATACACCCTCCCAAGACTAAACCAGGAAGAAGTTGAATCTCTGAATAGACCAATAACAGGTTCTGAAATTGTGGCAATAATCAATAGCTTACCAACCAAAAAGAGTCCAGGACCTGATGGATTCACAGCTGAATTCTACCAGAGGTACAAGGAGGAAGTGGTACCATTCCTTCTGAAACTATTCCAATCGATAGAAAAAGAGGGATTCCTCCCTAACACATTTTATGAAGCCAGCATCGTCCTGATACCAAAACCTGGCAGAGACATAACCA
>NW_026652281.1:35119211-35190742 GCF_009828535.3 Hylobates moloch
AGGTGCTGGAGAGGATGTGGAGAAATAGGAACACTTTTACACTGTTGGTGGGACTGTAAACTAGTTCAACCATTGTGGAAGTCAGTGTGGCGATTCCTCAGGGATCTAGAACTAGAAATACCATTTGACCCAGCCATCCCATTACTGGGTATATACCCAAAGGACTATAAATCATGCTGCTATAAAGACACATGCACACGTATGTTTATTGCGGCACTATTCACAATAGCAAAGACTTGGAACCAACCCAAATGTCCAACAACGATAGACTGGATTAAGAAAATGTGGCACATATACACCATGGAATACTATGCAGCCATAAAAAATGATGAGATCGTGTCCTTTGTAGGGACATGGATGAAACTGGAAAACATCATTCTCAGTAAACTATCGCAAGGACAAAAAACCAAACACCGCATGTTCTCACTCATAGGTGGGAATTGAACAATGAGAACTCATGGACACAGGAAGGGGAACATCACACTCTGGGGACTGTTGTGGGGTGGGGGGAGGGGGGAGGGACAGCATTAGGAGATATACCTAATGCTAAATGACGAGTTAATGGGTGCAGGAAATCAACATGGCACATGGATACATATGTAACAAACCTGCACATTGTGCACATGTACCCTAAAACCCTAAAGTATAATAAAAATAAAATAAAATAAAATAACAAAATAAAATAAAATAAAATAAATATTGTTACCTTTGGTGGAAAGAAGTGTGAAGGAAGGGTACTTTGATGCCTGTCTTTTCTAGGGTGTGGCTGAGAACTGAGGAGCAAAGATAATAGGGAAGTGGAGGGGAAAAGACATAGCAGTAGCTTTCGATACTGCTTAAAGACTCTTTTGGAGGATACATTTGGAAGGATTATCCTCCAGAAAGGTGGGTCCTGAGCACATGTGGTAGCTCCATTTGGTGTCTTGTTTTAATGGTCTGAACATGAAGGATGCCACAGAACTCAATGAGGAAGACTCAATGCTTGTGAGAATCTGTCCAGCCACTTTTCCACAGTGCTCTCCTCTTGCAGCCCATGTGACTTGAGGCTTTCTCTATCTTCATGTCTGGGAACTCCAAACACTAATATTTACAGCACATCTCTTAAGGGTTGTCAAAATTCCTTATTGTAAAGGAAAATTTTAAAGAATCTCAGGACCCCCAAACTCCTTATGCAAAAGGAAGGTTAAGCCTAAAGGCTGAGTCATTAAACATCCTCTTGCGAATGAATAGCTGTTACCAGCATTATGCATCAGCCAGATCCTCAAGGAGAGGTGGAGAAGTGAAAGGCCTCAGGCATCTAGGGAGGGCTGTCTCCACAGATCACTCATAAGTAAATTATTTGCTGGCCTCCCATAAACAAGGACATGCCAATTGTAACTGTGGGTCCACAATCTAAGTCTAGTTCCTAAGACTAAAGTCTGTTATACATATCTTACCAGGTACAGAACAAAGAAAAGATGAGGTCAGTCTCTTCCTCAATATACCCAGAAATGTCTGCATTGTTGATTCTCCTTTACTCCTTTTTTTCTCTTCAGGGGTTCCCCTTATCCTATGTAAAAGGTAGATTCACTGGCCACTAACTAAAGTCTCATAAGAATGTAACTGCCTACCTGTCTTCCAAATGCCATAATTTCTTCCAAATTACATAAGAACGTAATTCACCTAGCTGCCTACCTGTCTCTCTTCCAAATACCTTCCCCTGCTTTAAGGAAATGTACAAATACTGAACTCCTGAAAACCTCGCTGAAAATCAATCAGAGAAAAACATATGTCTATGGCTTATTTTATCCCAGAATACCCTAAAGCTGGCTTAATAAATCTAGATAGTTGAGACTGTTACAGTAAGTAGCTAGTCAGGTGTATTAGTTCGTTTTCATGGTGCTGATAAAGACATACCTGAGACTGAGCAATTTACAAAAGAAAAAATATAATTGGACTTACAGTTCCATGTGGCTGGGGAAGCCTCACATCATGGCGGAAGGCAAGGAGGAGCAAGTCATATCTTAAGTGGATGGCAGCAGGCAAAAAATGAGGGAGGGTGTGCAGGAGAACGCCTCTTTTTAAAACCATCAGATCTCTTGAGACTTATTCACTATCACAGGAACAGCATGGGAAAGATTTGCCCCCATGATTCAATTACTTCCCACCAGGTCTCTCCCACAACACGTGGGAATTCAAGATGAAATCTGGGTGGGGACACAGCCATGAGGCATGAGCAGGGCAGGAGAGGGCTCCCCCAACCACCACCAGGAATGCCAGGCAACCACCAGGTGGTCAGGCAGTTTGTCACATGGCTTCTCCAAAATGATAATAGGTCACAGCCTCTGCCAGAGAAAGGCAGTTTCCCATTGGATAAAAACAACAGAAACTGGTGATCGGCAGCTTCTCAATAAGATCTCAGGAATTGGGTTAGTAGGCTCAAGCATATGCATTAAGAGGCAAAATGGTGCAAATTAACTGGTATATGACTTTCTGGGGGCATTCCTCTGGAAAAGGGAAGACCACATCAGGTGAGCATGCATACAACTCCAGTAAACATACTGCACATACTCACCTCCCAAGGGCTAGCAGCACCACACATGTGGGCAGCTCACCCCAAGGGAAGAATCAAGGTAAAAGGGATGCAAGACACTGGCAGCATACAAAATCCTAAATCCAAGGTCAAACAGGGCACTTTACCTCCAACATTCCCACTTGACCCTCTTCCAAGTGTGCTTTACTTTCTTTTCATACCTGCTCTGAAACTTGCCTTGGTCTCTCCTTCTGCCTTATGCCCCTTAGTTGAATTCTTTCTTCTGAGGAGTCACGAACTGAGGCTGCTGCAGACCCACACAGATTATCCAACAGTAACTGTGATATTCACCATTCATAACAAGACTTTTGCCTCAGTCGCTCATTCCTGTTATCATAATACCGACATCTATAGGGTTACCTTTGGCCCTGAAAATAATGTACTGCACATAAGAAATGTCTAAAGCTAACCAGGAAAGGGGAGAGGGGAGGCTTACGTCACAGAAAAGTGCCTCTCTTTGCAAACTCTTCCGTAAGTAAAGCCCTCTTTAGCATTATCAGAATCCAAAGAGAAGGATCAGATTCTCAGTCATGGTCAGTTTTATCTGAAATATATGTGTCTCAGAGCCAAAAGCATCTAAAGTCCACAACCAGCACCACCCCCAGTCCCTCAGCAAGCCAGAGGTGCATCCTAAAGTGAGTTGGGGTTGAAAGAGGAGAGCCCAGACTCCAGGTGCTCCTTCCCCTCAGGGCATCGGTTCCATTTTTTCAAAGGGCTTTTTTTCCAGTCAACTCTCTCTCTGAAACTTTTGGGAATGCATATCCTCATCTGTAAGACAAGGAGAAGGAATGTGCTATTTCTAAAATTCGTTCCCTCCCTACAATAGTTTTGAAGAGGTTTCATTTAAACCACTGAGCTTTTTCAATTCATATCAATGAAGCGTATGATGGGTGTACGAAAACAAGTACAATATCACCATCTAGCGGATAAAAGCTAGTAATACTAGTGACAATTAATGCAGACAAATGAGTGAACTTTCAAAAGGAGAAAGCAATTATATAGAACTTTCCAGACAGTATTTCTCAATTTTTTGTAGATTGTAGACCTCTTGGAGAAGTTATGGACCCTCCCACCTCCAAAAATGCAAAAGGCATATACATCAAATTTCTGCACACAATTTTAGACAATATATGACCCTTGAATAATATGCATGGGCCACAGTATAAGAACTGCCACTTTATACATTATTTCGATCACTAGGCAAATGAAAAAGGATCCTATAATCAGCAGGAATCAGTAAATGCTGTAGCACATCTATTTTCTTAAAAAAAAAATCTAACCATAATTCAAACCCCTTTCCTATTGTGGAGGTTACTGCATTGTATTAGGGTTGGTGAGAAGTAGGGTTCTACCTGACATGGCAGAAGAGGCCTGCCTGATTCTCTTTGGCCAGAAAAGCACCCACTTATCTGGTCATTTGCTCCAATCAGACTTTGATTCTTGAAAGGGTGGTGCAAAGATGGAGGGAAGGCTGAAAAGTGTTTGAAAAGCTCTGCAGTATCTAGTGGCAGCAAAGCCAGGGGTAAAGTCCTGGCGTGACCCTTCCTTGGCTAAAATTCCATCTTCCCACACCCCTGCCCATTTCAATATCTAGTTCTTCAATCTCATTAATTCTGTGAATGGCTTGACATCCTTCCAATAAGTCCCTTTACGCTTAGCTCAGAATTAATTTACAATGAACTTTTCGATTGATGCACATAACAAATTCTTAAAGATGACCAGAAAGATAACTGCCATTAAATATAACATATTTTATCATTAGAATTTTTTGACATCCCACACAATTTTGGAACATATATTAATATTATCCACTAAAATATAATCTGAAAATGATTTAACATCATTTTGGCAATCTCATATACCTAAACCTCTTAAATAATCCTGTTTATCTCTCTTTTCTGGACACTCCAGGGTCCCTTCTGTATCAGGAAAGACAATTTTGAAACTGAGGTTTAATTTTGGAAAACCTGGCAAATGTGTTACAGGTTTAAAATATTGATGCTTAGAAATAGAATTCTAGATTACCATAAATTTATTTTGCCAAAATGATGACTCAAAAATTTTAAAAAGGCAAAAACCTTTCATTAGCCTTTACTATTACATGAAAATACTGATTAAAGCCAAATTTTACCCTTGCATTATTTATGCATTAACATTTATTAATGTTAACCCCAACTTTTTGTTGAACCCTCATGGACAATTCCATCTAATCTTAACCATTTTGACCATGAGGTGAAATTTTTACATACCTTTTATAACCCTTCGTTAAAAGGCAGAGTAGTGTATTAAGAAAACCTTGCTGTACTTTTATTTCAATGCTCAATTTATGAAAAGACCATATAATACCCTTTTGTATTACCCTTTTGTATTTAGTTAATGTTTACACCCAGGATTTTTTTGCAAGATTGATTTTACAATATTTCCACAATTTGCTTAAACCTTCAGATGTATCTTATCTAATTTAAGACAATCCTTTATTCCTAGGTGAAATTTACATTTCCATGCCTTCTTATAATCTTCTACTAAAAACACATTTTACTGCCTTTACACACCACATATGTAAGTCTATTTTTAGTGGTTTAAGTTACATGTTATAATGATAACTTTCAGTAGTTTCTAACTTTAATGTGAAACCTGGTAAGTTGTTTTGATTATGTACTAGAGACAGATAAAGTTACTTTTTCCAGCATAGTTAGGGTTGTGGTTAATTTTGTGTGTCCCCAGGCCTTACCAAGTTGTAAAGCAGGCAGCTTACAGTCTTGAAACATTTAGCAAACCTAGTAGCAGACTTATATGATGTAGATCACCTGTTTGCATTTTGATGACACTTGTATTTTACCAATAATCCCTAAGACTATTTTTATTTCTTAAAGATGAAAGTCACTTGCACTGAAAGGCATTATAGCTTTTATCTTTGCTTTAAAAAATATTTGATTTAAATGGGTATTTTTCTTTAAGCCAATCAATTAGAGCTCTTTTGTAGACATTACACACAGCATATATTTAGCTACACAGACAGAAGATTCAGTACTTGTAAGATTTTTCATTTGCCAGTTTCTTAACTGAATTACTGGCTTCAGGGTAGAGCCCTTGGAGGAACACGGCCAGGAAAGCGTTCATTTCAAGGGTCTAATAAGCAGGCACAGCTGAAGGCAAAGACAGATCTGCAAAATTAAGGGTGCCCTTTTATACTCGATCCTGGATCCCCAAAAGGAGAGAAATGCTACAGGAGAAGATATTGAAGTGCTTCTACCATGCATTTTATTGCAAGGCAATGCAAAGCCAATAAGCCTATTTTGTAATCAGCCCATCCCCCACAGGAGTCTCATCTCTCAGTGGGGGTGGGGAGGTTTCCATATCTTCCAGGTGGTGAAGAGCATGCTTCTCTGATCCAAATGTGCAAAGAGTCAAGTATACCTCCACAACTACTACTAGCTGTCCCTTAAAGTATATTTCCTACCTCGTTATTACACACCAAAGCTCGCTCTAATGTGAAGCAATTTCTGATACTGCCCAAACAGATAACACAATGCAAAATAGAACAGAGCCTTTGATTTTGAAAGAGATTTATCTGCTTTTAATTCCTGGGATTCCATGAGGAAAACAGAGGTTTTTTCCAAAACAGGGTCTGTGGCATCTCCTCTTTTTTTCCCAAGGAATTCCAGGCTACCAAAAGTTATCTTAGGGCATCTCATGTGTGCATTAAGAGTGTCAAGACAGGCTGAGTGCAGTGGCTCATGCCTGTAATCCTAGCACTTTCGCAGGCCAAGGCGCGTGGATTGCCTGAGCTCAGGGGTTTGAGACCAGCCTGGGCAACACGGGGAAACCCCATCTCTACTAAAATACAAAAAATTAGCTGGGCATGGTGGCATGCACCTGTAGTTCCAGCTACTCGGAAGGCTGAGACAGGAGAATTGCTAGAACCTGGGAGGCAGAAGTTGCAGTGAGCCAAGATCGTGCCACTGCACTCCAGGCTGGGTGACAGAGTAAGACTCTGTCTCAAAAAAAAAAAAAAAAAGAGTGGCAAGACAAAAAATGGAGAAAAGTAATTCAGTCAAATGAGAATAAAAACCTTTTCCCAGAAAAACAAGACCGAAGAAGAGAAAAACGTATAGGCCTTTTAAATACACCTGTAGCTTGGATATCCACTTTTAATTAAGCTGAACTCTCTTTAGGAAAATCCTTTAAGATCTCTTGTTACTCAACATTAGCTACACCAAGTGGTTAAGATTTTTGGCTTTTGAACGTTACAAAAGTAACCTCACAGGTGAAACCAATAAACCTCAATTAGGTTATGACTTAACTGCGAGTGTATGAGGTATTCTCAAAGGGGCGGTAAGCAACTTTTGAAACTGTTATTGCAAAATGACTGAGACGGTAAAAGAGGTCCAACCCAACCAATCCCATCTTGCTTCCAGCCCCCAAGCTGTCCTCGCCCAGCCCTAGGCATAGGCCAAACCAACTCTGGGAGGAGCCTAGTTTACAGTTTACAGCCTGAAACAAAGACGACAGCAACTCCTTCCCCAAATAAGCCTCCCTCTTGTCTGGGGACTAGACAAAGAAACTAGCCACAGGATTAGAAAACATGGCTCAGGAGTCGTGCAGCTGCAAGCTGCAAGATTCTGACCCTCCCTAAACTGCTCCCAAGATTGGTGCTCAAGGTATTTTGCAAACCCTGCCCCTGATGGACCAGCTGGCACCACCCAGATTGACAAACTGGCTCATCTGATTTTGTAGTCTCCACTCAGGAACTGACTCAGCACAAGAAGACAGCCACCACTGTAAAATGGCAGAGACTAAAACAAAGTATTGCCACATAGTTACAGGTCATGTTCCCAAGGACATAAAACAAGATGGAGGCCTGCATCAAATTTTATCACCGATCATTTTGTAGGACTGGCTTGAACAGCAGGTTTATGGGGTCCCAGTCCTAAGGCACCCTTTCTTTTGACAGAACCATGCAGAAAGACATGCAAAGCACACCAGACTGACGACAGCTTAAGACCAACCACACAAATCCTTTTTCATTAATTAAAACTTTACAGAGAATGTAATCAGTGATCCTTATTATCCCTTTTACCAGTTTGCCCAGAGAGAGAGAGGCCAAAAGCCCGACTGGTTAAAAAAAAACTTTTACCGTTTTGCCGGCATGTCAGCTTCTGGGTTCCCTTCTCCCGAGCTCAATTCTAAGCCAAGCACTTGAAGGTTGGGGGAAATTGACCTTTCTCTGTTTGGAGGAACATTATAAAAGAAAGAATAGGAGCCATTTTAAACTATGAAAGAAGGAAGGAGAAATACCATAGAAAAGTCTAGAGGTTTGGGTTGGGGGGCAGGAAGGGCCAGAGCATCTGGAAGTTGCATTCAAGGGTTGCATTCAAGGGTTTCCTGGGGGTTCGTTTCTCTAATTTTGGGGAATTGTTCCCTTTGGGCCCTCCTGATGTGACTGGTAAAAAAGCTGAGTTGATTGTGCAACGCTTGCAAAAGTCTAGTAAGAAGGCCATGCCCTTGTACATAAGAAAGTGAGCCACTTTTTCTTTAAAATCTAGGGTCAAAGGAGTCACAGTGCTTCAGAATGCATTCCAGAGGAATTCAGGCTGAAGATAGTCTGTTACCTATCTAGAAAGAGAAGCAAGAGAAAGGTATCCCTTTAGTCTCCTTCCTTTCCTTTGAAATAGCCCAAGGTAGAGGGCTACCCCCCCACTGTTTTCCCTTTCTAGTTCCCTGAGCCCTGGCATCCATTAAATGTGCCACTCATGGTTGCAGGCATGACCCTCAGCATGGAACCAAAGGAACTAAGTGATTGGGATTATGTTAACATGTGACTTTAGTCATCCACTTGTGATATCCTTTTGATTTCCTAGACTCATCTGGCCTGTGTGGCTCCCAGAAAGATGGATCTCAGGAAAAAATACATAATAGTTTCATTTGGGCAAGACCCATTTAATGGAGGGGGTGTACTAGATTCAACTCTATATCCTGCTATTATGGCCCATGCTAAAGCATTTACCCTTAGAGAATGGTTCCGGTGAACTTCCAGACATAAAATCTTACTATTTAAGTACCATTTTAATGGGAGGTAGAAAATGTGCCTGAAAAGAACGTAGGGACCAAGTGGCCATTTTCCTGCTGATGGGAGAGTATTGAGTCTAAAATTTGATTTTAGAGTATTTTGTCCTCATTGCTGAAGGGAGAGTTTTTCCATTTACAGGAGCAGCATAAAGCCTTGCCTGTAGTAGAGAGGTGTCAAAAGGGAAGGGATTCCTATTCCACTAGGTGGTGCTGTTGACCTTGAAATGCCATGTGCCCTCCAGCCCAAGGGCAGAGAAATGCTCACAGTGGTGGGGCAGGGGAGTGGTGGAGACCCTCTGTTCCTAGAAAAATCACAAAAACTACATTCCCTTGAGCTATATTCCTGGTTACTGCAGCATCCTACAACATTTCCTGATCGTGCCTAATAGTACTACTTCCCTGAACTGTAAAAATTCCCCCACATTGCATACAGAGAGGAGACATGGCAGTCGCAGACGGGAAAGGAGGAAATTATGATAAGCTGGAGATCCTGTTGCCGATGCCTGATTGGGCAGTTGGAGGCGGGTCAGTCCAGAAGCCTTCAGATAACACCAGGGTGTAGACCTGGCCAGAAATCCTTAATTGCTCCAGGACCTATTCCAGCCCCATGCAATGGCTAGGTTTCCATGAAGGGAAATCAGCTCAAAACACAGCCAAAATGCACAGAATGGAGGCCGACAGCCTTGAAATGAAACAATGTCCCAGATGGGGCCCCAAAATGAAGCGGCGACATTGTCTGGGGTAAATACCCGAGATTCGTTGTTTCACGCCAAGGGATTCAAGGACACGGACACACAAGTAGAGTTTAAGAGCAGAGGTTTAATACATAGAAGAAAAAGAGAATATCTCTCTATTCTGCAGAGAGGGGCACCCGAGTGGGTCTTCCAGTTTTGTGACGAAATAAACGGGGTTTTATAGATGAGCTTGAGGAGGTGGTGTCTGATTTATATAGGAGGTGGTAGTGTCTGATTTACATAGGGCCCAAGAGATTGGTAGAACCAGTTGCGATGTTTGCATGGGGTTCAAGGAAGCTGCCCATCCCACCCTAATCTTTTATTATGCAGACGGTCTCTCTACCTGGCCAACGCCAGGTTGTCTGTTCCTTACTGTACACGTGGTTCACAAAGGGAAGATGGAGCCACGATGTTGAACATGACTGGCCCCCAGGTAGCCTTTCTCTATTGGCACAGCTGTTGGTATTTACCTATGCAAGATTTTAGCTTGCTTATTTATGCTTGCAGCTTGATTTTTTCAGGATGCTTTTTGTTAGAAAAGATTTGGGGGCTGCTTTTACAAAAAGAAAAGCTTACTGAGGACTTTCTTACCCTATCTGCCTAATTTCCAACTCCTGTATCGAAAGGACTATACTTTTTCTACCACATTATTTTTGTGTCCTTGTGAAAAAAATCAGTTGCCCATAGATGTTGAGTGTATTTCGGGACTTTCTATTACTTTCTATCGCTCTATGTGTCCACATTTATGTAAAAACCAAGTTGTTTTGTATACTAAAGTGTCTCAGTCTGTTTGTGTTGCTATAAAGGAATATCGGAGATGGTAATTTATTTAAAAATAAGGTTTATTTGGCTCATAGTTCTGCAGGCTATACAAGAAGCATAGTGTCAGTATTTGCTTCTGGTGAGAGCTTCAGGCTGCTTCCACTCATGGCAGAAGGCAAAGCGGACCCAGCTGTACAGAGATCACATGGCAAGCAAGAAAGCAAGAGAGAGGGGGATTAATCTATTCACATAGGATCTACCTTCATGACCCAAACACCTCCCATTAGGACCCATCTCCAACACTGGAAACCAAATTTCAACATCAGATTTGGAGGGGGGTCAAACAAACCATATCCAAACTATAGCATAAAGTTTTGTTGTCTGGAATTAGATAAAAATTAAATATGGGCCCTCTAAAGTTGTTCTTTTTCTGTTGTTTTGGCTGTGCTAATGTGCTTTATATTTCCATATAAATTTTGAAATCAGCTTGCCCATGTCTACAAAAAAAAGCCCACTTTTTTGATTCTGATGAATCTATTACAGATTTTGCAGAGAACTGACTTCTTAGCAATATTGAGTCTTCCAACCCATGAAAAAGTAAATCTTTGTTTTTTAGGTCATCTTTAATTTCTCTCAGCAACATTTTGTACATTTCAGTTTCTAGGTCTTTCATATCTTTTGTCAGTTATTCCTAAATATTTATCTTTTTTGACGCTTTGTAAATGGCATTTTTTCTTATTTTAACTTACAGTTGTTTGTTGCCAATATACAGAAATACAGGTGGGTTCTTGTATATTGATTTTGTATCCTAAAACCTTGTTAAACTCATTAATTAGTTCAAGTAGTTTTGGTAGTGGGAAACTAATAATTTTACCTGCCCCAGAATCTTCGTTGTGATAATATAACTTTGCTATTCCTTTGGAGAACCATTTCTCTTCTACTCTCAGTCCATGTGTTTGGGAAGACATTTAACAGAGACTAATTAGCACAGTGACTGGTGTAGAGACATAACAAATGGTGTACGTGACCAGTTGATCCAATGAAAGTCAATGCTGGAAGTTATGAGGAAATCAGTGGGAAAACATTGCTTTTTCTTGCTAGTTCAAAGTAGAGTGTTATTGATTTCAAATTTAAGTCCATTGTGGTCAGAGAACACACTTCGTATGACTTGAATTCTTTTAAATTTGTTGGGATTTGCTTTGTGGCCCACAATTGGTGTATCATAAGTATTATATGTGCACTTGAAAAGACTGTGTATTCTACTCGTGTTATGTGGTAAGTTCTATAAATGTTAATTAAGTCGTTTATTGATAGTGCTTTTCAAGCCTACTATTTTTTGCTGATTTTATGCTTATTCTATCAATTATTGAGAGACACTGAAATCTCTAATTGTCAACTTACCTATTTTTCCTTGCAGTTCTATCAATTTTTACTTGTCATTTTGAAGCTCTTTTATTATTAAGAGCATAACTTTTAGGATTATTATATCCATTGATCTTTTTTTATTACTAAATTACTGTCTTTATCCCAATTATATTCCTCGTTCTGAATTATCCTGACATTAATATAACCATTCTAGCTTTTTAAAAGTTAATATTAGCATGACATAACTTCTTTCATTTTTTAACATTTAACCTATGTGTTTTTCATGTGATTCATTTTACATGTGATTCATTTCTTGCAGGCATCATATAGCTGGCTCTTGGTTTTTTATCCAATCTGACAAGCTCTCCCTTTTATTTGGAGTTTTTGGACCATTCCACTTAATATGATGAATTTGTCTGTTCTTACACTGCTATTAAAGACATACCCAAGACTGGGTAATTTATAAAGAAAAAGAGGTTTAATGGACTCACAGTTCCACATGGCTGGGGAGGCCTCACAATCATGGTGGAAGGTGAAGGCAAAGGCAAGTTTTAACATGGCAGCAGGCAAGAGTGCCTGTGCAGGGAACTACCCTTTATAAAACCATCAGATCTCGTGCGGCTTATTCAGTCATGAGAAAAGCATGGAAAACCCACCCCCATGATTCAATTACCTCCCACCAGGTCCCTGCCATGACACATGAGGATTATGGAAGCTACAATTCAAGATGAGATTTAGCTGGGGACCCAGCCAAGCCGTATCATAAGATTACTAATTTTTTCAGTTTGAGTCTATTATCTGTTTTCTATTTTTGTTGTTGTGTTTGTCTGTATTTGTTATTTCCATTTGTTTTTTGTACCATTTTCCCTTTTTTGCCCTTTTTTGAAGTTTTGCAAGTCTATCTGGTGGGAACAGGCACTATTTTTGGCCATTTATGAGCACCAGGCACTGTTTTCTTTAATCCTTTCAGATGGTTCTTTTCCTGACTTCAGGTAGTTTTTGCATGCATGCACTGATCAGCAGCTTGCTGAACACTCCAGAGAGACCCTCTGCAGAGTGTTGCAGTTTACTCTCTAAGAAATTCTCTCATCTCTGGTCTTCTGTCTGTTCTAGAGCTCTAGGTGCTTTGGTTTTCCCACGCTTAACTTTGTCTCCTCAATTCAAGAACTCAAGAACCAAACAAATATGGCCAAATGATTTTTTGACAAAGGTGCAACGACAATTCAATACAGAAAGGATAGTCTTTTAAATAATAGTGATGGAACAATTGGATATTCATGTACATAAAAATGAACCTCAACCTATCTCATACTTTATCCAAAAATTAACTCAAAATGGATCATGAATCTAAATATAAAACTAAAAAACTTTTAGAAAAAACAATAGAAAAAAACCTTCATAACTGGGGGTTAGGCAAAGAGTTCTTAGCATGACACCAACATCACTATCCATAAAAAAGATACAGTTTATCAAAATAAAAAATTATAAAAAATGTTAAGGGAATGAAAAGACAAGCTACAAATAAAGTATTTTCAAATCACATATCTGACAAAGGACCTATATTCAGAATCTATAATGAACTCTCAAAACTAACAGGAAGAAAACAATTTTGAAATGGTCTAAAGACTTGGAGAGGAAATATGGGTGACTTACCCAAAGAAGATGTATGGCTGACAAATAAGCACATGGAAAGATGTTCAAAATTAGTGGCTATTAGAGAAATACCACTTAACCCCATGATCAGATCCTATTGCATACCTAATAGAATGGTGAAAATAAAGACTACTGACAATAGTAACAGCTATCAACAATGTGAAGCAACTGGACCTCTCTGACATTACTGGGAGGAATGCAAAATGATATAGCCGTTCTCAAAAATAGTGAATACTATTCAGCAATAAAAGAAAATGAATTGTAGATATAAACAGTAATTTGGATGAATCTCAAAGACATTATGCTAAGTGAAAGAATCCAGTCTCAAAAGGTTACATACTGTATGATTCTATCTATAGGACATTCTCAAGAAGACAAACCTAGAATGTCAAAGAAGAGATCAGTGGTTGGCAGGGGTTAGGGGTGGGGGGGATGATGTAACTACAAAGCGGTAGCACAAGGGAATTTTTTAGGATGATGAAATTGCATCCTGATTGTGGTGAAGGTTACCTAAATTTGTACATGTGTTAAAATTCAAAGAACTGTCCATCTTTTAAAAAGTTCATTTTACTTTATTCATTTTAAAAGGAGACTTAAAAAAAAACTTTGTAGTAAACTAATACTAAATGGTGACATTTAGTTGTCCAGA
Organism: Hylobates moloch; assembly: GCF_009828535.3. Classification (NCBI taxonomy): domain Eukaryota; kingdom Metazoa; phylum Chordata; class Mammalia; order Primates; family Hylobatidae; genus Hylobates; species Hylobates moloch. The sequence goes on from NW_026652281.1 coordinate 35,133,016, forward strand.
TATTCTGAGAAGAGCAAAGTGAAGCACTTTAGTGGGTCCCTGTGTCTGAAACATGCCTGGTATATTCAAGGAATAGTAAGGAGGTCAGTGTGGCTAAAGTACCATGAGTAGAAAAGGAGAGTAGAGGACAGAAGGTCAGAGATAATGAGAGACCAGATTATGTAAGGACTTTGGCTTTTGAATTACATAGGGAGCGACTGCAGGGTGTTGAGCAGAAAGTATGAGATGAGCAGATTTAATGTTTTAAAAACATCACTGTGACTGCTGTGTTGAAAATAGATTTGTGTAGGGGGCAGAGAAGAGGAGGTAGAAGAGGGAAGATATCTTAGGAGCTACTACAGTAACCCAGGTAAGAATGACCGATTGTGGCTCAGTACAGAGTTGTTGTGACAGATGTGGTGAGAAACGGCTGGAGTCGAGATATAATTTAGAAGGTAGACTCAAGATAATTTTCGGATGGATTGAATTGAAAAATGAATTGAAAAGGAGTCCAGGATAACTTCAAGTTTTCTGGCCTGAGCAAACAAAAGACTTAAACCAGCATCAGTTAAAGGGAGGACAGCTTTGGGTAAATCAGGATGGGGGAAAGAATAGTTCAATTGTGAATATGCTGTTTGAGATTCTAACGGCCAAATGAAGATTTTACATTTGGCTGGAAAGATCAAGGTGCATCCAGTGGCCTTAGGCATACTGACTGCGCTGTGTGGTCCTTTTGGTTAACTGTGGAAAGTTCTGGAGCAGAGTGGGGAATCTGTGTTCTGGGAAGCTCATTCCACACCAGAACTAATAGGTTGTAGTCACTTGTAAGTTACCTGTTCAGTTGTGGTCTTTTATTCAGGAGTGAAGTTTATTTGATTTATTCATCAAGACTTTCTGTGTCTCAGGATATAAGATTTTAAATGGTGAAGAATGCATCTCTAAGAACAAATTCTTAAATGAATATGTCTTTTCTTATAGCACTCATTCAAGATTATTCTTTTCTCATTGTTTATCTTTGCTGTAGTTTTTAAGAGTCAGGCTGAGTCGTTCAGTGAATACAAGGTGTCAGTAGATACAAGGTGGAGGGCTGCTGTAATCTAAGCTGCTCAGAGAATCAGAAGAAACAAATATGAATTGTGGATGGGGTGGGAAATATACAAACTCACTGAAGAACAGTTTTAGACAAAGTACCAGATAAAATGAAAAATAATGGCAACTGACAAATTATGAAAATTAAGTTCTTGATTTAAGAAGGGAAAGAGTGGAAACAGCAATGAAATCTGACATCAGCTCCAGCTGCAAATCTTTATGTGCATATTATGAAATAAAAACATCACAAGATGTCTCCTTCTGGCCCTTCCCATTCCCCCAAATAGAAATTATCAATAGCACTATTTTAGATTCCAGGTTTATACATAAATGTGTGTATTATGTATAGCTCTGTTTCACAGCCTACTCCCATCCCAAATCCCAAACCCAAATATCTTCCAACTAGGTTAACTAATAAATCCATATACAACTCTTCTCAACAGAGCAAAATACAATGGCTCAATACTAGATCCAAAGGAATAGATTTTTCATAATGAATCTGTAGGCATCAGAGTAAGTAAACAAGGGAATGTCTAGAAATGAAAGCTTCCAATATTCCTTTATATTACATTCATCTGCCATTTTTAATTTTTTTTTGAGATGGAGCCTCGCTGCTCTGTTGCCCAGGCTGGAATGCAGTGGCGTGATCTCGGCTCACTGCAACCTCTGCCTCTCAGGTTCAAGCAATTCTTCTACCTCAGCCTCCCGAGTAGCTGGGACTACGGGTATGAGCCACCACACCCGACTAATTTTTGTACTTTTAGTAGAGACGGGGTTTCACCATATTAGCCAGGCTGGTCTTGAACCCCTGACCTCGTCATCTGCCCACATTGGTCTCCCAGAGTGCTGGGATTACAGGTGTGAGCCACCACGCCCAGCCTCATCTGCGTTTTCTGAGTAGCACTGTATTTAGTCCACAGCATCTTTGAGAAGGTATATTCAATATGCTAAAAACTATATAGTATTTGGAAAAATTATGACAAAGAGATCATTCTTAAAAATGGGATTTGCCTACTTTCTCTTTTTGTGCATTGATGTTTGATATGAAAAATCACGACTTTTTTTTAAAAAATCACAAATTAGCTGGGCATGGTGGTTCAAGCCTGTAATTGCAGCACTTTGGGACGCCAAGGAGGGAAGACTGATTGGGCCTAGGTGTTTGAGACCAGCTTGGGCAACATGACAAAACCCCATCTCTACAAAAAATACAAAAATTAGCTGGGCATGGTGCACATGCCTGAAGTCTCAGCTACCTGGGAGGCTGAGGTGGCAGGATCACTTAAGCCCAGGAAGTCAAGGCTACAGTGAGCCATGATCGTGCCCCTGCACTCCAGCCTGGGTGACAGAGTGAGATCCCACTAAAAAAAAAAAAAAATTCACAAATTAGAGAATAAGAATTAGTCAAATCTTAGATTCATAGGTGTGTACAGTACACATAGAAATAATTTAAATATATATCATCATTGTAAGTTGACCATGTATTGAGGAGTGAGGGAGTGGGGAGTGAGACATGAGGAACAATGCTTTTTTGAAGCCTCTGTGATTTCGTTATATAATCACAGAGTAATTGTTTTGCCACTATGTATTCTTTCAGAATGACAGGAAGTTAGGAAATATTATCTTGAGAAATTATTAAGAACAGCAATTTTTTTACTATTTTGAGTTTTTCATTCTTACCATTAGTTAAGCTGCCAGGTCAAAATCAGCCTAGTTTAAAATAATCCACCTCACAGAAAGTTTTGATCTAATAAACATTTTCTCTATTCATCCATTCACTTATATAATCTCTAAGAAAATGTATTTTAATTTCCTAAGTATCAGTATTTTCTTATAAGTGCACAGTGGATTTTTGTGTCTCAAAGCTAATTAAAAATATGAAGAAACTGTTTCATATAATAACCAAAAGATTTTGCACAGCTAACTTAGGAAAACTTACCATATACTAAATTGAAACCTAATTTCTGATACTGACTGACTACAACAGAATGGAATAAACGGCATTTGCTTTTTTGTTACTATGAACATAAACCCAAAAGCCTGTTCCCACTACATGTGCATACAATATATGCACAGGTATGTGAGTATATAGTTGTATTATTCTAGGCTTTACTTCTCATTCTGATGAATAAAATTAAAGGGTTTTTTTTTCCAATTAGCTAAATGAGAACTCTCTGAATTTGTGTCAAATACATTGATAATCTTAGAAACTCTTGACTTTCAACTTCATAGCAGAAGATTTGAAAATATTTATCAAACATTCACTGAATTTCAATGTGCATGTTAAAGTGTTATCTTAATTTATGTAAGTAGATTAGAATATGTATATGATATAGAGGGAGGAAAAACTGAAGAACGTATCTGCAAGAGCTTATCTCTATTAGCATACTATGCTCAAACGGCTTGAATATCATGCAAAAAAGTTGTGGGATGAGGATATTAGCATATATATTATTGCCCTCTTTCATTTTAAGTTAGAATATGCATTTTCTCTAAAGAAATTATCAGTTGCCTAAAGAAAAAGTACACAGATGGAGAATTCAGGAAGAGTTAAACTGAGCACACTCAGTCCATCCTCCCAAAATAACCCATTAAGTCATTTTTTTTTTTCTTCCTTTCCTAGAAACTGAAGGAACAGACATGGTCTTTGAGTATTCATTAAATACACAAGTAACTCAGATTAAGCCAAGCTTCTTAATCCCTTTATGCCTAGTGTTCCATTATTGGAACGCTAAGCATGTGAGAGTTATTTATATATTACTGCTCAAGGTCATTGCCAAGATCTGATTTTCACACACAAAAATTCCAACCTCCAGCATAAATGCATTAATAGGCATATTTAGCAGTTTCATCATCAGAAGACACTTCAGCTTAACATCCAAAATTACTGAATCTACAGACATCTCTTCTCAGATAAAACATCTTCGCAAAACCGGTGCTGCAAAGTGACAGGATCAACTCCATCAGTTTGCTCCCTTATCCTCAGGGTTGGTTACTCTGGTATTCTTCTACTTCATGGACGATTGTTTCTGCCTTTCTTTGCCTTGTGTCTCCTGAGGAAAAATACATGCTCTCCTTCTGCAGAGTTCCTGCTTGTACTATAAAATGACACTTGCCCATACAGAAGTAATGGGAAGAGCACTTCTGCCCTTGTTTCCTTCCCTCCAGCAGAAGTGACATTGTCTTACTGATTTCTGAAGGGACTGAGTATTCTCAAGTTCTTCCTTCCTGGATTTTCCTTTTTGGGTCTCATGGTCTCAAGATGCACATCTTCTCTTTCTCAACAACTGGATATGTGGCCTGTCCCTATAGGTGAAGCTTATGACCATAGGATTAAGTTCAGTGAATGAGGAATAGTTTGCATTTAGAAATTTTGTGTGGCCATGAACCTGAGCCATGATCTTCACTTCAACTTCATTAGCAATAAAACTAATATTTCAGCCTCTTCCTACTTATTTCTCAACTGGCTTTGAACTTAGTAGAGAAAAATGTGTGAATAAATATACATTAGGGATCTACCACACTTGAGTGCCCACTCTGTGCTAGACACTATTAGGCAGATAATACTGTTTATGTTTGTATAGTGTTCATACCTTTCCAAGCACTCTCATTTGACCCTTCTAATTGTCGTGTAAGATAGATAAATACTATTTTCACTTTTCAGACATGGAAATTAGAAGTCAGAAAAGTTAAGTGATTTGCTGTTTTCACATCCAGTGTTGGAGGCTGGCCTCAAATGCAGGTATTGTAACCTTAAATCTAAATCTATTTCTTGATATAACACATTATAATATCTTGCAACAGGGTAAATCCTTTATTATATATTTCTGCTTTTAGTACTCCAATCACCTTTGTTTTATTGCATAAAATACAAAATGTGAATATTTTGTGTTGATACCACATGAACTTTAAAACAGTTTCTTTATCAATCTGTTTCAGTATTATTGTCCATTTGAATTGACAGTATTTGAAGTATGTACTAAACATGAAGATTCTTGAGGCCTATTACAAAACTAATGACCTACTGATCAGACCCTGTGTATAGACCAAGGAAGTATTTTTAACAGCCACCCCATCTGCATATTAAAGCTCAAGTTTCACTTGATTCAATTATCACTTCTTAGCTTTTCTTAAACACTCCATATTTCACATTGTAAAACTCTTACACAAAACCTTACCAGGTAGCTACTGTGAATTATATATTCCCAAATACACCTTGTCCTTTTCCAGCTCTTCACTAGTTTTAACTTTGTCCCAATCCATTTACAAATTCCCTCTTCTGAAAGGCATGCTCAAATGCAGCTCTACCATGAAGACCTCAATGATTATCCTTCTCTTAAATACCTTAACCCTTGTCTATAACAATTGTACTATAAAAGTGCACAATTGTTACAATTTTAAATAAAATTGTTACTCACAACTTTAAATAAAATTGTTACCCAAAAGAAGCTCCTCCTGGACAGTAAGAATTGTACCTGTTATATCTTAGTATGTCACTGTGATATTAAATATTTATTATAAATAAAGGACAATGTGGCTGAGCACAGTGGCTCATGCCTGTAAACCCAGCACTTTGGGAGGCTGAGGCCAGAGAATCACTTGAGCCCAGGAGTTTGTCCCAGCTACTTGGGAGGCTGAGGTGGGAGGACTGGTTGAGCCCAGGAGACTGAGGCTGTAGTGAGCTGTGATCTCACCACAGCACTACACCCTGGGTGACAGAGCAAGACCTTGCCTAAAAAAAAAAAAAGACAATAAACTGCTTCCAGAGAATTAGCGAAAGCAAATATTAAAATTCTCCGGGAGATCAAAGGACTGATGGAATCCAAGTATCTAAGATACTACTACCATTTTCTACAAAGAAATGTCTGGGTAAAACAGCAGGTGCTCCACCTTTTCTGAATGGATGGCTTCATTAGCTAAAAGAAAGGAAACATTAACTAGCTGACAGAAAAGAACTAAATTGTTCAGAAAAAGTAGTGTTAACTACCAAGATATTGTACTATTAAAAAAAAAAGGATATTGTGCTATAACTAACTTTCTCCTGGATGTTTAGACAAGAACTTTGTGAATAAAGCTAGAAAAATACTAACATTTAAGTAGAAGGTACTATTCATAATATTTAGAAACGTTTTAACATAGTTTAAGTTTCCTATTTTTGCATATTTTATTAATATTTAAAATATTTTATACTAAACAAATGTGAGATTTTTGCCATCTCCTATTGAAATAAGGCAATTTACAGAGAAGGGAGTTTCAATACAAACCATTACCTTCTATATCAATTCAGTATTCTTCAAAGTGTTTGAAATTCGTTATTATTTCAGGGAATATTGATCATTGTTAACTTAGTCTTATTATAAAGCATAAGAAATAAGATCTGAATAACTTAATAGAACTTCATTTTAATAAGTATATTTAAAGTTTATCGCTTCCAAAAAACAGCATTTTAATTACATTCAAGTTGTATTCATTTTAAATACCAACAAACCCATCATTTACATATAGGGCTAGATATTACAAAACAGATAGAAATTAAAACAAGTTTTTTTTTTAAGTCCTTCCAAATTTAGAACATTGTGAACTATTAAGTACATACCTAAAAAATGTACACATTATCAGGGAAACAAGTCGCTCTAATAGGAAAAGAACTACAATACACATACAGTGGAATATAATTCACATAGGTTCAATTTACAGGTATGTCTTAAAGTACAAGAAAACCCCAAAGCTAATAACTAGAACTATAGGCAAAATCATAGCTGACTTTCCAAACTAATGCACCACTATATAATGCTTTCCCAGAGAAAGTAGAAGGTTCTCAAGATTTTATGTTGACCCATGATTTTTCACTTGTTCTCAAATATAAAACCAGAGTTTTCTTTTTGTCTTTAATGTACATTCATGTTTGCTTGTTTGCTTTTATAAGAATAACTAAAATGTACCATGAGAAGTGCTATCAAACCTGTCTGTTTAGAGCTCAGTAACCAAGACATTTCTTTCATTTTTCCCTGTTGCTCTATTTTCCCTTCGAAAAGTCTCTAGGGAAATTTTATAAACAGTGGTGGTAAAAAGATAAATAATTCTGAGATGGCAAAGAAATATGAGACTTGGCACTAGCACGGGTTTACAAAAAAAAATTATCCTCCATTTACTAAACCATATATGTGAAAAAGGAAAATCATATCTGAAAACATAAGCCAGTGAAAACATACTGAAAAAAAATGGAAGGCGGCACTTAGAATTGTGGCGCTTGCAGGCTTTAGTTTGTAAGACGCATAGCAAGCAAGCTACCAGTTGAGAATTTTTAAAAACTTGTATGAACTTGTTTAAATTTTGAACTTGTTTCAATCAAGTTGTAGCCAAAACAAAAAGGTCATAATTACTGTGCTCATATAAGAGATGTGATGAGGGAAGGAGGGAGAAATGCAGGAAAGGAGTGGGGAGAGGAGGAAGGAAGAGAGGGAGGAAAGAGTAAGGTACACATCAGGTTAAAAGGGACAGAATTAGGAATAAAACTAAGCACTTAATCTAATCCGATAAGGAAGAAACTATGCCCTTTATTCAGATTTTATTGCATTTCATAATTACAGAAAAAGAACATCCAACTTTTTTCTTAATGTGTCTCAAGTTAAAAATGGCAGAATGAATAGCCCTTAGTTAGCACATACTATTTTTAAAAGGGATATTTGTAGAATTTCATTGGTTTTTTGTTGTCCTTGTTGTTTTCCCCACTTCTTTTCATAGGTGTTGATGTATTTGTTTTCTAATGATAATCTTAAGAGTTGACTCTTCTAAAATGGTGCTCAGATGTTCTGATATATTCAGGCCTTTCTTAAACAACTTACTCGCATTAAAAAGTCATCAATAAGAACTGTAATTCAGGGTTTTTAAAAATGAAATGTTTAACTTCAAATTAAGTTTGTTTAAAATAAACTGCTATTGTGCCAAATAATGAAACTACTATTTTATTCATACAAACGTCATATAATCATTCTCTATGATCACTGTAAAAATTTAAATGATTCCTTTCTCCTGTAGATGAAGATGGAAGTTCTAAAGCAACACTCTAAAAGTGTTAAAAAGCCCATTTGTAACACACACCCCATCTCAGTTTTTGAAAGTCAGTGCATTCAGTGGTTATAAATAGGCATGATGTTCTTCCACAGCTAAGAATTCTAGAAGAAAGGGGGAAAAAAAGATAAATAATCTGAAAGGTTCCTAATGATCACAAATACTGCCAATACTCAAAGTCAAGACGGTATAACCTGAGTGTCAATCAGTTGTGTTTTTTTCTCCCAAGGGAAGACGTTCCCATAACTGGAGCAACTGTTCACCAACCTGAGGTTCTAGTTCCTAGATAAATCAGAAGTCAAAATAAACATAAAAAGAACTGGACTGAAAATTTTTAATGACCAAAACCTATACTGATAAAAACGTAAGAAAATCACTTTAAATTTCATTTTCCTACCAGAGTATGCTAAAATCATATGGTATGAATTGTTCTAATTCTTTGCTTTAAGGTTTACGGAGTTGACTTCCAGATTTAAGATTACAGTTAATCTGCAAAATCTCTCAACTTTTGTGACAAAATGGCAACAGATTCCCATGGAGTCCTTCTGGAACTGTTTCTACCTAAAAATAATGGATTTTGTTTTTAATAGAGATTTAGCAAAAGCACTCACCTGGAACTTCCAAAGGTTTACTGTGAAACCTAGCATATTCGATGTTGGGTTTTTTCCAAGAAACTCTCTTAAGTAACTATATCTTCTTATCTTGAAAATTATTAAAATATTTTTCTTCTAAGAATTATTTCTAGCTAACATATTTCTTCAAAATCATTATTATAAAATAAAAATGAAATTATTCTCACACAATTGAAAAGAATGCCACTTCACAGTACTCCTATGGAATGATACCTATGATAAGCACTTGAGAAGAACCCAAACACTTTTTACATGGTGATTTGAAACAAGTCATACTGGTTCAGATAAATTATTAGCTGTGTGACCTTAGGCAAAACTAATCTTTGAGTCTATTTTCTCCTACATAAAATTGGACTAATAATTTAATCATAAGAAATAAATTATATCTTATAAAGCAGCTAGCATAGTATTTGGTCAAAATATATTAATTTCCATCATCTTAACTAGCTTAAAATGCATGTAAGTAGCATCATGAAGACAAAGCAAAACATAATATAAATAAACAAGCCACCAGAATATAAAAAGGTTATTTACGTAATTAAAGCTAAAGAGAAGTTAAATACTATTGCCATCTTGAGACTCTGATTGCAACGAGCAATCAGACACATTTACAAGTAGGTTTTTACTAGCTTTTTACAAACCTGAACCCCTGTTTCTCATGTGCATATGGAATATAAAACTTGTACTTTTACATTTTCTCCTCAATTAAAGCACTGGATAACAAAAAACAAACAGAAACAAAAGTAAAAAAAAAAAAATGCCATTGTATACCTGCCCATCCCTGCTTATCTGCACTTTCTTGTTGTCATTCCATGGATTGAGTAAATGGTGTGCAAATTGAAAGGGAAGGCTTTCTTTTCGTATCCACTCCACCTTAAATACTCCTCCTAGTCCAGCAGAGCCCCAGTCCTGGCTCTTTTCCCTTCCAATCTCAGAAGACATCCTAGAAAATCCCTGTAGGTAAAATGGGAGGAAGGAATAGAGGTGAGGGGGAGATTAACGTGTCTAAATTTAATTTATCTGAGAAGGCTGGGTTTTTAAAATTTTAAGATAAAGATATAATATTAAAATAACACATACCTAACAAAACCAAAAAATAAGCTACTAAATTTTTCATTAAAAGCTCTCTTAGCAAATTTTAGAAAAAAACAGTTCTAGCCTCCTAACAATTTCAAATATCAATAATGATTTCTAAATAAAATAGCAACAGTTCTAAGTCCATATTTATTCCATGATAAATGGATACAAGCTAACCTCTAAGCTTTCATTTCCATAAATTATAATAAACATCAAATAATAAATGTATTATTTTATAAATTCAGGTATACATTAAGTCAAGATGAGTGATGGGTTAAGAAACATACTTAGTTTATTGATTGTCAATACTAACTTCCTTGGCCTATTTAAATAAATATTTTACCAAAAGGTCAAGCTTCTCATTACTTTGAATCCACTTGAGAATTAGTAAATCTAAAGTTGTCTTCAGAAGGAAACATGGTTTACCTGGAAAGACTCTGGTAAGACAAGGCAAAAACAAAGAGGATTCCAGTTCTATCATCCTCTAAAGAGATGCAATATAACCCTTATTCTCAATCAAGCAAAAGGCATTCTTGCATTCTGATGCAATGAAAAGCCAGTTGTTTTTCTAAAAATCTCTATGATTTAACCTACAGCCAAAACAACCCCATTTTACTGATTCAGGGTGGCTCACCTGGAAATGTCCAGATCCTTGAACAGAAAATACCAAGTAAACCATGCTGCTTTCCCAAAAGGCTCGATTTAGCTTCCGTTCATTACTAGGAGTTGTAGACCAGATACCCTTCTGTTGAGAAATTTCAAGGTTTCTCAAATTGCTACTCTTCATTATGAAGTATCGAACAGGCATGTTTGGTCTTGGTGAAGGAGATTTTGAGCCCTATAAAAGAATACATAAGTTCTTGAAAGTTAATCTGACCTTTCAAAACCAATAGGCTCCATTAAATAACATCTTCATAAACATATAAGCCAAAATATTTGACCATATATTCAACAAATGCAAATAGCTCTATCATGTCTGAAACGTATACAAGACTCAACCAAAATAAAGTTAGCCAAAAACAAGTACTCATTTTCAGAGCATTCAAAATCCCTTCTCAACAAAGGATCCTCGAGTCCCAACTTTGGTTTATACCTCAAATATACTTTCAGAAATTGTTTTAATAAACTTTCAAAATCAGAAAACAAAACAAATATTTCTACAGCTTACTGCCTGGAGGCAGTTTTCAGAGGACAAAGAAAAACAGAGTCCAGTGGTCTCATTAAGTTGTGCAGAAAGAAACTGGAGTTCAGAGACCGAAGTTGCTACTGCGTATGGCAATGTACTATCTTAGATACAAAGGAGTTGCACATAAAGAGAGCTGCAAAGGAAACACAGAGGGGTTCCCACAAGTTTTTGGCTAAGTGCTGACCTGAACATGAGTGAGAAAAAAGATAAATAACACAAGGCTAGGGAAAGATCCAAAGGAAAACAAGTAGACCAAACAATTCCCAGAGCTCACTCATGGCTGGGAATATTTCATGTTATCTTCAGCCAGAACAGATAGAACCTGTAATACATATGGCACTGGCCCACAGAAGGGCCATACCTTAGTATTGGAACTAAATTAATAACAGAATAAAGACTGCTCTCGCCCAACCCTAACATTACTTAAAAGCAAACTTCAAAAGAATTCAACTGATGGCAACTAAACTGTGAATCACAATAAAGTCTAACACTATTGAAAGGAATATACAAAAACCTAGCTGCCCAACAAAATTATAAGAAACACAAAGAATATACAAAGGTTGTTATTTACATAATTAAGGCCAAAGAGGAGTTAAATACTGTTGTCATCTTGAGACTCTGATTGCAATAAGCAATGAAGACACATTTACAAGTAGATTTTTACTAGCTCTTTACAAATCTGAACCCGTTTCTCATGTGCATATGGAATATAAAATTTGTACTTGCAATTTCTCCACAAACAAAGCACTGGATAACAAGAAGACAAAACAGAAACAAAAGTAAAAGAAAAAAATGCCAAAAGTAATAAATAGAAACAGTCTCAGAGATGACAGAGTTGATGTAATTAGGAGTCAAGAATGTTAAAGCATCTGTTATAAATACATTCATTATGTTCAAGAAGGTAGAGGAAAACTTGAACATAATGAGAGGAGAAATGGAAGATATTATTAATTTATAGGGAGACAGGGTCTCACTCTGTCATCCAAGCTGGAATGCAGTGGCACAATCACAGCTCACTATAAAATCAAATCCTGGGTTCACGTGATCCTCCTGCCTCAGCCTCCCCAGTAGCTAGGAATACAGGTGGCCCATCACCATGCTCAACTAATTTTTTTATTCTTTTGTAGAGATGATAGGGTCTTCCTATGTTGCCCAGGTTGTTCTCAAACTCCTGGCCTCAAGCTATCATCCCAATCTGGCCTCCCAAACCACTGGGATTACAGACATAAACCACGCCCGGCCAGAAGATTGATAGATTAGATAGACAGATAGATTAGATAGATAGATAGAGAGATAGATAGATAGATAGATTTTTTAATTTTTAAAAGACTCAAAAGGAACTTCTAGAGATGAAAATACAGCCTTTGAAAACACATTAGAAGGAAAGAACAGCAGATTAGACACTAAATAAAAACATCAGTGAACATAAAGATAAAACAATAGAAACTACCTGAAATGAAGACAGAAAAATGACTGAAAAAAATGAAGAGAACATCGGTGACCTGTGGAACCATATGAGATGGTCTTACATCTCTGTATCCAGAGTCCCAGAAAGGAGGTTCTTCAGGCAGAAGTAAATAATACAAAATGGACATTCGTATTACATAAAAGAATAATGAGCACAAGATTAGTAAATAATAAATATAAAAATATTTTTCTGACTCCGAAAGCTTCATAAAAGATAATTGACTACGTAAAGTAAAAATAATACATATATAGCATTTATATAAAAACAAAATATATGAAAACAATAACACAAAGGAATAAAGTGTAAAATAAAAGAACACTGTTGGCCAGGAGTGGGGGCTCACGCGTGCAATCCCAGCACTTTGGGAGGCAGAGGTGAGCAGATCACTTGAGATCAGGAGTTCGAGACCAGCCTGGCCAACATGGTGAAACCCTGTCTCTACTAAAAAATACAAAAAATTAGACAGGCATGGTGGCACATGCCTGTAATCTCAGCTACTCAGGAGGCTGACACAGGAAAACGGCGTGAACCCAGGAGGCGGAGCTTGCTGTGAGCCGAGATCACGCCACTGTACTCCAGCCTGGGTGACAGAGTGAGACTGTGTCTCAAAAAAATAATAATAATAAAAATAAATAAATAAATAAATAAATAAATGGCTTCATTAGTGAATTCTATCAAATATTCAAGGAAGGAATAATACCAATTCTACACATCTCTTCTAAAATACTGAAGTGGGACGAACACTTTCCAACTAATCTTATGAGGCCAGCATTACTCTGACATCAAAACCATAACAAGGTACACAAGAAAAAAGAACTACAGAATAATACCCCTCATGAACAAAGATCCCTCATTTAACAAAATTATATAAAATTTTGTTATATATATAAATATATATAACCAAATATAAAAATAACACCATGACCAAGTGCAGTATAAACATAAGAAAATCAAGCAATGAAATTCACTATACTAACAGACAAAAAATGCTTTCCCCCTAAGATCAAGGGAAAGATATGTGGCTCTCAACACTGAACAACATTTTGCTGGAGGCTCTGGCCAGAGAGATAAGGTAAAAAACAAATAAACAGCAATCAGATTGAAAAGGAAAAAAGTAAAATTATCTTTATTATCAGATGGCATAAAAAGCTAATAGAATTAATAAATGAAGTAAGGTCACAGGATTCAGGGTAGATATACAAATATCAAATGTATTTGTATATACTAATAGTGAACACCTACAATTAAAATTCTAAAAAACAGTATCAAAAACATTAAATACTTAGGGAGAAATTTAACAAAAAACGTGTAATACTTGTACTCTGAAATTTATAAAACATTGTTGAGAGAAATTAAAGACTATCCAAATAATGAACAGATATACTATGCTTATTATGGATTAGAAGACTAAGAAGTGTTAATTGTTGATTTTCTTTAAATTGATCTATAGATTCAATGCAATTCCATTCAAAATACCAAAAAATTTTTCTGCAGAAACTGATGAGCTGACTTTAAAGTTTATATGAAAGTACAAAGGACCTGGAACAGCCAAAATAATATTGAAGAAGATAAACAAAGTTGAAGGACAACTGACTGAAGTTCAAGGATTAACTGATTTCAAGACTCACTATAAAGCTACTAAAATAATGTCAGTGTACCACTGGCAAATATATATATAACAAAATGTCACAAATATTAATTATATTTATATATACTATATATTATATAATATATACAATATATTAATATATAAATACGTACTACATAAATATATTTATATATTTTATATATATATATATATAGAGAGAGAGAGAGATATTAATGAAACTGAGGAGTCCAATAAGTAGACCACATACTTATGGCCAGTTGATTTTTGACAAAGGTGTCAAAGTAACTCAATGGAAAAAAACAAATGGTTTTTAACAAACGGTACTGGAACAATTGTATAAGCAAAAGCCAACGAGTAATTCTTGACTCACCCATACTATAAACGAAAATTAATTTAAAATAAATCATATATCTAAAATGTAAGATTGCCAACTATAAAACTTCTAAAAGAAAACATAGGAGGAAATTATGATCTTGGGTTTGGTACACAAAATTTCTTTTTTTTTTTTTTTTTGAGACGGAGTCTCGCTCTGTCGCCCAGGCTGGAGTGCAGTGGCGCAATCTCGGCTCACTGCAAGCTCCGCCTCCCGGGTTCACGCCATTCTCCTGCCTCAGCCTCTCCGAGTAGCTGGGACTACAGGCGCCCGCCACCACGCCCGGCTAATTTTTTGTATTTTTAGTAGAGATGGAGTTTCACCGTGGTCTCGATCTCCTGACCTTGTGATCCGCCCGCCTCGGCCTCCCAAAGTGCTGGGATTACAACACAAAATTTCTTAGTACACAAAAAAATACTAATCATAATAGAAAAAGCTGATGAAATGGACTCCATTAAAATTAAAAACATTTGCTCTTCAAAAGGCACTGTTAAGGAAATGGAAAGACAAGCCACATATTGTTAGAAAAAATATGCAAAACATATAATAACTAAGCCTTGTACCCAGAATATACAGAAAACTCTTACAACTCAGTGAAAGATGACAAATCACCAAAAACCAACAACAAAAAGTGAACTAAAATTTGCATAAACATTTCACAAAGATGATACACAATGGCTAATAAGCACATGAAAAGATGCTCAACATCATTAGTAACTGGGAAATACAAATTAAAACTATAATGGCCTATTACTACATACCCAACTGGAACGGCTAAAATTACAAAAGCTAAAATGCCAAATATTGTCAAGAATATGGAGCAAATGGAACTCTTAAAAGATTGTTAAAGGAAATGCAAAATAGTGCTGTCATTTTGGAAAACAGACAGTTTCTTGTAAAGCTAAATATACATTTATCAAACAACTCAAACAATACTAATCCAAGGGATTTGCGAAAGAATAGAAAACATATTTAGACACAAAGATTTTACTTGAATGTTAGTACCAGTTAGTACAATGTTAGCAACTTTATTCATAATAGCCAAAAAGTGCAAACAACCCAAATGTCCATCAACTGATGAATGGAAAAACAAACCATAGTCTATCTAGAAATGGAATACTACTCAGTAATAAGATAAACTAATAATATACTCAACAATATGGATAGATTGTTGATACATTCAATCTTATGTATGTAGCATTTTGTGTCTGGCTTATTTCACTTAATAGAATTTCAAAAGGATTCTATTAAGTGAAATAAGCCAGACACACAACGTTACATATGTATGATTCCATTTACAGGAAATTCTAGAAAAGGCAAAACTCAAGGGACAAAGAGCAGAACAGTAGGTTACCAGGCAGTAGGGGTGATGGAAATGTGTAGATAATTGTGGTATAGTTACGTGATTGTGTACATTTCTCAAAATTCATTAAATTATACAGTTTAAACTGGTGAATTTTATTGTAAATTACACCTTAATAAAGGTGTATAAATAAACCAAAAAACTTCAAAACCTAAGAATGCAAATCTACAAAAACATTTATTTTCCTCTTATTTAACAAACAGTATTTCAACAGGCACATTCACCAAAATACAATATGCAGCTAAATAACCCCTAATCAAATACTTACTTAGCTACTAAAACAGTAAAGTAAAAGTCATCACATCATGAACATTTGAAATTATTATTACAACTTTTTTTAAAGATACAGTTTTCAATTCCTTATCAACATCTCCTACCTTCCTAACCCTATCTCATTTTGTTTTTTTTTAATATAACCACTGTAGAAACCAATTAACAATAGAAAGAAATCACTGTTTTCAATTCTGAAATTATAAACCAAAGTTAAATTAATCTTTTTGTTATTTATTTTAGCAAAAAAGTTTCTAAAGGGCTGGGCATGGTGGCTCACACCCGTAATCCCTGCCACTCAGAGGCTGAGATGGGAGGATCACTTGAGCCCAGGAGTTTGAGGCCAACCTAGGCACCAAAGGGAGATCCCCATCTATAAAAAAAGAATTTTTCTTTAATCAGGTGGGCATGGTGGCATGCACCTGTGGTCCCAGCTACTCAAAAGCTGAGGTGTGAAGATCATTGAGCCCAGGAGTTCAAGGCTGCAGTAGATATGACTGTACCACAGCACTCCAGCCTGGGTAAAAGAGTGGGACTCCATCTCAAAAAAAAAAAAAAAAAAAGGATTCGAAAGAAATAGGAAAGAAATAATAAACAGCCTAACTACATGCCAGTAGTGAATGATCTATAGTTTTAAAGCATTCTAAAATACCCCAAGATGGTAATAACTAGAAATATTTGGCATGCAGGAAAAACTTTAAAATTTACTCAAAAGTGTATCAAGTTTGCTAGCTTCAACTTACATCTAGAAGAGGCCACAATTAGAAAAGTACTCTAATTGTTTTACAATTTCATTTATCTAGCATTACATGTGTTACAAACCTGTTCCTTACTACATTTTCTTTCAGATACTCTACCTTTCCTGAGGATGGAGGAGAAGGACTAGCACAAGGACTTGGGTAACTACTGCTGTCTATAGATTTCACAGAAGACTGATCTGATCGATCCTCATTGCCTCGTTTAGGATGTAAAATTCCTCTATCTTTATACTTCTGGGGTGGATGTAATGCTGGAGATGGAGATTTCATCAGTACTCTTGAGCAAGAAGGAGGAAGCAAAGATCAGTTATACATAAGTTTGTCATACAAAGATCAGTTATGTATAAGTTTATAATACAAAGCAGATGCCATTTCAATCCAAAGTCTCAATGATCTTATGATTTATGGAATATTATTTAAAAATACTATGGTCAGGAAATATAGATGTCTACGGCAATTCTAAATTTACAACTAGGTATGAGATCCTGAGCAAGCCTCATAACTTATCGGAGCTTTAATTTCCTTATCTGTTAAATAAAATAAAAGGATTATATCTAAACTCCAAGATTTTTCTATTCTAAAATTCTACGAATAAATGCCACAAACATGGCATTCAGGAATTTCATAATTTTTCTTAAAGTATGGGTCTTTCTGGGACAGACATTAAGTACTTCCTGATGTATTGCAATATAAAGTTCACAACACCACCTATAAAATATTCTTGTTAAAACACTGGATCAAATCAAACCCTGACAGCTAACCACCAGCTTACATAAGATACATAGGGTATGGAGCCCGGGTGCAGTGGCTCACGCCTGTAATCCCAGCACTTTGGGAGGCCGAGGTGGGCAGATCACCAGGTCAGGAGATTGAGACCATCCTGGCTAACACGGTGAAACCCCGTCTCTACTAAAAATACAAAAAATTAGCCGGGCGTGGTGGCAGGTGCCTGTAGTCCCAGCTACTTGGGAGGCTGAGGCAGGAGAATGGCGTGAACCTGGGAGGTGAAGCTGGCAGTGAGCAGAGATCGTGCCTCTGCACTCCAGCCTCGGCGACAGAGCGAGACTGTCTCAAAAAATAAAATATAAAAATAAATAAGATACATAGGGTATAGAAATAAATAGTGCCAGGAAAAAAACAGAGACAAATCCAGAATGTAGGACATCTCACAGTACCACTGACCTAGTTCCTTGAACATTTCACCTACTTGATTTATCTAACATTATTTTGTTTTTTCTTTCTTGCTTCCTTTCTGTTTTGGCTTACATATTTAAAAGTAAATCCCACACTTGAGGGATATCATTTTATCCTTCCATATTTAAATATGCATCTGTTAAAATGGTTGCATTGTCCTTACATAACCAAAGTGGTTACCAATCCCAATAAAAAATTATCATTTCCTCAATTGTCTCAAATTATTGATTCATTTGAATCAGCATACAAGGAACACTCATGCATTATATATTAGTATGTCACGTTTCTTGAAGCTAACAGAATTTTTCATAGGCTGGTTTAGGAATAACTCTACCACAGAATAACTTCTATGGAAATATATTCTCACATTCTAAATAACTAATGCTCAAGAAAATTCTAGAACAATATTTTCAAAAAGTGGGGAGTATCTAAGTAAAAAAATTACTTTTCAGTCTTCCCCTTTTTCTCAGCAGAGTCTAGACCAGAAAGAAAGGTTCAGGCACATATTTTACAAGCTTTCCTTGGAAACTGGCTAAATTATTACTAAAATGTAACATCTGAAGAACATGGAAACCAATGTTTTATTCCTCTTTAAAGTCTTAAATGATATTAAGCCTTTATATTTCATTCAAATATGCAAAAATCTGATCAAAAAAAGGTACTAAAAACCCCACCCGATCCTTGAAAAACAGGAGGCATTATGTATCTTTTATGTTTCCATTGTTTCTATTTTCAGTTCCACTATAAAATCAAATTCTTACTACAGAGACTTTTCTACCAGTATTGCCAAAACTAGCCTCCTAGCCAAGAATGTTATTTGTTATGAATTTTAACAAGGTGAAAACTTGATTATAAAATAACTTAAATTTGATTCTAACAAATGTTTTTATAACCAGAAACACTTCTGAATTATGGCCAATGATTTATTGTAACCACTATCATATTACTAAAATGTATTTTACATAAGTAATTCAGTATGAGGTATCGCATTAATACTCATAAAATAAACAAAAACACCACCACATTTAATTGCAAAAGAACGAAGGAAGAATTTGGCTAAATTATAACAGAAATCTTGTCATATGACAGTGAATTTGGTTACTTATTATATGCCTCCCCTCAATCAAATGTATATTCTCTGGAGGAGATCTTACCGGTTTTGTACACTTCTAGATCCCTCACACCAAGAACTGACATTCAGTGTGTCACTGAGTGAAGTACTTTTCTATAGGAACGCTAGTCAACAGTATTGATATCTAGATAAGCCTTACAAGGAGGTTGTTCTTTTAAATGGCCATAGCCAGTACGGCTCAGGGTAACTAGTAAAATGTTACTTCACATATATAAAGTAAAATATATAATTTTAAAATGTCTATATATTTTTGAGAGACCCAATTCTAGAAATTAGATATTTTGACCTCCTCCTGACAAAGAGTTGCCTTATTAAATAACTCACAGATACCAATAGTTTACAATTCATATTACCTTAATACTCAGAAGAATTAAGTTGGACAAGTAGAAAACTCTTTCCACTTTATTGCTACCTTTTCATGGATCTTAGATTATAAAAAAGTAATTTTTAAATATTACAAAAGCACATGATTCTAAGATAAATAATTCATTTTCCTGAATAAAAAGTGATCCATTTTGGTAAAATGTCATAAATTTACCTTTCTGCAGTAGTACACTCATCAGAAAATTCAGCATCTGCTGAACTTTTCCTACTATTATTTGACCTCCAAGATGAGGCCAAAGGAAGCTCTTCTGAAGACATAGGCCTTGGCCTTTGGCCAATCCCAGATGGTTGTTGTAAACCTGCAGACTGTTCTTCACTGCTTAAAACAGCTATAATTGCTCTTATGGTAGCTTCATCAACTTGAGACCAAGGTTTAGATGGAGCTCTCATTCGGCGTAAAAATAAGCTATGCCACTTCTGTCTGAGCTGCAGCAATAAACTAGCTGCCTGTAATAGTTCAAATAGATACAAGCAAATGAATATCATATAGGCAAAACACCTATTTGTTGATTAGTTTCCATTAGTTTGCAACTGTTTCCAATAAACATATTTCACATTTCATATAATTTACTACTAATTTCATTATTTTTAATGCATGAATGAAATAAAATTTATTTATAATATTTTAGGCACAAAGACACAAAATCAAATTAAGCACTCTAATAAGAAAGACAGTAAACAATAGTTGTGGTAGAGTGTGATTAATACTGGAAAAGTAGCAGCAGGGTAAATAAAAATATATGTAGTTCACAGTGTTATTTTAGTGCCTGCAGAACATCCATATGATCATGTCCTGAAGGCAGCTGGATTCATAGACAGATCTAAGACAGGGCTCTAAACTTGAAAGTCACCAGTTCCTAAATGATTGCAAAATATACACATACAGGTAAAGTCCCCAGGGACTGCATAGAGGGAGTAAGAAGATAAGAGTAAGACACAAAGTGCTAAAGAACTTAAAATTTAAGGCACAAACACATACAGCAGGGTCTGTGAAACAACTAAGAAGGACTGATCACAGAGAAAGAATAAAGAAAGATTAATATTACAGTGACTAGTGACAAAGAATTTGGGGCAGGAGTATGGAAGAAAATTGGGGAAGGGCAGGAGTACAAAAAGGAGGATACGGACAATAGTGATAAATAATAGAGGTCACATTTATCCAGGACAGCAGACTGACTTTGACAACATGAAGGACACAGTCGACCTTGGCAAGTACAGTTTCAGTGAAGTGATGGATTAGTGGGAATGGAAGTGAGAGTGTAGTAGGTTGAAGCGATGAATGAATGGATGCTAAAATAGTAAACCTAGCCAGTGTTAACTACTGACAGCTTGGCGCCTCCCAAAAATGTACAGAAAATGATCTTGGACAGTAGAGATAGAATCAAGGGGAGGCTTTGTCATGAAAATTTGTAATTTGAAAAGAAACATTCATCCCCCCTCAAGCCCCCAATTCAGAGGTATATGCAAAGAGAAAATAGTATGGAATCATATCTTTCTCTCAGAAACATAGTTACACAAAATAAAGGGAGTTCTTGTGTACCCAATACTCAATACTTTCTTATATATCCAGAAATACTCAAGGATTACTGCTATAGTTTGAAGTTTTTGTCCCCTCCAAAACTTCATGTTGAAACTTAACCTCCAATGCAATAGTAATGGCAGGTGTTGGCCTTTGAGGGGTGATTGAGTCATGAGGGCTCTGGCTTCATGAATGGGATTAGGTATCCTTATAAAAGAGCTTGATGGAGGGAGTTCATGCCCTCTTGCCCTTCTGCCTTTTGCCATGTGAGAACACAGTATTCCTCCACTCTAGAGGAGGCAGGAAGGGTCCAGCAGCCCTCACCCGATGTCAGCACCTTGATCTCAGACTTAAGATCCTTCAGAACGGTGAGAAATAAATTTCTGTTCTTTATAAATTACTACAGCAGCAACAACAAACTAAGACAATTACCTTGCTTAAATAATGAGCCACAACTAGGTTTTCTAAGTCCTCTGTTGGAATAAACCCCAATACAGAAGAGAATGAATGAGGTCCCTATGAAAACTGAAAAACAAGCTGTATTCTCTGATATTAAGGGCTCAATAGAAAGAAAAAAAATTTATCATATTATATATCAATTCACACTAACTGAATGAAAGAAATTTATTACACTACTTGAAAGCAACTTACCTCCGGCTGCAGTTTGAAATGGAGCCACTCATCAAGTTTCAAGGCTGCCAAATTAGCTGTAGTTTTGTCCTCCATTTCACTATCACTACTGTCATTGGGAATGCCATCCGCTGTCCAAGTACATAATAAAAAAAAATCACTTTTACCTTCTTACATTATAGCAAAAAACTAAGAAGAATAAATACGCTTCATATACACAAACCCTCCTGACATACAACAATTTTTGTGGGAAGTCCTTCAAACCCAAAAGATCATATATTAAATCTCAGTATTTATTTAAAAGGAAAAAAGGGACCATTTGAAGACTATAATCTCTCATCACAATGCAACAAAACAAAAAAAGACAAGAATGTAAAATTTGAAGCACAATATTTAATAACTGGATGAAAAAGAAACAAAGAACATAATTCAAGGAAGGAATGACTACACTACATATCAAGAACTATGAAAGGTGCCCAAAGCAATACTCTTATAAAGTCACAGGTCAGTTTTAAAAAGAAAAAGTATACAGCTAAATATATCTAAGAAAAATAGCATAAAACCCAAAGAAAAGTAGAAGAAAATAGAAAATAAAAAAAAGATGAATTAGAAAGACAAAATGGTAATTAAAACTATAACCCAGTTCTTTGAAAAGATTAATAGATAACACTCTGTAAATTTAATAAAGGAAGAACGCAAAAATCTATCTAAAAAATCAGGTGAAAATGAGATTATAAAAACACAGAATGCATTATAAAATATGAAATTGATATAGGTTAAAATATACAGTATGTATAAATAATAAATTTGAAATCTTCAAAGAAATTAATTATTTTCTACACAAAAATTACTAAAACTGAAAGTAGAGGAACTAGAAGAACACAAATATATTTAAGGAAATCAGAGATATCCTTAAAGAACATCAACAAAGAAATCCAGAACAACAAGTCTCTCAATTTTGCATGGAATCAAATAATGACCATTCCTGTAATGAGACAAATCTAAACCTAACCCAAAACCTGATTAACACCTAAAACCTACATACCGGAATATGTACAAGCACACACCACACAAACCCTACAGGTCAGCCTCCCCAATGAAGATAAATATAAGTTTTAAATAAAATGTTAGAAAAATATCCAGCAATGTAATACATCACACTTAGTCCAAGGAAGGTTTACTCTCAGAACAAAATAACAGTTCCATAAGAAAATCTACACACCACATCAATAGGCTAAATAATTTCTGATTATATGAACAAAATGCTCAAATGCTATTTAGTAAATTCAACAAATTCTTAACACATACACAAAAAAACAAAACAAAACAAAGAAAACCCTTCTATGCCAGGTGTGATGACTCATGCCTACGGTCCCAGCTACTCAGGAGGCTAAGGTGGGAGGATCACTTGAGCCTTGGAGTTCAGGGTTACAGTGAGCTCTGACTACTGCACCACTGTACTCCATCCGGAGTAACAGAGTGAAACCCTGTCTCTTAAAAACAAAAACACATACACACACGCACAGAGACACACACACAAACCCTATTCCGTTATTTAAAAGGGACACTTTTATTAAAATTAACATTATAATCAATGCTATAACTTTAGAATTTGAAACTTTAAAATTCAATAAGACAAAATGGACCATTAATTCAGTTTTCTAATATCCTCAGAAAGAAATAAAAGGAATACATTTTGGTAATAAATGGAAGTATTACCACTTGAAGGTAATATAATTCAATAAATACAAAATCCAAAGGATTAATGAGTTTAATAAAGTAACAAGGTACATAAAATATATTATGTCTGCAATAATGTTTCTAAAGTTCAGCAAGAAAATTACACAAAGAGAATCCATTCACCATGACAACTGAAAACAGCAACAAAAGAATCTTAAGAAACACCTTAGGGAATATCCCCAACCTTTATAAAAGTTACCAAAAATATATATTTTTTAAGATAAATTTAAAATAAGCATGGCTAATTAAAAGATACTAAATTTCCTGGATGGAAACATTAAATTAGCAAACAAAAGAGGCCAGGTGCGGTGGCTCACGCCTGTAATCCCAACATTTTGGGAGGCCGAGGTGAGCAGATTGTTTGAGCTCAGGAGTTTGAGACCAGCCTGGGCAACATGGCAAAACCCCATCTCTACAAAAAATATGAACATTAGCCAGGCATGGTGGTGTGTGCCTTTAGTCTCAGCTACTCGAGAGACTGAGGTGGGAGGATCACTTGAGCCTGGGAGACAGAGATTGCAGTAGGCTGTAATTGCACCACTGTACTTCAGCCTGAGGGACAGACCAAGACTCTGTCTCAAACAAACACAAAAGAACTGTTGTTTGCAAAAGGATTACAAGAAGATGACTAATGAATATTCATTATTAAAAAAATAGGTAAGATTATCAAATAGCTCAATAACAGAAAGGCAGTAAAGAGTTACAGCTAGAGCTTCTACTACCAGATATTAGAATTTATTGATAAATAAAAATACTAAACAAGAAGGTGCAATATAAAGGCAGTAATGTAAAGGAATAGAGTATACAAAAAGGTTAAAGATATCAAATTTAATATGCAATCATGCAAGCTTTCTAAAGGAGGATATATAAGAACTATTTAATAAATTGTACAGATGAGGGGAAAGCACTTGGAAAAACTTAGATCTTTGTTTTAGGCCAGAATCAACTCAACATGGTTAAAAAAATATTAAAAATCAAATTATAGAAAACAAAAACAATACTTATCACATCAACGGAGGGATGAAATTTTCTCAGCTTTGAAAGTGAATAGCATAGGAAAAGATTATGCAGTTTAAATACACAGCAATCAAAACTCAGAATTCAAAATACATAACGCCAAAATGAATAATACATTGAATTGAACATGATAGAAAAAAGATTAATAATATCTTTAAATTATAAAGCTATCATTCAAATTTTTGAGTAAAATATCAGTACCCAAATAAATGGGCAGAAGATGAAAAAACAACTCAACTAAAGGGAAATATAAAGAAATGCATGGAGAGTTATTTCTTTTTGACAGAAATAAAAAGAGCAAATAAAGGAATCTTTTTTTATTTTTTTGAGACAGAGTCTCGCTCTGTCGCCCAGGCTGGAGTGCAGTGGCGCAATCTCAGCTCACTGCAAGCTCCGCCTCCAGGGTTCACGCCATTCTCCTGCCTCAGCCTCCGAGTAGCTGGGACTACAGGCGCCTGCCACCATGCCCGGCTAATTTTTTGTATTTTTAGTAGAGACGGGGTTTCACTGTGGTCTCGATCTCCTGACCTCATGATCCGCCCGCCTCGGCCTCCCAAAGTGCTGGGATTACAAGTGTGAGCCACCGCGCCCGGCCAGGAATATTTAAATATTTTATCTTTAAAACCAACACCAAATGATGGCATAGTTGCCATGAAATTCACTCTTAATGGTGCTAATACAGTTGAGTATGGAGGAAGAACCATAAATAACATCTATACATTTTTATCAAGTAATTCCCACTTCAAAGTTTTATCACAAAGAAAATATTAAATGAATTAAAGCAAAAGGACACACAGATGAAGACGTCAAAGTAGCAATGCCCCATAATCTCATAAATTATCAATCATACTATTTCTACTCTCTTCATACAAACTTAATGCCCTCAGTCTCTCAAAGCACATTCAGTAGAGCTAACCACTCCGTTCTTGAAACAGATTTGCCTCCAACACTGAATCACTCTTTCTTCCACTACTCAAATTTATACATTCTCTTTAGGAAATCCATTCTCACGTCTATAAATATCATTTACAAGCTGATGACTTCCAAATTTGTATTGCTAGCCGAGACATCTTCCCTGAGCTCCAGAAATGCATATCCAACTGCTTCCTGAAAAAAAATTTACTTAGAATGTCTTAGCCATCTCAAACTTAACATGTCTAAAAAGAACGCTTAATTTCTCCCCTACACAACTTGCTCCTTCCAGTTTTCTGAATCTCAAATGAGTGACAAGCTACTATAACCAAAATCTGAGAATTGACTCCTCCCTTTCCCTTACTACCCACATTCAATCTAGCAGTTACTAGTACCTTCAAAATAATTTTATATCTACTTCTCTTCATATCAGCAATCACTACCCTATCTGAGCGATCATCTTGTTAGAAGACCACTGCAAAAGCCTCCTACCTGACTCCACTCTTCTATTCTTGTAATTACTCCTGTAATTCATCCCCGTAGCCAAAATGACCTTTTGGAACATATCACATCATGTCATTTCCTTACTTAAAACCTTTTAATGGTTTCCTTTTCTTTGCGTTTCTATGGCCTACAAGTCCACGCTTTCCTTTCAACCTTATCATTGCCCTCTTCCATTGACCAATGCACTCCAATCACACAGCCTTTCTGTCAATTCCTAGATCATTTCCTAGCACAGAATCTTGGGGCTTTCCCTCTTTCTCTACCTGCAGCACATTTCTGCTTTTCATGTGGCTGGCTCTTCTCATATTGTAGGTCTCAGTTTAAGTCTTCTCAGAAAAACTTGTCTAGGCTTTCTTTCAAGTAGGTCACCCCTAAGGCGGTCCTCTTTGTATTTCCTTAATAGTATCATGCAGATTATTTATTTTTTACTGTCTACCCTCACTACTGTGTAAATTCCTAAGGACAGACACACACTGTTATACCTTCAATGCCTAGCACAGTACCTGACATATAGTAGGTACTAAATATTTGCTGAATCATTAAATAGCAAATAATTTGAAATCATCAAGATGTCCAACTATGAAGGCACATTTTAAATGTGTTATGCCAGCGGATCAATCAAAGATGGCTTATTAGAAACAGCTGCAGTCTGCAGCACTCACAAAGAAGAATGAAAAGGCACAATGAATTCAGCACCTTCAACTGAAATATCCAGATTCTCACATTCGGACAGACTAGGCATACAAATCAACCCATGGAGAATGAAGAAAAGTAGGTGAAGCCAACGGCCCACCCAGGAGCAGCACAGAGCAAAAGGAACCCTCACCCCCAGCCAAGGGAAGCAGTGAGTGATTATATGACCCCTCCCGGGAAACCACATTTCTCCCATGGATCTTTGCAACCTGTGAATCAGAGGATCCCTTTGTGAGCCCATGCCACAGATCTGTGTGGAGTGTCAGCAGAGCAGCCACTCAGGCACACAAAGAAACGTAGGAGTTTTACATACTCTGGCCCTGGGATCCCTAGCAAGGCAGGAAATCTGTTTGTACATATCCCTAGGAAGGGGGCTGAATCCAGGAAGCCAAGCAGCATCATTCTGTGGGATCCACTTCTATGGCACCTCACCAGTTATGACCTACTGGCTTGGAATTCCAGCCAGCCAACAGCAGTGGGTTGTTCTACCTGAGATGGGGCTGAGTTCCCAGGGAGAGGGGTGGCTGCTATCTTTGTGGTTTGTTTGACTCAGCCACTCCAGCCTGATGGCTATACAGGCGGTCTGGATGAGGAAGGTTCCTACGAATGCAGCACACCTGCTGTATCAAAAAGCAGCCAGACTGCTTCTTTGTACAGGTCCCTGATCTCATTCCTCCTGACTGGGTAAGACCTCAGAACAGGGGCTTCCAGTCACCTCCTACAGATGCATGTGGGCCAGCAACAGGTCAATAACCCCCGGGACAGAACTTCCAGAGGAAGGAGCTGGCTTCCATCTTTGCTGTTTTGCAGACTTCACTGGTGATACCTGCAGGTACAGGAAAAACTGAGGCAACTGAGGTCTGGAGGGGAGCCCCAGCAAACTGCAGCAGCCCTATGGAAGAGTGGCCTGACTCCAAAAGAAAAACAAACAGAAAACAACAACAATATCAACAGAAAAGACTTCACAAAAACCTCATTCAAAGGTCAGCATCCTCAAAGATCAAAGGTAGATAAGCCCACAAACTTGAGAAATAATGCAGAGATGCTGAAAACTCAAAAAGTCAGAGTGCCTCTTCTCCTCCAAATGATTGTGATACCTCTCTAGCAACGGCACAGAACTGGGCTGAGGCTGAGATGGCTAAAATGACAGAAGTAGGCTTCAGAAGGTGGGTAATAACAAACTTTGGTGAGCTAAAGAAGCATATTGTAATCCAATACAAAGAAGCTAAGAATTATGATAAAACAATACAGGAGCTAATAGCCAGTTTAGAGAAGAACATAACCGACCTGATGGAGCTGAAAAACACAACAGGAGAACTTCACAATGCAATCACAAGTATCAACAGCAGCACAGACCAAGTGGAGGAAAGAATCTCAGAGCTTGAAGACTGTCTGTCTGACATAAAACAGGCAGACAAGAACAGAGAAAAAAAGAATAAGAAACGAACAAAACCTCAGAGAAATATGGGATTATATAAAGAGACTGAACCTACAACTGACTGGGGTAGCTGAAAGATAAAAGAGAATAGAACCAAGTTGGAAAACATACTTCAGGATATCATCCAGGAAAACTTCCCTAACCTAGCAAGACAAGCCAACATTCGAATTCAGGAAATCCAGAGAACCCTAGTATAATACTCCATGAGAAGATCAACCCCAAGACAAAAAAATCATCAGATTCTCCAAGGTCTAAAGGAAAGAAAAAATGTTAAGGGCGGCCAGAGAGAAAGGCCAGGTCATGTACAAAGGGAAGTCCATCACACTAACAGTAGACCTCTAAGAGGAAACCCTACAAGCCAGAAGAGATTGGGGGCCAATATTCCACTCTCTTAAATAAAAGAATTTCCAACCCAGAATTTCATATCCAGCCAAACTAAGCTTCATAAGTGAAGGAGAAATAAGATCCTTTTCAGACAAGCAAATGCTGAGGGAATGTGTCACCACCAGGCCTGCCTTGCAAGAGCTCCTAAGGAAGCACTAAATATGAAAGAGAAAATCCATTACCAGCCACTACAAAAACGCACGGAAGTACGCAAACCCGTAACACTATGAAGCAACCACATAAACAAGTCTGCAAAATAACCAGCTAGCATCATGACAGAATCAAATTCACACATAATAATATATAACCTTAAAAGTAACATTAAAGGTAAATGGGGTAAATGCCCCAATTAAAAGGCACAGAATGCCAAACTGGATAAAGAGCCAAGATCCATGAGCATGCTGTCTTCAAGAGACCCATCTCACATGCAAAGTCACACATAGGCTCAAAAGAAAGGGATGGAGGAAAATTTACCAAGCAAATGGAAAACAGGAAAAGGCGGTTGCAATCCTAGTTTCTGATAAAACAGACTTTAAACCAATAAAGATCAAAGAAGGGCATTACACAGTGGTAGAGGGCTCAATTCAGCAAAAAGAACTCATGATCCTAAATATATATGCAACCTAATACAGGAGCACCCAGATTCATAAAACAAGTTCTTAGAGACCTACAAAGAGATTTAGACTCCCATACAATAATACTGGGAGACTTTAACACCCCACGGACAACGTTAGACAGATCTTCAAGACAGAAAATTAACAAAGATGTTCAGGACCTGAACTCAGCTCTGGATCAAGTGGACCTGATAGATATCTACAGAACTCTCTACCCAAAAACAAGAGAATACACATTCTTCTCATCGCCACATGGCATTTATTCTAAAATTGATCACATAATTGGAAGTAAAACACTCCTCAGCAAATGTAAAAGAAGTAACATCATAACAGTCTATCAGACCACAGCACAATCAAATTAGAACTCAAGACTAAGACATTCACTCAAAACCCCACAACTACATGGAAACTGAACAACCTGCTCCTGAATGACTCTTGGGTAAATAACGAAATTAAGGCAGATATCAAGAAGTTCTTTAAAACTAAGAGAACAAGGAGACAATGTACCACAATTTCTGGGACATAGCTAAAGTAGTGTTAAGACGGAAATTCATAGCACTAAATGAACACATCAAGAAGCTACAAAGACTTCAAGTTAACAACCTAACATCTCAATTTAAAAAGTTAGAGAACCAAGAGCAAACAAACCCAAGCTAGCAGAAGACATGAAATAACAAATATCAGAGCAGAAGTGAAGGAGATAGAGACAGGAAAAACCCTCCAAAAAATCAGCAAATGAAAAAGCTGGTTCTTTTTAAAAATCAGTAAAACAGACTGCTAGGTAGATTAATAAAGAAGAAAAGGGAGAAGAATCAAATAGACACAACAAAAAATGATATGAGGGGTCTCATCACTGACCCCACAGGAATACAAACTACCATCAAAGAATACTATAAACACCTCTATGCAAATAAACTACAAAATCTAGAAGAAAGAGATAAATTCCTGGACACATACATACTCCTGAGACTGAACCAGAAAGAAGCTGAATCCCTCAATAGACCAACAACAAGTTCTGAAATTGAGGCAGTAATAAAGAGCTTATCAACCAAAAAAAAGCCCAACCAGATGGATTTACAGCTGAATTCTACCAGAAGTACAACGAAGAGCTGATACCCTTTCTTTTGAAACTATTCCAAACAACTGAAAAGGAGGGACTCCTCCATAACTCATTCTGTAAGACCAGCATCATACTGATACCAAAGCCTGACAGAGATACAACAAAAAAAGAAAACTTGAGGCCAATATCCCTGATGAATATCAATGCAAAAATTCTCAATAAAATACGGGCAAACCAAATACAGCAGCACATCTAAAGGCTTGTCAACCACAATCAAGTTGGCTTCATCCCTGGGATGCAAGACTGGTTCAACATATGCAAATCAATAAACATAATTCATCACATAAACAAATCTAAAGACAAAAACCAAATGATTATCTCAACAGATGCAGAAAAGGCCTTCAATAAAATGCAACATGCCTTCGTGTTAAAAACTCAATAAACTAGGTAGTGAAGGAACATATCTCAAAATAATAAGAGCTATTTATGACAAACCCACAGCCAATATCATACTGAATGGGCAAAAGCAGGAAGCATTCCCCTTGAAAACTGTCATAGGACAACGATGTCCTCTCTCATCACTCTTACTCAACACAGGATTGGAAGTTCAGGCCAAGGAAATCAGGCCGGAGAAAAAAATGAAGAGTATTCACTCTGGGTGGGTGCAGTGGCTCATGTCTATAATCCCAGCACTTTGGGAGGCCGAGGAAATCAAAGAAATCAGAGAGGACATAAACAAATGGAAAAACATTCCATGTTCATGGATAGTAACTTCCACCACCTCTGGTGGATCGCTTGAAGTCAGGAGTTTGAGACCTGCCTGGCCAATATGGTGAAATGCTAAATCTACTAAAAATACAAAAAAAATTAGTGGAGTATGGTGGCAGGCGTCTGTAATCCCAGCTACTCTGGAGGCTGAGGCAGAAGAATTGCTTGAACCCAGAAGGCAGAGGTTGCAGTGAGCTGAGATCACACCGCTGCACTCTAACCTGGGCGGCAGAGTGAGACTCCATCTCAAAATAAAGAAATAAAGCGTATTATTCAATTAGGAAAAGAGGAAGTCAAATTATCTTTGTTTGTAGTTGACATGATCATACATCTAGAAGACCCATCATCTCAGTCCAAAAGCTTCTTAAGCTGATAAGCAACTTCAGCAAAGTCTCAGGATATAAAATCAATGTGCAAAAACTGCTAGCATTCCTATATACCAACAACAGGCAAGCAGAGAGCCAAATCATGAATGAATTCACATTCACGATTGCTACAAAAATAATAAAATACATAAGAAAAGGCCAAGCATGATAGCTCACGCCTGTAATTGCAGCACTTTGTGAGGCCAAGGAAGGCAGATGGATCACCTTGAGGTCTGGAGTTCAAGATCACCCTGCCCAACATGGTGAAACCCTGTCTCTAGTAAAAATACAAAAATTAGCCAGGAATTGTAGCACGTGCCTGTAATCCCAGCTACCCAGGAGTCTCAGGCAGGAGAACTGCTTGAACCCAGGAGGCGGAGGTTGCAGTGAGCTGAGATTGTACCACTGCACTCCAGCCTGGGTGACACAGCAAGACTCCATCTCAAAAAGATAACATAAAATAAAATAAAATAAATAAAATAAAATAAAATAAAATAAAATAAAATAAAATAAAATAAAATAAAATAAAATAAAATAAAATAAAATAAATAAAATAAAATAAATAAAATAAAAAATAAAATAAAATAAAATAAAATAAAATAAAATAAAATAAAACAAAATAAAATACCTAGGAATACAGCTAATAAGGGAAGTGAAGGACCTCTTCAAGGAGAACTACGTATCACTGCTCAAAGAAATCAGAGAGGACATAAACAAATGGAAAAACATTCCATGTTCATGGATAGCAACAAGCAATATCATGAAAATGGCCATATTGCCCAGAGAAATTTACAGATTCAATGCTATTCCCATTATACTGACAGTCTTCACAGACTTAGAAGAAATGATTTCAAAATTCATATGGAACCAAAAGAGACCACATAGCCAAGACAATCCTAAGCAAAAAGAACAAAGCTGAGGCATCATGCTACCCAACTTCAAACTATACTACAGGGTTACAGTAGCCAAGACAGCATGGTACTGGTATAGAACATCGGAACAGAATAGAGAACTCAGAAATAAGACCACACACCTACAACCATCTGATTTTCGACAAACCTGACAAAAACAAGCAATGAAGAAAGGACTCCTTATTTAACAAATGGTGCTGAAAGAACTGGTTAGCTATATGCAGAAAACTGAAACTGGGCCCCTTCCTAACACCTTGTACAAAAATTAACTCAAGATGGATTAAAGACTTAAATGTAAAACTCTAAACCATAAAAACCCTAGAAGAAAATCTAGGCAATGCCATTCAGGACATAGGCACAGGCAAAGATTTCATGATAAAAATGACAAAAGCAATTGCAACAAAAGCAAAAATTGGCAAATGAGATCTAATTAAACCAAAGTTTGTGCACAGCAAAAGAAACTATCATCAGAGGAAACAGACAACCTACAGAATGGGAGAAAATTTTTGCAATCTATCCATCTGACAAAGGTCTAATACCCAGAGTCTACAAGGAACTTAAGCAAATTTACAAGAAAAAATAACCCATTAAAAAGTGGGCAAAGGACATGAACAGACACTTCTCAAAAGATGTACATGTGGCCAACAAACATATAAAAAAAAGCTCAACGTCACTGATCATTACTGGAATGCAATTCAAAACCACAATGAGATCAGAATGGCTATTATTAAAAAGTCAAAAAACAACACGCTGGTGAGGTTGTGGAGAAAAAGGAACACTTTTACGTGTAATTAAATTACACTAGTGTAAATTAATTCAACCACTGTGGGAGAGAGCATGGTGATTCCTCAAAGACCTAGAGGCAGAAATACCATTTCTGGGTAAATACCCAAAGGAATATAAATAATTCTATTATAAAGATAAGTACACTTGTAGGTTTAGTGCAGCACTATTCACAATAGTAAAGACATGGAATCAACCCAAATGTCCACCAATGATAGGCTAGATAAAGAAAATATGGTACATATACACCATGGGATACTATGCAGCCATAAAAAGGAATTAGATCATGTCCTTTGCAGGGACATGGCTGGAGGTGGAAGCCAGTATCCTCAGCAAACTAATGCAGGAATGGAAAACCAAACACCGCATGTTCTCACTTATAAGTGGGAGCTGAATGATGAGAACACATGGACACAGAGAGGGGAACGACACACACTGGGGCCTGCTGGGGGTGTGTGGTAGACGGGAGGGAGAACATCACGAAGAATAGCTAATGGACACTGGGCTTGATAGATACATGATGGCATGATCTGTGCAGCAAACCACCATGGCACATGTTTACCTGTGCAACAAACCTGCACATCTTGCACATGTACCCCTGAACTTAAAATAAAAGTTGAAAGAAAAAAATGCATTATGCCACTTCAATGTGATATACTATTTTGCAGTCATTAATATAAAATGCTAAAAATATTTCTGATATCTCTGTAATGAAAATAACAAAATATAAAATAACAGTTTGGGTGAAATAATTTAAAATGTATAAACATGTAGAAAAATACAACATTAAAAAGTGTTAGCATGAGAAAAATGAGATTATGGGTGGCTCTTCTTTCTTTTACAATTACCTTTATCTATGTTAAACTATCATTTAAATTCAAGTGGAAAAGAAAAATTTCTTCCCAACAGCAAGATTAATAAAAAATGCACAAATCAACATCAAGTTACCTTATAAATAAATTTCAACAACAGTAGTATACCTTAGTATTTCCTAATTAGTCTTAGTATATCAAAATAGAGCTGCTACTATATAAATCTTTATAATTTCATTATTTGGTTTAGTAAAATAATTTCATTTGGTAAAAAAAAAAAAAATTTCATTTCAAATAGACTTTTATTTCCTTCATAATACATTTACCTCTAAAGGATGAAGGTTCCTGAAGAGCATTACTTGCCAATCTAGCTGGTCCACAGAATACCAATATAGTGACAGGCGTCACTGCTGAACAACATCTAATATTAGCTATTCTATGGGCTCTGGTCATTTCATCATAAATAAGCCAATCTGTGGGCAGTGCCTTAATTGCTGCAGCTTGACCGTTGGCTGGAGGAATCTATTAAGAAAATAAATTTTAAAAATTATTGTGTTTGTCATCTAGTTTATTGGAAATACTTTTAAAATGTAAAAAGTCTCTCAATGAAATCGATGATGTGTATTAGTACATAAGCAAAAATTAAAACAAGCCAATGCTCATGTAGTTTGTACAAAAGTACTCATTACTTAACACATTACCTTTCCCAACTCCAAAATTTATAAGTTTTGGTCCAATATTTAATGTTATATATATATATACACATATATATAACTAATTAATTTCTTAAAGCGGGAAGGTATTTGGAGCATTTTTCATTGATAAGTCAACTACCTAAATTAGTTTCATGTTAAAATCCAAGCGCATTCAAAATGTTTTACCTTTTTATATTGAGGCTGACTGAGAACTGAAGCAGGATGAAATCGTACTTTTTTCTCCTTTGGCCCTGTCAACACTAGATTCTCTCTGTCCACGTGGACTAAATTAGGATACATGCCTGCCACCAATGCAGCTTTAACGACAGCCCAATTTTCAGAGTTTGTGTTAACATCTCGAATGTCACCACCACCTCGCGCTCTAACAAAACCTAGAGAGGGGAAAAAAAACCACATCAACTTTTTCTATTATGCAAAAGATACTTTTGTGTATTTTTTTCAAAAACTGTACAACTCATGTAAATTTTGTGATATTCAAATTTCACGATAATTAATAAAATCTCCTCTGAAAAGTTGTTTAAAATATGAACCACCCCTCCCCACCCCAAAACAGATACAGAACCAACATTCTAGGGAAGTGTAGATCTGCTCAGGTTAGATTAAGTATAAGAATCGCTGGGGGCTTAAATTTTTTTAGATGCACATTCTTGCAATAAAGTTCTTTATAATCTGCTGCCAGAAACAAACTAAATTCATAGCTGGAAATCCAAACCATTGTTCTGACATTAACAACATTTTGATTATCATAGATACTAATTCTGTAGAAGAAGTCAAGTAAATATATGGTAATTTTTGCTTGAATTTCAAAAATCCTTCATATTTCCTCATGTTCAAGTCAACTCTTAAATCCTCTGGTTCATTCCTTATATTACTCTGGCACTTCAGCTAACCTATGAATCCAGGCTCTGGTACTTTTCTTCTGACTATCACATCAATTTTTTTTTGCTACTCAAAAAGGCAATTCTAAAAGGTAATAGCAATACTAGCATCCTCTTCAAAAAAAAAAAAAAAGTGACTTCAAGTATTACCAGCTGTTTTTGTGTTCCAAAAATATGAAGAGCAGCATTCACATCAATTTTTTAAAATTTCTATTTCACAGAACTAAATAAGTATTCATTAATGGTGATAAAAGAAAATAACTATAAGATCTAAATTGATCTCTGCCAACAAATACCAATTGTTCATTGCCAACAGTATCAAAAGGGTATAGATTCTGTCCCTAGATTTCTCAAATACACCTCCTGCAATAGCATTTTTTTCATCAACAAGCAAAAGTCGAAGACACACAGAAGTCTACAAATCATGCATGAATATAAGATATACAACACGATAATGTCATAAAAATAATAGATAGCATCCGTTAACATAAGAAATACTATGAAATATGGGCAGGGTACTCTCAGTAACTTAAATAGGCTCTTTGAGAGAAAACTTTACCTGATGCTCTAAGTTGACCAAGCAACTGCGTTCTCATGCCTATGATTATTTCCATAGTAGCCTGTGAAAGAAAATTCTTTTCACAAAAGGCTCGCTCCCACCCATCACTTCGTGCTTTTTGCCAGGCCTATAAAAAGAAAATAATTGCATAACAAGACACATTTACTAATCACTTCTTAGTGAGGCAACAAGTAACTACAAATCATTACACTAATTCCTCAAGGTCAATTTGCCTTATTCTAATTATTCTATAAAATCTAAGACTTTATGATCAAATAATATTTATCATTAATTTATACTCAAATGCTACAAAAGCCATTGAGTTTATAAAATCTCAAATGAGAACTAACTGTCCAGTAGCCTAAATGACTAACAATGTAAAAATACTTGCCTTCTCAGATGCATCTGCTAATTTTACTCTCTACAGAAGTGTACGTTTTCAACTAAGACTTCGTAACACTTGTATCTAAGAATCGTGCCACTCTTGCCCTCCAAAAAATAATCTCTATGTCAACCCTGGGCTCTACCTAAGAATGGAAAGTAGGATTTCTATAAATCATCTATATGCAGTATAAAAAGCTCTCCTTTGTGAATGGGTTCTCTTGCTTTGGAATATATATAACTAAAAGACTGAAGCAATAATTTATCCTCTCTGCTTTTGAAGGAGCTGGGGGAAAAGCAAAGAACAGATAGAAATTTTACTCTAAATCTCCCTCTACTTCTCAATTAATCTACTATAATATATGGTATTTAATATACCCAATTAATAACAATAAGTTATCCATTGATCAATACTCACAAAAGAGCTTGAAATTATTTTTGAAAATTATATGTGTTGAAAAATCTTCTATGTCTGAAAAAGAGTACTTTCTGCATAAACAAAGTTAGATTTTTAAAAAATATAGCCGGGCATGGTGGCTCACACATGGTAATCCCAGCACTTTGTGAGGCCAAGGCAGAGATCACTTGAGGTCAGGAGTTCGAGACCAGCCTGACCAACATGGTGAAACCCTGTCTCTACTAAAAACACAAAAATTAGCTGGGCATGGTGGTGGGTGCCTGTAACCCGAGCGACTCGGGAGGCTGAGGCAGGAGAATTGCTTGAACCTGGGAGGCTGAGGTTGCAGTGAGCCGAGACTGTGCCACTGCACTCCAGCCTGAGTGACAGAGCAAGACTCTGTCTCAAAAAAAAAAAAAAATATATATATATAT
Organism: Hylobates moloch; assembly: GCF_009828535.3. Classification (NCBI taxonomy): domain Eukaryota; kingdom Metazoa; phylum Chordata; class Mammalia; order Primates; family Hylobatidae; genus Hylobates; species Hylobates moloch. The sequence continues at coordinate 35,170,113 of NW_026652281.1, forward strand.
ATATATAGACACAGCCTACATTCAAGAAGATCTGAGGATAAATACAATGCCTATGTTTTCAAGAAATAACATATTCTTCCCCACATATCTGAAATTCTAAATTACATTTAATCTGTCTTCCCCAGGATCCTATTTTCCCCATCTTTTCTTTTCCATTTGCCTCTTTCCTCAACTTCCCATTACCATTATCTTAAAAGGTTTTTAAGTGATTTTTGTATTTTGCTTTACAAAATTAAGTTCTCAGCATAGTGTCTTGAGAACGCAAGAAAAAGCTGAACTCTAAGAAAAATCGATAGATATTAAATCAATATAATTTTCTTATAAGCTTTATTCTATGTACTTTAAATAGTATACAGTATTTCTCAACTAAAATTTTAGAACATTCCTTGCCCAAGACATGACTGAAAAAAACCTGGTAATAGAAGCATAAACACAAATAAATATATATACAAATACACACATATATTCCAAAAAGGAGAAAATGGGGAAAAAAAGCAAAACTGCTTTAATTTTAACATAACAACAGCAAGAAGATATTTTTCAGGACTATTAATGTGACTTCATAATGAAACAAAATTAATGCAATTTTAAAATTTATAAATTATTTTTAAAATTCCTACATTTGCCCCAGAAATGCGTTTAACCAGCAACGTTTTCAGAAATAAAACGACAGTAATAGTACCTGGAATGCTCTGAGAAGTGCCATATGGTCACTGAAAGCTCCTGCAGTAAAACGTTTCCTACAAAGCATAGCTGCACGTTTTTGAGAGGCCTGAGTAGGTAGTACAAAAGGATCTCGATAAGCTAGTGTGCAAGCAATTGTAAGGATGGGGTCCAGACACTTTAAAACAACAGCACACAAGACCATTTTACCAAGATGTGGTTCTACTGGCAAGTCAGCCAAATGATACCCAAGTTCAGTCAGATCTTCCCATGTATCCATTGCATCTACTGTCTAAGTAAAAGGAGACAGAACAGACTTTGACACCAGCAAACACTGTTTAATCAAACCACACAATTAAAAACCCCTAAATAAGAAATAAGAATATAGATTTTTTTTGCTACTACATCTCATAAAAATATATTTTGTTTCTAATATACTATATAAAAGAAGTATATCTACTGTTTTATACATGATGTATTATTTAAAGTACATGATCATTTAAGATAATTGTTTAAAAGTACAAACTTAGTTTACCTGGACAAATTGTAGGAGGACAAAAAGAAAAAATAATTATACAAAATTAGTTAAGACATATTTTCTTTTAGTTTAAAATTTCAAGTAAAAAAGTCATGTAAAATAAAACTATGAAGACACCAACCTTAAGCATCTGTACAGCATTTCTTACAATTAAAGCTGGTGGAGGTTCAGGAGCTTTCATAAGAAAATCAGCAATGGAACAATTAACTGGGGCTAGCAGCTTGGTATGTAAGCAAAGTTCCTATAAACCAAAACAGTAAATAATTTTTTAAAATTAAAAAGAATACTAACCTACACATTTAAAGAAATCATGGTAACTGTAGTTCTCAAACACAGACTAGTAGAGTCTCTGACTAGAATGAACAGTAGAAGGAACAATGTCTTTCTGTAAAAGAGGAGCTCATACTTTGCCCTAGATGCCAGAACCTTAATAAATACCCTCTTCAATCAACTTATACCAAGACTGCCATTGCTCCCATTGGCAACATCTCCTCACACTGTTCATATACCTAACATTCATAGTCACTGTCCAAAAAAAAAAATCTTTTTCCCCCTTTATACTGCATTCTAGAATATTTTATCTACTCAGCAAATATTTTAGTGCTTTCTAAGTGCAAGGCCCTGTGCAAATTGGAGAAAAAGAAGGGGACAGAAGGAAGCGTCCATTCTCATTGAGTTTACACTGTAATATGAGTAAGCAGACCTTAATTAATTATATAATTAACTACTTAATTACGATTATCATCAGTGCTATGAAGGCTATAGGGAGCTAAAGAAGTAAATATGCTTTAATCAAGTTCAGAAAAGGGTGGGAGAGGGAGACCATGGGAAGTTACAGATAGTTTTCCTGAAGAAAGACACTTTAAGATGTAAAGATTGAGTAGGAGTAACTATAAAAGGAATAAGGGGAAAGAATCTAAGGAGAGAGTAGATACCTGTGAAAGCTGTAAGGCAGAAGGAAAAAATATGTGCTTGAGAAACTAAAACCAATGGTGTAAGAGAGGATAAATAACAAGAAATAACCTGTTCCTTCCTGCCTGTGACTGGAGACACAGGCAGGAACGGGCAATTCATGGTCTTGTTAAGATTCTGAATTTTCTCCCAGGAGGAACAGAAAATCACACATAAGCATTGGGAAGTGGGAAATCATCTTAGGTATATGGATGTTTAACACATTATCCTGCCTCTCTTTAAGGGTTTGGAAGCCAGCATTAGCCAAACACACTAAAGAATCAAATAAATGCATTCTGCTAATCTTCCCTAGAAGCTGTAGGGGCTGCCTGTTCCATGAAGTTAGAAAACTTAAAACACACACACACACAGCACAATTAATAGAGGTCAGAAAATCTCAGTGAACTCAGTTCTAAAACTACTAGATAATCTCAGCATCTTATACTGAGATTTGGGTATTATCTTTTGGATCTTAAATAATTTGTTTGCTAATCCCTCTGAGAATTTAAAAGGTGAACACTATATAGTAGAAACTCATAAAATGCTGCATTTAAAAAAATATGGCCGGGTGTGGTGGCTCACACCTGTAATCCCAGCACTTTTGGAGGCTGAGGTGGGTGGATCATGAGGTCAAGAGTTTTGAGACCAGCCTGGTCACAATGGTGAAACCCCGTCTCTACTAAAAACACAAAAATTAGCCGGGCACGGTGGTGGGCGCCTGTAATCCCAGCTACTCAGGAGGCTGAGGCCAGAGAATCGCTTGAACCCGGGAGGTGGAGGCTGCAGTGAGCCAAGATCGTGCCACTGCACTGTAGCCTGGGCAACAAAGCAAGACTCTCTGACTCAAAAAAAAAAAATATATATATATATATATATATATCCTTTAAAACTGTACCATAATTTACATACATTCAAGTGATTCTTTAAAATTTTGAAGGTTTATGAATTAAATTTTCTTATATAGAAAAAATATTTCTGTTATAGACATAGCCACCCTCCATAATATATATTGAATAATTTTGTTTTACAAATTGATTTTTTAAAGGCCTAATCCATAGAAGTTGAAATGGCCCCTCTCTTCCCTCACCCACAAAAATGCCTTTTATATTTAAATAAATTTTTACCTGTAATGGCATTCTCAAAAGTTCCGGAGTCTGAAATTCCAACATATTCTGGAATCGGAGTCTACTGAACAGATGAAAACAAATTCCAGGTCTACATCGTCCTGCCCTTAAAAATAAAACACAAGATTAGGACTCAAACAATGAATAAAGGCTACAATAAACTGTAAACGCAATGTGATTTAGGAAAGAGAAAAATCATCCAGGATCAGGACACCTGACTTTAAATCCTATTCTGTTTCTTATCCTCTTATCAATCATTTTGGAAAGTACTTCACTAGTCTGGGACTCAATTATTTCATAGACAGTGAGATTCATGAAGGACACCTACCTGATATATCTTGTAGGGTTATGGTAAAAATCAAAAGAAATAGCATACATATAAAAGTGAGCAAAAAACAAAGCATGAATGAATATTGGTAATTTAAATTCAATCAATTTTACTGAGCTTCTATCAAGCACTGTGTTCAGGCCCAGTGATTAGAGTTGTACAAATTATGCATTACACAGCTCCAAGGGAATGCCATTTATCCTGTCATCATAAAGAGTTGCATAATTTTCTATGAAGCAGCAGAAAAATACCTGGAAGAAAAGCAGTCTCCTAAATTCACCCAAAGTCACTATATCAGCTAATGGCAGGGCTAGCTACGCTAAGGGATAGAGATATACAAATATTCTTGTCTTCATGGAGCTCACAACCCAGATAGGCAATCATCACTATAACACATTATAAGAGCTATAAAATCTGACATTATTAATCAACTCTTTCCTTCATCAAATATAAGAGGACTTCATAAAGTTTGTGGAAAAATGGAATTAAAAGAGAAAAAAAAAATTTCTCAACCATTAAGTTCAAGACACTTTTGTAAGTGATGACACCAGCCATTTAGTCCTCCCCAAAGAACTGAGGGTCCAGGGAATGTAATTATATCAATGCAGTTTTACATTATTACCCTAAGAAAAATGGGAGTCCTTTATAGGTATTTTAAGATTAGAAAATAAAAGAATTCAGAAGGAGCCAAGCCAGGACTATAAGGTGGATGCCTAATGATTTCCCACCAAAACTCTCATAAAATTGCCCTTGTTTGATGAGAGGAATGAGCAGGAGCATTGCTGTGGTGGAGAAGGACTTTCTAGTCAAGCTTTCCTATGGGTTTTTCTGCTAAAGCTTTAGCTAACTCTCTCAAAACACTGTCATAGTAAGCAGAAGTTACTGTTCTTTGGCCCTCCAGAAACTCAATAAGCAAAATGCTTTGCGCATCCCAAAAAACTGTTGCCGTGACCTCCAGTCCACTTTTGCTTTGACTGGACCACTTCTACCTCTTGGTAGTCACTAATTCGATTGTTCTTTGTGTTCAGGATCATACTGGTAAAGCCATGGTTCATCTTCTGTTACAATTCTTCCAAGAAATGCTTCAGGACCTTGATTCCAATTGTTTAAAATTTCCATTGAAAGCTCTGCTCTTGTCTGCAGTTGATCTAGAAGCAATGGTTTTGGCACCCATCAAGTGGAAAGTCTGCTCAATTTTTAATTTTTCAGTCAGAATTGGGTAATCTGAACCAACTGTGGTATCTATAGTGTTGGCTATTTTTGTGCATTAATTGTTGGTCCTCTTCAACTAGGGCACAAATGAGATTTTTTTTCCTCACAAATTGACACGGATGGTCTGCTGCTATGGGCTTTATCTTTAACATCATCTCGTCCCTTTTTAAAATGAGTTATCCATTTGTAAACTGCTGATTTATTCAGGGCACTGTCACCATAAATGTGATATTTGCTCTTACTTCAATTTTAGAAGAATTCATGTTGCTCTGATAGGGGCTTTTTTCAAACTGATGTCTTATCTTTCTTAGTGCCTCAAATGAGATCCTGTTCAGACATGTTATAATAAGTTAATATGAGTTTATTTTGGTGTAAAAAAATTTTGAACTCCATGCATAATTTTTTTCATAAGATGCATTTTCCACAAAGTTTTTGAAGACCGCTTATACTTCTCTACACTATACTCTTCGGCCTCTGACTTATCTCCAGGCTCCTCTAAGAGATTTCTATATTTGCCTAGTCCTTAAATGTTTATGGTCCTCTGAGATTGAACCCTCAGCCATCTGCTCTTCTTACACTACCCTCTCCTCTGAAGTAACTTTAATTATATTCATAACCTCAATTTCCATCTGTATTATATCTTCTTATCCTAATTCTAGGCCTACACTTTAGAAACTTCTTAGACAGCTCTACTTAGATTTTTTTTTTTTTTTTTTTTTTTTGAGACGGAGTCTTGCTCTGTCACCCAGGCTGGAGTGCAATGGCGTGGTCTCGGCTCAATGCAGCCTCTGCCTCCCAGGTTCAAGCGATTCTCCTGCTTCAGTCTCCTGAGTAGCTGGGATTACAGGCGTCCACCCCCACGCCTGGCTAATTTTTGTATTTTTATTAGAGACAGGGTTTCACCATGTTGGCCAGGCTGGTCTCGAACTCCTGACCTTGTGATCTGCCCGCCTCAGCCTCCCAATCCATTTAGATTTTCTACAGGCAACTCAAACTCAAAATAACCAAAAATTAATTATTCTCCCCAGTGAAAACATTCTTCCCATTTTCCCTATCTGACTATGGCACTAGTGTCCAATTTTTTAAGACAGAAACCTGGATGACATCCTTAACTCCTCTCTTCCTTACCCCTCACCCCCTACATACACAATCAATCACCAACATTACTTTCTTTAGTATCTCTTGAATTAATTATCTATTTATTTTTATTTCCACCACCACTAAAACAATCCAGACTACTTTCATCTCTCCCTTATTATAGGAAAGTACTAATGAAGGAGCCTCCTACTTGGTCCTCCTACCATCATTTTTGTCCCTGCCAATCCATTCTTCAGAGAGCTGAAAGGATACTATACTCATGTCATCCCACTGTTTATTTTTTTAAAAAAGAGAGAAAACTCAAAATGGTCCTTAAGAACTTATCCCCAACTTTCAGCTCACTTTTCACTATTCTCTAAACTAAATTCTATCCAAACATCTATCCTATTCACTCTTGCCTTTAGGTAAATAAGTATACTTGGTTATACTTTCCCTCTGCCTTTTAAAAATGCCTTTCCACAACTCCTCCTTTATTCACAATTGTCTCAGATTCAATCTTAACAACTCTGGAAACATCCAGTTGTAGCACAAATAACACTGTATTAAAATTGCTTAATTTACTGGACTCACATATGGCCTGCAACATTTGCCCTACCTCCAGCTTTACCTATCAGGTTATGGTTTATTTATCACTGTATCCATAACATGTGCACAGGGAAGACTTTTGATAAACATTTGTTGAAAAATGGCAATGAAAATTTTTACAGTTCTGGAGTTCATCTCCAATAATATACTATTTGCTATTTCATTTTTTTTGAGACAGGGTCTGGCCCTGTCGCTCAGGCTGGAGTGGAGTGGTATGATCACAGCTCACGGCAGCTGCAGCCTTGACCTCCTAGGATCAAATGATCCTCCCACCTTAGCCTCCCAAGCAGCTAGGCCTACAGGCCTGTGCTACCACACCTAGCTGATTTTTTAATTTTTTGTAGAGACAAGGTCTCACTATGATGCCCAGGATAGTCTCAGACTCTTAGACTCAAGCGATCCTTCCACTTCAGGCTCCCAAAGTGCTGGGATTACAAGCATGAGCCACTACACCCAGCCTTACTCACAATAATATACTATTAATAGCATAGACGTCCAGCTTAATGTATCAAGCCACTATTGGTAATAAGAAAACAACTGACAAAACAACAACAAAGCCCTCATGGGCACTCTATGAAGTTACAAGGTAAAGAAATAATGCATATGAGTCTTCAGTATATGACGCATTCTTTTAAAGTCAGCATTTCACGTTTTCTTGCTAATTATAAAAAATGGAAGATAAACATTTACTGAAAATGATACTTTTTAATGTTATCTTTTGAAAATTAAAAAGTAACCCAAACACATAGTAAAATAACCAAATTACAAAAAAAAAAATTGTCTCCTTACTCCAAGAACCCCACAAATCCTCCTTCTCAGAGTTAATAACCATTCATTGTTTTTTAATGTTTCTCCCAGACTTCTCTATGCATTTGTGTCAAAATATATACACAAACACACATGTATTTTTCTTACCACAAAAGACTACTAGATGCATGTTCTATATCCTTTCAATTAACAATGCATCCTGAAAACTCATTCCACAAAAGAACACATAGATCTACATTTTTCCTTTTAACAACTACCTAAAAAGCCACTGTGTGGCTATAATTTATTTAATCACTTCAGTATTGATGGACACCACACTGTTCCCAGACTTTACATTATTATAAACAATGCTTCAAAGAACAGTCTTAAACATACATCTTTGCACACGTGTGCAAGCATACCCAGGATAAATTATGACGAGTGAAATCTACGGTGAAAGAGTAGATTTGGATAAATAGTTTCAAACTGCACTCTGGAGAAGTCACATCAATCTACACTCCCATCAGTAAAATATGAAAGACTATTGGCCCGTGTTTTTCCTCTATGTTGTACATATTGTTAAACATTTTCATCAATGCCCATCTGAGAGTCAAAAAATAATATCTCATTAATTTGCATTTATTTTGATACATATTAGGTAGTATATGTGAGGATAATGTATTAGTAGGACATACATAATTTTTATTTTGGTAAACTGCCTATTTGTGCTCTTTATCCATTTTAACTGGATTATTAGTCTTTAGTTGATTTCAAAGAGCTTTTTTATATAATAAGGAAATTAGCTCTTTGTCCTATATTGCATATGTTTAGAATTTTTCGTTTTGTTTTTTAAGCTTCTTACACCTGAATGTACATTTAACTAGGCAAAAATTTTTAATTTTAACATAACCTACATTCAACTTTTAAAGAAGTATTAAAATGGCTTGCTTTGCAAAAATAATATAAAAATTTTAACATGAAAACTATTCTCAAACGTGGAATATATGATAAATGCGTAATGCATATAAAAATGTTTCCATTTTACAGGCAATTGAATGAATATACATTAAATATATATTACCTGCCTTTCCGCTGTATGGCACTAGCTTTGGAAATCCATACCATTTTTAACATTGTAACAAAATTCAGAGCATCAAAGGATTTCTGTAATATTTAAACCATCTTTATGTTAGAATATAAAAGGTATTCAAAAGGTAATAGCAAGAAATGTTATCAACATATTTTAACATGCCAAAAGTTTAATTCAAAGTCCTCTCTTGATTAAATAATTAAAACAGCAGTACTGATTTTTAATAAACCCTGATTTTCTGGTTACAAACGTACTAAGAAAAAAGGATTTAAAAACTAAACTCAGAAGAGCGTAAAACTTCCCCATTCTGTGCTCTGCTAAGCTATCTGTTGCTCTCTGCCACAGCTGGATAATGGCAGCCAGTTCTCATAAGACATCAAGATTGGAGAGAACTGATCTATTCCCTTGAGGTCGTTTTTCTATCAGATTTGCATCATTGTGGAGAATAAGAAGATTAAGGAAAGACATTTTCTGAAATACTTTTCAGGGACCTAACCTTGCAGAGTAAGAATAACAATCAATAATCTTATCCCAAAGAGAAATATTTTTAACCACTTCCACTTTACCTCCTGCTGAGCTACTAACAAAGTTAGCCTTTCCTGAATGTTACAATGACGAAAGTAAAAAAGAACCATTGTTACCCACATACTTCTTCAAATAACCTATAGTGAAAATTTATTGTAGAGAAATATTTTAAAGAAATACAAGCCTAACTAGAACATGTATTTCAGTCACTCGGTACTTATCCTTTCTCTTTCATAAAATAACTGCATAGAGCAAATAAAAATGTTTGCACAATGGTTTATAAAATTTTTAGAAAACAGCTTCTTAGTTTTTAATATAATATTACATTTGTCAATTTTGTATGTTAAATAACTTTCGACACTACCCATGTTTTAAATTTCAGTTACTTAATAAATGAACTTTCTAAAATATTCAAAACCCACTTTATCCACTTTAGGTAATTTTAGGGCAATAAAATCTGAATTTTCATTGGCTCACCATTAAGATTTTTAGTGATAATACTCATTAATGTACTAATATATAAAAATAAAATTTATCCCACCTTTATTCAATTTTAATGCATATGGCCAATTTTTATAATAAAATTTTATTTTCTATAAAATATTCCTTAAAATTACATTGAAAACATAAGGCAATTACTTTTTCCACATTAAAAATGATCATTTATATCCACTAAATAGACATAATTTGCTTGCCACACATGAATAATATCTCTTCCCTTGAAAAATCAATTATCTTTACCACTTTCATTTTTTCAGCGAACGTTATCTACCAAAAGTTAGGAACCCCTGCTGGGCATTCCATTACTAAAAGGAAATAAATGCCTTTTTTGTCTTATAACAAAGGTTGGCTGCTTTTGAAAAGGACTTTCAAATAGTAAATATTTTAGGCTTTGAGAAGGTCTCTGTTACAAATACTCCAATCTGCCTTGCAGTGTGAAGGCAGCAACCATAGAGAAAAGGTAAAAGTAGACGTAGCTGAGTTCCAATGAAACTTTTTTTACAAAAGCAAGTGTTAAGTCCAATTTAGCTGCTGGTTATCCCATGGTTTATCTATTTCTTTGCTTTCTTTCAGCATGGTTCTCTTGAACTGAGTATCTTTTGAACACCTGCTATAGGTGAGGCACTAAAGATTTAACAGTGAACAAGGTCATAATCCATGTCTATATGTAGAAGGAAAACATAAAAAATATGTAATCAAATTCCCATACCGTGTGACAACATTTTCACTACAACTAACCAAACCCTTTACTTTCTTCCTAGTATTTGGTGAGCAGAGCTACATTTTTGTATACTTTGTTAAAATAACAAAAATTGATTCTATATACTGAATTATTTGAGGCAGAATATTTAGTAAAATCAATATTTAGTATGTTAAATTTATCTAGAACCAGACATTTTTCTTAAATTCTGCTTATAAAAGCATGTGCTGGTCCAAGCTGTCTTGAGTAGAGGTAAAATTAAAAGAAAAATGACTAAATAATAAATAAAAGCATTTGTTGAAGTAGAGCTTAATCTCCTTCATTTAAGTAAAACTACAACTTACCCATACATACCTCTTTCACCTTACCAGAATCAATAACAAAGACAACATCATTGACTGTGATGCTGGTTTCAGCAATATTAGTGGAAAGGATCTGCAACAAGATATTACTTCAAAGTTAATATAAAAACAGAAAAAATAACTAATAAAAGTGTTAAAAAGAAGATTTTATGAAGCTTACTATTTTTCGAACACCTGCAGGTGGGTTTTTTAATACTTTCTTTTGATCGGATGTTTGCATATTTGAATGAAGCATAAAGACTTGATACCTGTTGACAGATGAAAGAGAAAATACACTATAGGACCTGTCTGTTATTTTAAGCAACAGATATAAGTCTTTAGCCCTTACCTATGTGTATTGTCAGCAAACCGCTTGTCATCAAACAGGATGCGATCTCTCAGTCCAACAATTTCGTCATATCCAGGCACAAAAATTAGTACTGCACCTTGGAGAAGAATGCCTTTTTAATATTAAATCTCACTGTGAATCAGAGGCAATCAACAGAATTATAAAAATCTGTATCACATGTTTTCAAGTACTGGTAAACTATCATAAGATGACATGAGATTTTTCACTTATTACTATCAGTGCAATTATATAAAAATTTGTACACTTAAAATGTTAATTCTTAAAGTATATATTTTGCTCCAGTTCTTTTAGACAACACTTATTTACCAGCATCACAAGTATGGCAGATATTGTATAGAAGATGCATGATCAAATCCAAGTCTACTTTTTCATCATCGAAACTATGATGATAAGCTTTCAGGAGCTCTCTGTCTTCAGCACTGAGGTCACTTCCATTTGTTTGAACCAGAGAACTTTCATCCAGATTTCCAAATTCCAGTGAAGCACTAAAAAAAAAAAAAAAAGACCATGTCAATTTCCATTAAAAAAAGTAATCCTTATGTCCTTCAAATTTCCAATATTCCCTAAGGAAAGTAAGGTAAGTGACACTTAATGTCCTAGCTATAATATGATTCATGTTTTGATTTCAAGCACATTATTCAAAGTAAAATTTGGCAATGAATGCTTTTAGAAAAACACAACCTGAAGGCATTTCTCCAAAGTAAATATACAAATGGCCTATAAGCACATGAAAAGATGTTCAACATCATTAGCTGTCAGGGAAATGCAAATCAAAACCACAATGAAATACCACTTCACACCCACTAGGATGACAACAATCAAAAAGACAGACAATAACAAGTGTCGCAGAGGGTGTGGAGAAATTTAAACCCTCATGCATTGCTGGTGGAAATGTAAAATGGTAAAGCTGCTTTGGAAAACAATGTGGCAGTTCTTCAAAAAGTTAAACATAGAGTTACCATATGCCCCAGCAATTCCACTCCTAGGTGTATATATAAGAGAAATGAAAAAAATATATCCACATAAAAATTTGTACACAAATATTCATACCAGTATTATTCATACTCAGAAAGTGGAAAAACCTAAGTGTTCATCAATTGACAAATATACAAACTTTGGTATATCCATAGAATATTTATTAGTCATAAAAATAATGCTACAACATGGATATTTTATGCTAACTGAAAAAAGCCAATCACAAAAACCACATATCACATGATTTCATTTATATAAAATGTCCAAAATAGACAAATCTATAGAAACTGGAAGTAGATTAGTGGTTGGTCTAGAGCTGGAGGAGGCCTAGGAGAGTTGGGGGGGAATAGGGAGAAATACCTAATGGGTACAAGTTTCTTTTTGTGGTGATGAAACTGTTCTAAAATTGATTGTGGTGATGATTGCATAAGTCTGTGAACATATGAAAAACCATTGAATTGTGTACCTAAATTGGTGAATTATATGGTATATTAATTATATCTCAACAAAACTGTTAAAAACCACAAACTTTCAGCTATCATTTATATTTTCTTAATAGGTTGTATCTATTTACTATTATAAACAATATTCTGATGTATAGTTCACATTTTTAAAAAACTCAATAGGTACCAACTTAACATGACTGTTAATTAGAAAATTCTATACTAAAAGCAAGTTGATTATGCCTTTTCCAAAAGCAAGAATCAACATAAATTACTGAAATAAATGCCTTGCTTCATCTTACATGTAAAAATGTAAACTATTGCTATCACTAGCAATTATCAACAGAATTTCTAGGAAGTTCAACTAAAGCCAATCTCTCTTAAAGAATTTAGCAGAAAAATAACATGAGACTGTTTTCAATGGGAAAAGTTTAAACTTCTACAACTTAATAATTGGCTCTTGTAAATTTTTTTATTATACTTTAAGTTCTGGGATACGTGTGCAGAACGTGCAGGTTTGTTACATACATATACACGTGCCATGGAGGTTTGCTGCACCTATCAACCCATCATTTACATTAGGTATTTCTCCTAATGCTATCCCTCCCCTATCCCCCAACCCTTCAAGAGGCCCTGGTGTGTGATGTTCCCCTCCCTGTGTCCATGTGTTCTCAGCTCTTGTCAATTTCAAGATCTACTTTAAAACACTGTAAGTTTATTGTTTTTTAATTTTTAACACATAAATGAAGAAGACATTATATTCTGTTTAAAGCTATAATCTTTGGATATAAATTATCAATAATCCAGTAAACATAATAATATATTTAATTTTAAATACCTGAAATTTATAATTGATAATTTCATGCTCTATCAAATAAAAAGAAACCCCAGTAAGCCAGGATAATTAAAATATTATCCAGATAAACGCTTTACCTGTTAACCTGTAGTATCTAGTGAGCTTTACTTAACACCATAAGAATGTCTGGAACATTCAAAGTGTTAATAATAAAAGGACTGCAAGTTCTGGGTGTTATTATTGAAATGACAACTAAACCTACCATATCAGAAATAGCATTTAAACCTATCAAGAATTTTGAGACTCATTGTCACAACTAATTTCAAATGTCTGAGACTACATTTCCAATTTTACATCTACAAAAACCCAGGTCAAATAAAACATTTTATATGTTCTTGAATAACAGATATTTTAATATATTTTAACTTCAGGCTCCATTGTTTTCTTTTTTGAGTCTCTAAACGTTGAAAACAGAAGCTTTCAACGTATTATAAAATATACTATATATTCAAAATTTTCTTTAAATATCTAATCTGAAAGCTTCATAATTTATTTAAATATCTAATCTAAATTTATCTAAAATTTCTATCTAAAAGACAATTAATTTGATTGGTTTTACAGGATTCCCTTGTGATTTTTCTTTTTTTGCTAAATCAAAGCAATACATATACATAGTGGTAATAAATGGTTTTATAGAAGTTATAACAAAAACTCCTAGTCACACTGCTTAGGACTATTGTATTGTTTTAGCCATTTCTTTTAGTATTTGCTGTCATATTTCTAAGCAACACTCATTTTCTGCTATTTATTGTTTTAACAATGTAGTCATTATCTGTGAACCCCCAACGAATGAAAAATGAGGTTACCACTTCCACTTCCCTACACTTTCCACCCACGCCAGTTCCTACAATTTTTGTTAAATCTTCATTCAGCCTTTACTTTACTATCACTGGTAAACATTTACTGCTTAGCCTAATAATATACTATGATTATACCTCCTTTCTTGTGTAACTTTTTGTTTTTCCTAGAGTAACAACTGTCTAATTTTTATTTGCTTAGTTTTCTGTGATCTGATAGTAATTCTTCCCAAATTATCTAACAGATTCATAAAGCTTTTTAATATGATTAAGAATGCCAGGTAAATTTTTCCCCCCCAGAGACCTCCCTCTAGAGCCCCACATCTTCTGTTCCTATGCGATCAGGCCTACCAGACACAGGTGTCATCAAAACAATCCTCTGCACCAGCATCCTGAGCATTCCCTTCACCTATCCTCTGTGCTGTACCTACCCGGTTTTACCCGTTTTTTTTTTCCCCCATTTTTTGTTTTTGCTTTTACTTCTTTTTTGTGAAGCACATTCTCCAAGTTTCCTAATAAAGGAGTACACAGGAAGCAAATTTTCTTATGTTTTTTCTACAATTTTCCTACTCTGTAAGCAATTTTCTAAATTTTATCTTGTAACTCTTCTTTTTTTCTATCATATTTTTAATTTACAATAATTACTTCTTATTTATTCATTCACTCAACAAATATTCACTGCACATCTACTACATCTATTGCTGTTCTTGAACACGCAGACAATAAGCTTACTACATTCTAGTAGGGAGAAGAGATAGACAATAAACCAATAAAACAGCGAACAAGTAAATTATATAGTGTATCAGAGGGTGGTAGGGCTTCTGGAGAAAAAAAGAATACGTAGAACAGGTTAAAGAGGATGGACAGTGCGTGGAGGGTAGATTGTAATATCAGATAGGGCAAATTTGGGTCAGCCTCATGAAGACAAAATCTGAACAAAGATTCGTGTTCTGTTCCTTTTTGATAGCACACTGCTTTTATTTCATGAGTGCAATATCTTTTATTATAGTTTTGTATTCTAAGTTTTCTCTTTGATAACTAATTTTGTTTTACTGCTTCACTCAAAGGCCACTGAATGAGCCTCTAAGGAGTTCCAAAGCTAAAATGAGTGTTTCTCATTGGCACTGTGAGTTTTCTTAGTTCTGCTAAGTCAATCAATCAGCTATCATCCCAAAATTAACATCTTCTATAAGTTGCCCTGTCCTCTTCCATTCTCTTTGACTTTGGTTTACACCTTTTAAATTTCTTTATATTGCTTCACTGTCATTTTAGTGAGGTTTTGGGAAATGTAAAAGGTTTGAGAAAATGCAGAGATAAATACTTATGTTGCATCTACCATGTTTAATTGGAAATCCCTCTTCTGATTTCTTAAAGTAAGACAAATATTATACCATGGTAGATCAGACAGAAAATTTCCTTAGAATCACAAAAAAAAAATCTCTGGATAAAAGACGATAAATGGTTTACATTTGTATAGTCCATAATTTATATGGTGAAGCTCTTTTTTAAAAGAAGGTAGAATTTAAAATAGTATAAAGTTTTACCTGTAAGATTCTAGAAGATCCACAATTTCAGTCTGCCCAAAGTGTTTAGCCCAATCCAATGCCATCCTGCCAAAATTCAAAGGATATATAAGAAAGATGTCATCAAAATTGTAGAACTAGTTCGTGACTAGCCTGGGCAACATCAAGACCCTGTCTTTTCAAAAAACGTTTTAAATAAAAAATAAGATAAATTATAGTTAAAAAACAAGTCATTCAAAATTACTGACCCATTAAAACAGAAATTCACCAGCAATTATTACACAATAGTTTTTAATATAAAGACAAACATAAGAAATCAAAAAAGATATGTGTAGCTATACAAAGATATATACAGAATCAATGTAGTTTAAAATTACCAGCCATTTGATGCTTTACTATGGACATTGGCTCCCATACTGATTAACTGTTCTACTTGACTTGCAAAGCCACGTCCTGCAGCAACCATCAGAGCTGTTGCACTGGTTTCACTATGTCTGTAATCAACTAAAAAAAGGAAAAGATAAATAAAACTTAAATTTCCAAACTACTTAAAACCATTTTCACTCTTTAAAAAATTTGAAATAGCGAACTGAGTTTCAGGATAATTAGCCTGAGACTTGCTCCTTAACTACATAATGACAGCACTATATAGCCCTTCACTTAGATCATCTACAGCAATCTGTTACGATACGTCTAGTGTAAATAGAATAAAGACTGTCGGTTGGAAGGTAGGAGGAGGAAAGATCACCGTTAAACTGTTTTAAGCTCATCTATATTATTTTAACAGAAAACAAAAGCTATTAACTTGCATAACCTTAAATAATCTTCCTAAATCTAGGTATTACCTTGTTCACCAAATGACAAGATATAATTAAACAATTTAAAAGTTAATTTTCATGAGTAACTAGTAATGAATACTTAAAAGCTTCAAATGCAAAGTTTGAGACAACGTTTTGTTGTTATTTCACTTTGCTTTTAATCCCCCATTCAAGGCTATTTTATAAGACACTTAATGGGATTAACACTGACAGAAAGTTTATTTCCCATAAAACCCTTACATTAGAGAAATAATTAAAGTTCTACTGAAGTTTCTTCCTAGAATATATTTCTCAAGCAATTCAATGTAATTGCTTAGCACTAATTTGCTTAAATTACAAAATTGGTAATTTCATTAAGATTTCATTTAAAAAACCCTCAATAGTAAAATTTAAGATAACTACAAAAGGAAAATTTTAATCTTTCATATACAGTATGTATACCCAATTATCTTCTATTTAATAAACACTCTGAAACACGGTATCCATTACCAATATAAATCAGTGTTCTTTTAAAGTGGGGCAGAGACAAGAAAATTGCCTCAGGCTTTCTTTTTAAGACTATTTGTTTAGAACAAGTTTTAGGTTCACAGCAAAGCTGAGAGGAAAATACAAGTATATCCCATATGTCCCTTGCCTCACACATGCATAGCCTCCCCCACTAACATCCCCCACCAGAGTGGAACATTTGTTACAACTGATGAACTTGCACAGACACATCAACCAAAGTCCATAGTTTACATTAGGATTCACTCTTGGTTTTGTGCATTTTATGGATTTGGACAAATATATAATGGCATGTATTTTTATTTTGCTTTGGGGTTTGTTTTTTGGGGTGGGTTTGTTGTTGTTGTTGTTTCTGCTTTGTATTTTAAAAAGCACAGATAGCCATACCTTACTCCAAGATTCAGATTCAATAAGTCTGGGATGGTCAGGCATTTTAAAAGGCCAATTTATTTTGATCTGTACTCATTGTATGAAAATTACTTCTTCAACTGAATATTCAATTAATGGCCTTGGAGTAGCATTTTGAGCTGAAGGGTATGAATAAATGTGAAACATTTAAAACATTTTTAACACTCCTCCCTTCAAGAGGTGGAGCCTAATTCCCTTCTCCCTGAATATAAACTGGACTAAGTGACTCATTCTAATGAACAGAATAACGTGAAAGAGGTGGTGTGCAACTCTGGAAACTAGGTCATAAAAAGTAACTACAACTTCTTCCTGCTCTTTTTCTTTCTCTCTTGAATCACTCTCAGAGAAGCCAGCTGCCACCTCACAGGTAGAATAAGGCATCCCTATTGAGAAGGGCAGTTGACAAGAACTCATGGCTATTCTGCCAACAGCCAGCAACAAACTAAGGACTCTTGCCAAAAGTTATGTAAGTGAGGCTTCTTGAAAGCAGACCCTCCAGCCCCAAAAACCTTCAGATGAATGCAGCCCCTACCAACAGTTTAACCAAAACCTCATGAGAGACTTGGAGCCAGACCACTCAGCTAAACCACTCCCAGATTCTTGACTCTCAGAAAATATGTGAGATAATAAATGTTTCAGGCTTCTAAGTGTTAGAATCATTTGTAATGCAGCAATAGATATAGTAAGTATGACAGAGAATGTCAAGTCTTAACTGATTATTAGCTACTTCTACATGATCATGGGGAAAATGATGGTACTAAAGAGAAATCTATGAAGCCCAGAGTTTCCTAAATCATATGACATATTTTCAGTTCTGGTGCAAATTAAGCGTTGAGATTTTAGAAGTGAAATAAAAAGATGAGAAGTGAATGATTGAGCTACTGTAACATTTTAGTTTTCCTCACATGGCTTAAGACATAATAATACCAGACTCTGGGAAATGTACAAACTGTACATAAGAGCAGAGGAGAGACCTGAGTCTACACAGGATGACTATAATCAAATGAACAGTCTAGTATTCACTAAAGAAATATCAGGAAGAGAGCTAAGGATAATACTTAAATACTTAAAATGCATCATAAATATTTTAAAGTCACTGTTTTCAGAATTTAAATTCCTTAACTTTCAAGTAAGATTGCTAAACTCTTCAGAGTAAATATTTTTTAAAATAATGGAAAAAGAAAGAATGCCAGAAAACTGCAGATGAACAAATATCTACACTTTCAAATCCAAAAAGTTACTTTTAAAAATGGAGATGAATTACTTTTCAAAAAATCAATAATGAGGGCCAAGCACAGTGGCTCATGTCTGTAATCCCAGCACTTTGGGAGGCAAAGGTGGGCAGGTCACTTGAGCCCAGAAGTTCAAAACCAGCCTGGCCAGCTCTTCAACAAAAGAAGAGAAACAGGTTTTGCAGAAGAGATGAAGTATTCAGTTTGGGGCATATTAGAAATATCTAAATCCAAAGCTCTGGAGGCTGAGGTGGGAGAATCACCTGAGCCCAGAAGTCAAGGCTGCAGTGAGCCACAATAGCACCACTGCACTCCAGCCTGGGTGACAAAGTGAGACCCTGTTTCAAAACAAAACAAAAAAGAATAATGAGCTTTAAAAACTAAATCAATAGGAGCCAACATACATTTACAAAGAGGAAAAAAAAAGTCAAAAAATCCCCACTTATTTTTTAAGAAGTTAGACTAGAAGATGTGTAGGATTATAACTGCTTGAACAACCACACCCAAATATTGACCTAAAGTCCCTTGTGGCGTATCACATGCTTGGTAATTGACCCAGGCACCGCAAATTAACAAACAGAGAAAGCTTATTAATGTAATAGATAACAATTAGAATTTTTTAAAAAAATTGTTAAGCAGAAACAATGGGCCAAATCTAACTTTAAGATAAAATTTATAATGACTAAACAGAATGTCTCAAGCTCAAAAAAATTCAAAACAAGTACATGATGATTAAATAATTTAATTTAATAAAATCATAAGTTAAAAAAAGAACTAAAAATTTCAAAAACAATATGAATCAATAAGACAATGGGGTTGGCTGAATTAATATCAGTAAAGAGTAGAAGCTTTTAGGCTAAGATGGTTACTAAGAGATTAACACTCAGAACTGGATACTATGCTTTTTAAAAGGGATAAAATAGAACACATCCAGCGAAGGCGGACCAGGGAAGGAGGGGACCAGATATCATGTTATATTAAAGAACAGTTGAAGTAACAGGTACAGTCAGCCCAAAAAACAAAAAATTTAAAGGAAAAAGAATAATCATCTTCATATACCTAGAAGTCTGTCAGGCATAAATACATATGATAACTCCACAAGCAGAAAAAGGGAGATGCTATGTAGTTAGATTTCACATCAACATACTAAAAAGTTAACTACTGAAACAATTCAAATTCAAAAGAAAGGTAATGAACTTCCCGTCACTAAACATGTTCCAACAGATTATCATATGGTAAAGATGCTTAAAAGTAATATCATTATTTGACTGGGTGTGGTGGCTCACGCCTGTAATTCTAGCACTGTGGGAGGCTGAGGCAGGTGGATCACAAGGTCAAGAGATTGAGACCATCCTGGCCAACACGGTGAAACCCCATCTCTACTAAAAATACAAAAAAATTAGCTGGGCGTGATGACACACGCCTGTAGTCCCAGCTACTCAGGAGGCTGAGCCAGAAGAATCACTTGAACCCGGGAAGCGGAGGTTGCAGTGAGTCATGATCGCACCACTGCACTCCAGCCTGGTGACAGAGCGAGACTTCATCTCAAAAGTAACAATAATAATAATAATAATATCATTATTCAACAAAGATTTTTCAGCACTTAATAAACGATGAATCTCTGGTGATACAGAGATAAGTAAAACTGACAAAGTTTCTGCATAGTTTTCATTCTAGTAGATGAAATAACTAATGAAAAATAAAAAAAAACGTGACAGGTAATGAAAGTACAATAAAGAGTAATAAAGCAGAGTAAGGAAATACTGTGAGAAAAGGGTACAATTTTAGTAAGGTGATCAGAAAAGACCTCTGAGAAGGCAATATGTAAGCAGAGACCTAAATAAGTAGGCATTGGGCCATGTGATTACCAGCGGAGATAGTTTTCTAACCATAGGAAACAACAAACCAAAGTCCCGAAGAAGGGAATGTGTTGGCATACATGAAGAATATCAAGGAGACAAGTGTGTCTAGGCACAGTGAACAAGGAGGCAAGTGGCAGAAAATAAGATCAAGGAGGCAGCCAGAGGCCTAATCATGGAAAGGACTTTGATTTTTATCCACAGTGTAATTGGAAGCCTGGGAGAGTTGAGAACAGGCAAGTGGAATGATCCAATTTCCTTTATGAAAGGATCAATCTTATTTTTCTGTGGAGAACAGACTGCAGTAACATAAAAACAGAAATGGTTAATGGGCTACTGCAATAGTCCAGAAGAGAGGCTAGCTTGGACTAGGAGAGTGAAATGTACAGTAGGGGAAGTGAAAAGTGGTCATATTCAGGATTTATTTTAGAATGCAAAGTAA